>NC_056690.1:93398052-93755552 GCF_018350215.1 Panthera leo
TTCTGTGCCAAGGTGTTCGGGAGCGACAGCGCCCTGCAAATCCACCTGCGCTCCCACACGGGCGAGCGGCCCTTCAAGTGCAACGTCTGCGGCAACCGCTTCTCCACCAAGGGCAACCTGAAGGTGCACTTCCAGAGGCACAAGGAGAAGTACCCGCACATCCAGATGAACCCCTACCCCGTCCCCGAGTACCTGGACAATGTGCCCACCTGCTCCGGGATCCCCTACGGGATGTCGCTGCCTCCAGAGAAGCCGGTGACCACCTGGCTGGACAGCAAGCCCGTGTTGCCCACGGTGCCCACGTCGGTCGGGCTGCAGCTCCCGCCCACCCTCCCTGGCGTCAGCAGCTACGCGGACTCCCCCAGCCTCACCCCTGCGAGCCGCTCCCCGCAGCGGCCCTCGCCCGCGTCCAGCGAGTGCACGTCCCTGTCCCCCGGCCTCAACAGCTCTGAGTCGGGCGTCCCCGGGACCGCCGAGTCCCCGCAGCCAGCGCTCAGCGGCTCCTCTCTGACCAAACCCGAGCCCGCGAGCCTGCCTGGCGCCAACGGCAGGGCAGGGGACGTCCCCGCCAGCGGGCAGGTCTCCGCCACGTCCGCGGCGGCCTCCACCACCGCGCTGGCAGACGGCAGCATCTGCACGGGCCTCTGCAGCCCCGTGCTGCCAGCCGGCTCCGACCAGTTCAAGGCCAAGTTTCCCTTCGGGGGGCTGCTCGACTCCATGCAGACGTCCGAGACCTCGAAGCTCCAGCAGCTGGTGGAGAACATCGACAAGAAGATGACGGACCCCAACCAGTGCGTCATCTGCCACCGCGTGCTGAGCTGCCAGAGCGCCCTGAAGATGCATTACCGGACGCACACGGGGGAGAGGCCGTTCAAGTGCAAGATCTGCGGGCGCGCCTTCACCACCAAGGGCAACCTGAAGACGCACTTCGGGGTGCACCGGGCCAAGCCGCCCCTGCGGGTGCAGCACTCCTGCCCCATCTGCCAGAAGAAGTTCACCAACGCCGTGGTCCTGCAGCAGCACATCCGGATGCACATGGGCGGCCAGATCCCCAACACGCCGCTGCCCGACGGCTTCCCGGACGCCATGGACGCCGAGCTGCCCTACGACGACAAGGCCGCCGAGGCCCTGAGCGGCTACGACGACGACGCGGACGAGAACTCCATGGAGGACGACGCCGAGCCGCGGGAGCCGGCCGGCGACCCGCCCAAGCCGCTGCTGCCCTACGCGGGCTCCTGCCCGCCCTCGCCCCCCTCCGTCATCTCCAGCATCGCCGCCCTGGAGAACCAGATGAAGATGATGGACCCGGTCGCGAGCTGCCCACAGCTGACCGCCTTGAGGTCCGTGGAGAACGGGTCCGGGGACAGCGACCGCCTGAGCAACGACTCCTCGTCGGCCGCGGGCGACCTGGAGAGCCGGAGCGCGGGCAGCCCGGCCCTGTCGGAGTCCTCGTCCTCCACGCGTGCCCTGTCGCCCATGAACAGCCACAGCGAGAGCTTGCACTCCAAGTCCCCGGGGCTCAGCGCCCAGGAGGAGCCACAGGAAACGCCGCTAAAGACCGAAAGGCCGGACAGCCCCCCCGCCGCCCCCGAAAACGGAGGCGCGCTGGACCTCACGGCGGCCCAGCCCGGCCGGCCGGCCGTCAAGGAGGAGGCCCCCTTTAGCCTGCTGTTCCTGAGCAGAGATCGGGGTAAGTGTCCGGGCGCCGTGTGTGGCGTGTGCCGCAAGCCCTTTGCGTGCCGGAGCGCGTTGGAAATCCACCACCGCAGCCACACCAAGGAGCGCCCGTTCCTCTGTGCGCTCTGCGGCCGCGGCTGCTCCACTAGGGGGAATTTAAAGCAGCACTTGCTGACGCACGCGTTGAGCGAGCCGCGTCCTCAGTCATTTGACCCCGACTTTGCCCTAGGTCCCGGCCAGACCACCGCTAGCCTGGTCGCCGGCCCCGCGCCCGCCGCCATCAAAATGGAAGTGAACGGGCACAGCAGGGCCATCGCGCTGGGCGAGGGCCCGCCGCTGCCGGCCGCCGTGCAGGTGCCCCCCGGGCCCCCGGCCGTGATGGGCCCCGGCCTCGCGCCCATGCTGGCCCCCCCGCCGCGCCGGGCGCCCAAGCAGCACAACTGCCAGTCGTGCGGGAAGACCTTCTCGTCGGCCAGCGCCCTGCAGATCCACGAGCGCACGCACACCGGGGAGAAGCCCTTCGGCTGCACCATCTGCGGGAGGGCCTTCACCACCAAGGGCAACCTGAAGGTAAGGCGCGGGGGGGCCGGCGCCCGGCTGAGCGCGGTGGTGGGTGGGGGGCTCAGCCGCCAAGGCTCCCCCACCCACTTCAGGTGCTGCAGGCAGGGCCTCTGCTGTGATCCGGGGGACGGGGGGTGGGGGTGGGGGGGCAGAGGTGCTGGGGACCCCCCTCCAGTAGCGAGGCACGTGCCCGTGTCGTGCTGCGTGTACCTGTGTCTAACGTGCACACGTGTTTGTGTGTGCGTGAACTTAGCGGGGGCACGCATATCATGTAGCGGTGGTGAAGGGCTGGCTTTTCAGTGCAGGCCCGGCCCCCCGAGGGGCTGGAGGAGGCTGTGGGGGATGACCACACAGGAGTGGGGGGGGTGGAGCAGGCTGTTGGGGGGGTGACCACACGGGGTAAGGGGGGGCTGGAGGAGGCTGTTGGGGGGATGACCACATGGGGTGGGGGTGTAGCTTTTGGGGGGTGACCACACGGGGGGGGCTGGAGGAGGCTGTTGGGGGCATGACCACATGGGGTGGGGGTGTAGCCTTTGGGGGGTGACCACACGGGGTGGGGGGGGCTGGAGGAGGCTGTTGGGGTGACCACACGGGGGGGGGCTGGAGGAGGCTGTTGGGGGGGTGACCACATGGGGTGGGGGTGTAGCCTTTGGGGGGTGACCACACGGGGTGGGGGGGGCTGGAGGAGGCTGTTGGGGTGACCACACGGGGGGGGGCTGGAGGAGGCTGTTGGGGGGATGACCACATGGGGTGGGGGTGTAGCTTTTGTGGGGTGACCACACGGGGGGGGCTGGAGGAGGCTGTTGGGGGCATGACCACATGGGGTGGGGGTGTAGCCTTTGGGGGGTGACCACACGGGGTGGGGGAGGCTGGAGGAGGCTGTTGGGGTGACCACACGGGGGGGGCTGGAGGAGGCTGTTGGGGGGGTGACCACATGGGGTGGGGGTGTAGCCTTTGGGGGGTGACCACACGGATGGGGCTGGAGGAGGCTGTTGGGGGGTTGACCACATGGGGTGGGGGTGTAGCCTTTGGGGGGTGACCACACGGATGGGGCTGGAGGAGGCTGTTGGGGGGGTGACCACATGGGGTGGGGGTTCAGCCTTTGGGGGGTGACCACAGAGGAGTGGGGGGGTTGGAGGAGGCTGTTGGGGTGACCACACGGGAGGGGCTGGAGGAGGCTGTTGGGGGGGGTGACTACATGGGGTGGGGGTGTAGCCTTTGGGGGGTGACCACACGGAGTGGGGCTGGAGGAGGTTGTTGGGGTGACCACACGGGGGGGGGGCTGGAGGAGGCTGTTGGGGGGGTGACCACATGGGGTGGGGGTGTAGCCTTTGGGGGGTGACCACACGGATGGGGCTGGAGGAGGCTGTTGGGGGGGTGACCACATGGGGTGGGGGCTGGCACAGGCTGTTAGGGGGTGACCACACGGGGTTGGGGGGGTTGGAGGAGGCTGTTGGGGTGACCACACGGTGGGGGCTGGAGGAGGCTACTGGGGTGGTGACCACACGGGGTGGGGGCTGGCACAGGCTGTTAGGGGGTGACCACACGGGGTTGGGGGGCTAGAGGAGGCTGTTGGGGGGGTGACCACATGGGGTGGGGGTGTAGCCTTTAGGGGGTGACCACACGGGTGGGGCTGGAGGAGGCTGTTGGGGTGACCACACGGGGGGGGGGCTGGAGGAGGCTGTTGGGGGGGGTGACCACATGGGGTGGGGGTGTAGCCTTTGGGGGGTGACCACACGGAGTGGGGCTGGAGGAGGCTGTTGGGGTGACCACACGGGGGGGGGGCTGGAGGAGGCTGTTGGGGGGGTGACCACATGGGATGGGGGTGTAGCCTTTGGGGGGTGACCACACGGGGTGGGGGGGGCTGGAGGAGGCTGTTGGGGTGACCACACGGCGGGTGGGACTTGAGGAGGCTGTTGGGGGGGTGACCACACAAGCTTTGCTCTTGGGCAGCAGTCCCGGGACCCGGTGCGGTCCCAAATGTGGTAGAACATGGCTTTTAAACACTCCCATAAGACACAAATAACAAATCCCGTCCAGAGGCCAGGCTTTGTCCTGGTTTTGTCTGTGGCTGCCAGCAGGGGCTGGGGGCATTTGGTGAGAAGCCTCTCGGCCTGACGGCCGGAGGAGAACAGCCCAGGGTAGTGCTCACGTTTTCAGGTGACCACACCATACATGTTCCATGGAAGGTGAAGTGTGGACAGGACATTAGATGAGTGTTTGTAGAGAAACACGCCTCTTTCTGTCCACGTCACAGGCCTGTCCGGGCTCCGGAGTCCTCTTCAGAGACTCTGGAAAGCTCCCCACCTGGGGCTGCTCCTTAGGGCTGGGACGTGAGCCGCCTGAGGTCTCTGCTGGCCCCAGGTGCTGCCCCTTCCACGTTTGGGAGAAAGCCACCAAACAGGCCCAGTGAAGCAGGAGTGCAAAGACGGCGTTGCGGAGGCCAGGGGAGAGGACTGAGGGGCGGGACTGTGTGCCCTCCGAGCTCTGGAGCCTTCCTGGGTGGCCTTCGGACTTTGCACCTCGTGGGGGAGTTACCCCGTCAAGCTCATCAGCTGAAAGAAACTTCAGAACATATCGGCCGGTCTTGCTTTTTGTATTTCATAAAAAGAAATGTCACGCATTAAAGTATAAGCCGCTCAGAAAAGCCCGCCCAACAATGTTTGGTGTCCCCAGACCGATGCTCAGAGCGGGGAACAGAAGCCCAGTTCCGAAACCGTCATGCTGGGTGTCTGGGTGACACGTGGGAAGCGTAGGACAGGCACGCACCTGCCTCCGTGCCGGGCTTACTTGTGCCTGTCTCCGTGTCTCTCACGCAGGTGCACATGGGCACACACATGTGGAACAACGCCCCCGCGAGGCGTGGCCGCCGCCTGTCAGTGGAAAACCCCATGGCTCTGCTAGGTGGCGACGCTCTGAAGTTTTCGGAAATGTTCCAGAAGGATCTGGCAGCACGAGCGATGAACGTTGACCCCAGCTTCTGGAACCAGTATGCCGCGGCTATCACAAACGGTCTCGCCATGAAGAACAACGAGATCTCTGTCATCCAGAATGGCGGCATTCCCCAGCTCCCAGTAAGTCTCGGCGGAAGTGCTATCCCCCCCCTGGGTTCCCTGACCGCTGGGATGGACAAAGCGCGCACCGGCGGTAGTCCGCCCATTGTGAGTTTGGACAAAGCAAACTCGGAAACGGGAGCCAGCCGTCCGTTCACGAGGTTTATCGAGGATAACAAGGAGATTGGTATTAACTAGCTGTGTGCGCGGCCTGGCCCGTCCCTCCGTCCCGCGCGCACCCCGTCAAGCGCGACCGTCAGGCTGTGCAGCCATGCGTCCGAGTTCTCCTTAACATTTTACCCGTAGTAGAAAATACGTTCACTGTGTGGCTGCTGGAAGGTTGTCTCGTAAGCTCTGCATGGTACTTCTCTCCACGGTGAGCTGGACTGTTCTTGGGGACCCCGTAACCTCCTAAATACGTTTAAGTCAAAAAGAAGTCCTTGTAAAACCGCCTTGGGAATGGAAAGGGCTCAGACCACACCCGGTCGGTTCCTCCCCGAACCTAATACCGTCCCCCCCCCCCCCCCCCACCAGAGGAGAAAGGGGTCGCCTGTGCTGTTCCAGCGACACTCACTCGAAGGTTTTGTTCGAATTAGTTAGAAACTTGAACTCTGTTTTTAGACTATTAACTGAAAGATGTGGTCCGGTACCCCCAGCGCTGTGTCTTACGGCACTGCCTTCGTCTGTAGTATTTATCATGTTAAGATTATGCGGGTAACAGATAATACGGCCCCAACTTTAAAGGAAGCTTTTGTACTGCAGAATACATCTGGCCATGTGATGATTTTTTTTTTAAAGCAGAATTTGTTTTACTATAAATAAGTGAGTTATTTCAATGCAGGCAATCGTGAAGTTACACTGGGAAAGACGGCATGCTCTCGTGTGCAAGCACCTGTCAGTGACCACGCTTTTCTTCGGTTTCTTTTCTTTTTTTTTTTAACTTAAATGTTTGTAGCTGCTATGTGGACAATTGTTCCCTAGTGTGGTCTGTAGCCCAGCGACTGGGAACAAGTTACAGACAAACGTCACCGTAAATTATTCACAACATTATAAGCAGTTGTGAGGAAATATTTCACGTTATCAAAGCTGTACAATAAAAAGGTAATGTTTGTATAATGTGGTTGCAAACTCTTAATTTATACTATTGCACTTTTAGTATTTTGTATTAGAGAGGTTTGTCTATGATTTGAAAACTTAAAAAGATGTAAAGTATTTTATAAATAGTACTTTGGTTTAAGGAAAATGAAAAACTGTTACAGTTTCTTGTTTTGTCTTAAGGTCAAACAACATGAGAAATCTGTGCCACTGAGACAGAAAGCCACCAGGATTTGTCTGTTCCTCAGTCAACTAGGGCCTGCCACTTCCTAAATTAAAATGATTTATTTAACTTTTCTACGAAGCCCGTTGAAAAGCCTGACCACCCCTGACACAGCTTTGATGAATTAATCGTAGGCCCGTGGCACCGAAACGGCGGGAACTCACCTAGAGACCGCGTGGGTGCAATTTCAGTCTCTTCTCTTTTCTTCACACGCCCCGGACCAGATTTCCACCGCTCCCCGTGTGCAGTAAAGTGGGGAGAGATAGCAGAGGTCTGGCGGTGTCATCAGTCGTAACTGGGACATTGTCTGGGTCCCGATTTATTTATTATCTTCTCAGATGAGAACAAAGCACAATGTCATCTAACTACTCAAAATCCAGCCTGAAGCTGCTGACGAGGTTTGAGTTGCTTGGCGCGAGGCAGGGCCCCGGGGCAGGGGGGGTGCTGGGCGGCGGGCGGGGGGAGCGCCTGCGACGCCGCGGCCCGCCTTCTACCTCATTCTGTGCGTTGGGCGGCCTGTCCGGCCGCGTCCCTCCCGAGGTGTCGCGGGCGGCTGGGTGGCGCTGGGGTCGTGCGCCCCGAAGAAGGGACCGGACGGCAGTGACTTCCCGGCTAACGTGGAGAAGTAGGACGATGTTCCCAGCACGACAACAGCCATAGAGTCAGGTCGTGACCTTGAACAGAAACAGGTGCGAAGACTCCTCATCAGCAGACTGAGCTGTTTCTTCCCGTCGGATGGAGCATGGTCCCCCCCTCCCCCCGCCCAGCTCTGCTTCCCGAGGCCAGAGGGGCCATCCCTTCTCGGGAGACGGGGCGGGGGCCTCGGCCCGGCCACGTGGCACTACTGGCCTTCAGCGGTTGAATGTTTTTATTATTTATGTGTCCTCTTTGGTGTGAGTTTTGGGTTTTGGTTTTGGTTAGTAGTTGGTACCGTGTGATGCTCTCTCTTCTCCCAGAAGGATGTGTATATAACTTAAGGGAAAAGAAATGTAAAGTGTTGTAAATAAGATGGCTTGTGAAGGGACCGCGAGACGCGCCCCTGCGTCTTCAGGACCAGGCCGTCCCTCTCCGCGTGGTGAAGAGAGACACTATTTTTCTATTGCAGCACCATGTAGGGCCGGGGCCCCGGAGCCAGCCGGCGCTCTTACCAAGATCCAATATTTTTTATGATAAACCTGTGGCTCGACACATCTACTGATTGAAATGGATGTCTTAGTCTAGGTGACTATTTTTGTCATATGGAAATGAATAAAATGCAGGATGTAATCTTATCTCTGAATCGCGTTCCTTGATTATTCAAATGGAAACAAGTGGGACTTGAGGTTACGGTCATTAATGGTGGATGTATATCCGTGGTGTTTCTCCGAGGAAAGTCAACGAGGGTTGACAGCTTAGATCTGAGCAATAGCTAAATGTATCTCAACTGGTCTTGAAATTTTTATTTTTCACTTTTTTCTAAAATAAAAACGCAACCTCCTAATTGTGGATTTTTTTTTACATCTGTGACGGAAGACGATGTGGTAGAAAACGCCTACCCGTTAGAGCCTTGGCGGTGGCCACAAATGACTACCCTCCCAACTGCCTTCCCACCCTCAACGCTCAGTGCCGGTGTTGGCTCTTCGGATCGCTTCAGAAATACGCGGCTGTGCATCGAACCACATTGTAGGCGCGGGAACGAAGGGGTGCGCGGTTCACGATACCGTGTGTCCACCACCAGCACCTTCGTCCGTTAGCTCCCGAGGGAGGATGTCTTTACCATAAAGGAAGCTTTACCTCCCCGGTAACATTTGAGAAGACGTAAAACTTTAAATAATTTAACAGCTCCTGGTTTCAACAGGCATGATGCGTTTCTTTTTTCGATAACTACTGATACCTAGAAATAGTTTTTGCCTGGGAGGTGGGGGGTCCTTGCAAAGCACGGGTGAGGACGCTAACCACCGAACTAACGGCCCAGGTCGGCCTCCCAGCACAAAACCCTCCACCTTAGGGATGGACCCAGGCTGGTTTCAGTGCTGGGGTGGAGATTTTGAAACATGAGCCAAGTCAGACAGTAAATTCAGTTTGTGTTTTAAAATGGTGAAATAAAGGTTCCTGTATTTAAAATAATATAAATTACAATGCAGGGAAAACGTGATCTGCTTATTTTGAAAACATTTCTAGTGTAAAGCCGGGGGCGTTTCAGCTTAACAGGCCCGGGTTTTCGCTTGCTCCTGACGTCAGCTCCACGTGGCGCAGACCGCGCGTCAGCCGTAAATGCCAACGATCCCTGAGAATTATTTATTTAAATATATTCCTATTCTGGGTTCATTACGGGAACCAGTAACGTTTCAAACTAATTAAAAAGTATTGCTGAAGGGCTAAAAAGCAATTGTTTCTAAACTCTGCGCTGTTTAATTTTGTCCCCTCGGAAGCGAGAAGGCCGTGGCCCCCGCCTGCTGTTGCTTTGTGCGTGGCCGCCGCGGCCGGGCCCCGACCCCAGCTTCCCGGAGCCCCGACACACGTCAGGCCTATCTCCTCACTACCGGGCCGCGTGCGCGTCCCCAGCCCGACCACCTCCGGGTCGCCGTGTTTGTTGGCTGCCTGTCTGATGCCACGGAAGCCCGGAGGCCTCGCGGCTTTCCTCTGGTGCACACTTGGGGCAGCGTGATCGTGTCACATACGTGCAGCCCCGTGGCCGGCCTGTCACCTGGCGAGCATGCCGGGCCTTTTGTGTTAAAATCCTGAGCCGGGTTGCTGATGACTGGTGCCGAGGTGGGAGCGGGCACTCGTTTCTTCCTCTGAAAGGCCTTCCCGCCTCCGCGCCTCGTGGAGAAACGCGCCCCGAGATGGTTCCGTTTAGCGGGTCGGTTGGCTGACCTCGGTCTACGGAACGTCCTGTACAAAGCGAGGGAGAACATTAAATTCCCCTTGTCGTCTTCACCTCGCCGGGAAATAATGGCGTAACTTGAGCGTCCTTCCCGCAGGGAGGACGTTAAAATGCAACCGCCAGACACGGTTCCCGCGGTGGCGCTCACACCTTTGTCCCCAGTTGACAGGCGTGTGGCGTGTTGGCGCACCGGGCGGGGCCACGGCGAAGGGCACGGGGGCACCGGGCCGGGCCGGCCCTCACACCCTGCTCCCTTTTCTGTACGCAGGGTAGAATTTGGTGGCATTAAAACCCTCTCCAGTTCTAAAATCAGGGTGGTTTGTTTGTTGTCGTTTGGAAAGAACTACCACTAATGTTTAGCTTCCTTTTTCCTCCCCAAATTCACTAGGCAAGTCTCAGTGTTTAGAGAGAGAGAAGATACAAATGATTACCTGAGAACACAAATATGAAAACTCTACTATAAACGACTTTGCTAACGAAAATCCGTGGAATCATTTGTGGACCATGAAAAAATGTGTTGGTATCTCTATTTTAAATCGTGGATTTATTGAAGCTTTTTAAACTGCAACTATATTTAAGGTAAAATAAAGGCGAGCTCTGTGAACATCGTGATTACTGCGCTTCCTACGAAGAGAGTCTTTTCTAAATGATTAGCTTTTTGTCACATGTGTTGCCCACGCAGGTGCGCATATGGTTCCTCGTCAAGATTATATACGGATACATGTACCGTATACACATAGACCGTGTGCGTATACACGTATTCAAAAGAGTATGCCATTTAAAGCAATGGTTGTTTCTTAACGGTTGTTTTTAGTAAAATACCAGAGAACGTGAACTATTCCCTTGGGTTTCCCTGTCCTAATTGTAACCATGTCTGCAGGTTTTGGTCTGACTTGGGAGTCGTCACAGGTTGTATTGACACGGCTCCGTTTGTGGGTCCTCTGCTCGTGACTGAGTTCAGTGTTTGCCCGAGCGCTGGGTTACAGGGGGAGGAGAACCAGAACATGGGCGAGGCGGGGGCAGACAGAGAGCTGGCGCTGGGTCCTGTTGTGCCCGTGCCCTCCGTGTCCCTGAGATGAAGGGACCCCAAGGCCCTGCCCTGCGGAGAGGAGCCACGGCCTGCCCGTGAGTCACTCCCTGGGTATGATTCACATGTGGAAATAAACGTCTGATCTCAGGAGTTCCAAACGTGATTATTCGTGAACACAGGGGTTCTGCAAACCCTCCAACCGCTCTCCAAGTTGGCACGATACACATAATTTTAAGTTATAGAATGACACATAAACTGGAATTTTCACAACCAGGCGTGAGTTATTTCCTTCAGTGGCTGTCCTGGCACTCCAGGTGGTCACTAATTCTGTTTATTTTCTTTCTAGCTTAATTTAAAGGACTTGTGAATTTTAATAACTTTAGGTTAGGTACATAATGTCTAATACAAAGGTCTTAACATTTCTTCTACAACTAGCAGATTTTTTTTTTATCACATGCAGGATACACGAAACATTTCCATTTTACTTTTCCTATTTGTTTTCTGAAGGACGATGTAAAAACAGCTCTTCTGACCTAGAATTACCCGGAAGAAACGTGTCACGGCCTCCCACGACGGCACCGCTAAGGGGCGCCGGCAGGCTCGGGGACCGTATTTTCCACGCTTCAGACGGTAAGAGTCGTAGGGATCCCTAGTGGAAAGTATGTCAGACCTCCCCACACATTCAGATGCTGTAAAGATAAATTAGGTTTTGAATCTTACATCCGTTTCCCTTCACAAATAAGCCTGGAGTTGCCGTGTTTTCCGCGGGGGATCATCTGGTCTCGTCACGGCTCAGGCGGGCGGCCTGTGCACAGAGCTGTTCCTGTGCAGGCTTACCGTGCCTTACTCTGTCTTCTGCGTGGCTTTGCTTTGGGATTTTTAGTAACAGCGTTCGGGGCTGCGGCGGGCGGTACTCGACGTGCTGGGCCCGGGGCCGCCCACAGGAGAGTTCTGTAGCCCCGGCGTTTCATCTTTGCGCTTCAAAACATTTTACTGAGCACACAGAAGACGCAGGTCTTGTCCAGGCAGCCTCTTAAAGGTGAACAGCAGTTCTGTTATCTGGCACCTGTCGTAGACACACGTGCTCAGAATGAGTCAAACCGGCCCATAATCTCACCCGAGGAACGACTTACCAAAGAAGCTGATCTGGAAACCGTACCAGCGATGGAAAAAGACACGAACTGTAAAAAAATCACCAGCGTCTCAGAGTTTTATTTGCTGCATTAACCTCCTAGATTTTTCAGTCAGGAGCCACAGGCAGTTTGGGAAAATGAGCTTTACCAATTAATATTTGCGAATGGTTCATTTTTCCCGAGGAAAACTCCAAATGTAATTTTCATAATCTCAGTGCACCCGGGACTTGAAGATCGTCCGGTGGGTTTTTGGCCGGAGCGGTTCTTGTAAGTCGTTCATTCGTGAGTAGTTCCTGGCTACCGGAGACTCTCCCTTACATGTTCCCCTGTGTCGTCCGTCTGTCACCCAGAACTCCCCGGGCTTGGCGTTCCCATCTCTCAGTTTACATTTAGGCCTTGACCTCACTTCAGCTTGTCCGCTGCTGTGCCAAGGACTACGCACGAGATCAAGTGGTGTTTGTTTTTTAAGACCTTCTTTTTTTCAGTTTTTATTTTTTTTATTTTGAGAGAGAAAGAGAGAGAGAGAGAGAGAGAAAAGCGTGAGCAGGGGAGGGGCAGAGAGAATCCCAAGCAGGCTCCGCACTGTCCGCGCAGAGCCCGACTCGGGGCTCCGACTCCCGAACCGTGAGACCGTGACCTGAGCCCCGGTCGGACGCTTGACCGGCCGAGCCCCCCGGGTGCCCCTGGAAGAGCGGGTCTTAAATCACAATCAGAATTCGGTCATTTTTAAGGGTGGTCTCTCGGGCTAGGCTCTGAACCCGGTCATCCGTGTCTTCCGATGGTCCTGAATTAGGTACTCGGTTTTAGAAACGCAGGCTCCGTGGTCCTCGACATGAAAATCATGGCTGGTCTTGGTATTTAACTGAAGACAAGCTGAGGGTTTTCTCACGAGCCCTGACGAGGGAAACCCAGCGACGGATTACCTTCTTGACACCGGCTGTTAGCTGCCGGCTTCCCTTTGGCTCAGACACGGTGTCCTCAGTGGTGTTCAGGCCAACGGGCCGACGCGGGAGTGTGCCTGTGGCCTTACCTAGGTAGGCCTCCGCGACCCCGCCGGAAAAACGCACCTTGCTCCTGGGGCGGCGGGGAGGGGACAGAGACTGTCCGCGGTGGAGACAGCGTGTCTGCCGTCTGCCTGGGGGCCCGTGACCCGTGCCTCCCGCTCCAGGAGCGGCGAGATGGGGAAGCGTCAGTGGAGGGTCACCGCGTCCTCGCCGGATTGGCTGTGGGAGCACCGAGAGAACTGTGGGCTGTGGAAAAGTCAGAAATGCTTTCAAAGAGTATTTGTAATCCCAGAAAGGAAGAGTCCCCGGACCCCAAGTCTAACCGTCAGGGATGAACTACAGAGAGAATATCGGTACGAGATCTTGCAGGAGAGGGACGCTGCCTGGCTCTTGATAAAGCTCGCTTCAACAGATTCTCTTAAACCCCAGTCTTGCCCTTGCAGATCTGTGATGAAAACTAAATAGTTTTGATCTGTACTTCAGTATGTAGTAGGGACATCTACTTTGTCGATAAGCTGTGTGTGCCTGAGAGAGTGACCCCTCAAAGTAAGAACTTTCTAAGTAGGGCAGTTAATTCAGCTCAGGGAATATTTGTTTGTCCAGAATAACAAGTAAGGCTTTTTGAGCAGAAAATAATGCTGAGCTTAATTATTTTATTAATGCATACTCCCCGAGGTA
Organism: Panthera leo; assembly: GCF_018350215.1. NCBI lineage: Eukaryota > Metazoa > Chordata > Mammalia > Carnivora > Felidae > Panthera > Panthera leo. The sequence goes on from NC_056690.1 coordinate 93,411,373, forward strand.
AGGAAATGCGAGTTTTTTCTAAACTTTGTCGGCACAGATAAAGCAGTTGGAATATGCTTGCAAGGCTAGCTCGATTGTTTTATTAGAAAATATTCAATATTTCACATGCATTTAAAAATAGCATATTCAATTGCAATTATGTGTTTTCTCTACTTTTGTAATTAAAAAGATTGGAGCTTTTCCTTTGATGTATTGGGATTCCATTAGCAGAATGTTTAATGGTTTAGAGGTAGTTCTGGAATGTTTAATTCACTAATGTGAGTACAGCCAGTCGTCTTGCGTTTCAGGATGAGGCCAACCGTTGAACAACTGTGTAGAAACCATCCATTTCGCCGTGGGCTCTTCTGAGCTGTTGATGGTGAACTTCCCTTCCCCACTGTCACCTTTGATTTTCAAGCTAGAGTTAGTTTCCTCTAGAAATGTGAAAACAATATCGAAACATTCTCACCTTTCTGAACATATAAAATGCTTTCCAAAGTTAACAATCAAACCTGGTCTAAAACCAGCTCTCCAGCGTTCGAGTGCCCAAACAGGCAAGGAATGGGGGTGCCCCCCGGCTCTGGTGGCACCTTTGGTCTCTGGCTGGCTGTCCCCTCCACCGGGCTGGCTGCAGGGGCGAGTTGGGACTCTGTGGTCCCTGGCATGCACGTGGGCTTCTCAGGGAATTGCCCACCCAAACCATTGGCATTCTTTCTTTTCCTTTTTTTTTTATATACTTATTTGGTGGGGTGGGGGGGAGGTGGCGGGGGTGGTAAGGGACAGAGGATCCAAAGCGGGGTCCACACTGACACACAGCCCGACACGGGCCTCAAACTCCCAAACCATGAGATCACAACCTGAGCCAAAGTCGGACTCTCAACCGACTGAGCCTCCCAGGCACCCTGGTGTTGTTTCTTTGAAGTGACATGTGTATGTGTGTATCTTTGCACATGTGGACCGGGACATACGTCCTGGAGGCGGGAGAGCCGAGGGCAGCCCTGTGCATCCCCATGGAAGGAGCACAGATGTGGCCAGGGCACCAGAGTTCAGGATCTCAGGACACGGGGTCGTGGGGATGATGGCCTTGAGCTCGCAGGATGTCAGCTGCCTAGAAGTTCTGTGGGCCCAGACAGGCTTGCCCACGGCCACATGTGCCCTGGTCCCTACGCATAGTTGTCCCGGCCGGTGGGGTTGCACACCCAGCCCTCTCCGCTGCAGCCAAATCATGTCGCACAGGTAGATACAAGGACAGCTGACTCGTTCCCACAGGCCTGCTGGTGGCTGCCAGGATGGTCCAGACAGAGGGATGGCCTCAGGCTGGCACACTGTCCCTATGGCCCTTCTCTGCCAGTGTAGTGGGAGACGGTGTGTCCCCGTGCCTCACCCGGCAGCCACCAGCTTCCTGCCGCATCCCCAGGCCCTGGGCTGCCTGAGTGCTGTTTTAGGAGGTGAGAATCAACACTGCTTCATCCCACACGTTACCCAGTTACGTCCCCCCTTTTATTGCAAACACACCACTCTTAGGTTCCTGCTCTGTGCTCCAGGAACAGTCCTGTCACCAGAGGGTAGGCTCCACTGTCTGAGCACTTGCAGCTTTCCAGGGGCAGAAAATCTGTAACGGGAGAGCTGAATCTCGAGTGTCCGCTCATTGATGAGCCAGACTGGTAAGCTCTGCTCACCAATCAGAATAACCTAAAGCGTAAGGGCAAGTTTCATACACCACCCCACAGTAGAGAGAGACGGCTTCAAGCAACAGAAGTCTGTACCAGGGAAACTTGAGGTTGATAAATATGAGCAAAGACATTTGTTCCATCCTTCTGTAACATTCTAGACTTCATCTCTCCAAGATGACTGATTGAAGATGGATGGATAGGTGGATGGATGGATGACGGAGGAACGGATGGATGGATGACAGGAGTGGATGGATGGATAGATGGATGAATGATGGAGGAATGGATGGATGGATGGATGGATGGATGGATGGATGACATGTGGAGGAATGGATGGATGGGTGGATGACAGGAACGGATGGATGGATGGATGGATGGATGGATGGATGGATGGATGGATAGTTGGAGAAATGGATGGATGGATAGATGGATGGATGGATGGATGATGGGAGGACAGGAGTGGATGGATAGATGGATGGATGGATGACATGTGGAGGAATGGATGGATGGGTGGATGACAGGAATGGATGGATGGATGGATGGATGGATGGATAGTTGGAGAAATGGATGGATGGATGGATGGATGGATGGATGGATGACAGGAGTGGATGGATGGATAGATGGATGGATGACAGAGGAATGGATGGATGGATAGATGGATGGAAGGATGACAGGAACGAATGGATGGATGGATGACAGGAACGAATGGATGGATGGATGACAGGAGTGGATGGATGGATGGATGGATGGATGATGGAGGAATGAATGGGTGGATGGATGGATGGATGACAGGAATGGATGGATGGATGGGTGACAGTTGGAGGAATGGATGGATGGATGGATGACAGGAATGGAGGGATGGATGGATGGATGATGGGAGGACAGGAGTGGATGGATGGATGGATGACAGGAATGAATGGGTGGGTGGATAGATGGATGATGGAAGAATGGATGGATGGGTGGATGACAGGAACAGATGGATGGATAGATGGATGACAGTTGGAGGGATGGATGGATGGATGACAGGAGTGGATGGATGGATGGATGGATGATAGGAATGGATGGATGGATGGATGGATGACGGGAATGAATGGGTGGATGGATGGATGGATGAGAGAGGAATGGATGGATGGGTGGATGACAGGAACGGATGGATGGATAGATGGATGACAGGAATGGATGGATGGATAGATGGATGGATGGATGGATGGGTGGATGGATGATGGAGGAATGGATGGATGGATGGATAGATGGATGGATGGGTGACAGTTGGAGGAATGGATGGATGGATAGATGGATGGATGATGGAGGAATGGATGGATGGATGGATGGATGGATGACAGGAGTGGATGGATGGATAAATGGATGATGGAGGAATGAATGGGTGGATGGATAGATGGATGGATGGATGGATGGATGGATGGATGGAGGAATGGATGGATGGACAGATGGATGGATGGATGACAGTTGGAGGAATGGATGGATGGATGGATGCCAGGAGATGGATGGATGGATGACGGAGGAATGGATGGATAGATGGATGGATGACAGTTGGAGGAATGGATGGATGACAGGAATGGATGGATGGATGGATGGATGACAGAGGAATGAATGGGTGGATGGATGGATGGATGACAGTTGGAGGAATGGATAGATGGATGGATAGATGGATGACAGGAGTGGATGGATGGATAGATGGATGGATGAGGGAGGAATGGATGGATGGATGGATGGATGGGTGACAGTTGGAGGAACAGATGGATGGATGGATAGGTGGATGGATGGATGGATGGATGACAGTTGGAGGAATGGATGGATGGATGGATGGATGGCAGGAGTGGATAGATGGATGGATGACAGAGGAATGGGTGGATAGATGGATGGATGACAGTTGGAGGGATGGATGGATGGATGGATGGATGGATGGATGACAGAGGAATGGATGGATGGATGACAGGAGTGGATGGATGGATGATGGAAAAATGGATGGATGGATGGATGACAGTTGGAGGAATGGATGGATGGATGGATGGATGACAGAGGAATGAATGGGTGGATGGATAGATGGATGGATGACGGAGGAATGGATGGATGGATGACAGGAGTGGATGGATGGATGATGGAAAAATGGATGGATGGATGGATGACAGTTGGAGGAATGGATGGATGGATGGATGGATGGATGACAGGAATGGATGGATGGATAGATGGATGGATGGATGACAGAGGAATGAATGGGTGGATGGATAGATGACACAGGTGGAGGATGGATGGATGGATGGACAGATGAGAGATTGTTCCTGTACTCTTGGAAGGAATAGAAATTTCAGTGAAGTTGAGTACCTGTACTCAGGAAACCTTGCTTAGCTAGGAGACATCCTTGTGTTAAGACTGCACAAGGTCATGTCACTTCACCCTGCACACCGCACACCTCCTGCCCCCTTTCCAGCAGGTTCTCTTGAGCCTAGCAGCATTTCTGCAGCTACGTGCCTCACACCCAGATTCCTGGGCCCACCTCCGAGGCTCGGGGTAGGGCTTGAGGTTTGGGGCTCCTGGGTGATCCGTGTACCGCTGATGTAGCGACCAGAGCAGAGACTGTCTTTCATTGCCAGACTGGCCAGCCTGCCTCCCGACCAGGCGGGGGTGTTGGGCATTGAGCACTTCCTCAGCTTTGCAAATTGGTAACCTCCAGACTGCCTGGAGACCCTGTTGAGGTGCAGATTCTGGCTCAGTAGGGATTCGGTATTTCTAGCAGGTGCAGTGTGGCTGGGCTCGGAGCTGTGCTAAGCAGAGAGGGACCGGGCAGCTGTGAATGCCGCTAGAGGACGGGATTGAACCTGGGAAGCCCACCTTCATCACCACCCAAGGCACCCAGCCCCGTGCCCTTGCACTTGGTGGCAGCTAACAGAAAATCCACCTAATAGTTCAGTGGAAGTTTATTTGTCCCGAATAACCCAAAGCCCAGAGTTCGGGAGTTGCTGGGGTCCATTCCGTGCCACCAAAGGCCGCCGTAGTCTGTCCTCGTGCGGCCCCCTTATGACCTCAAGGTGGCTGCTGCTGTCCCAGGTCGTGGCTTCATGCTCCACTCAGACGAAAGAAGGGCAGGGGCACGTGGCCTGAAGCCAACAGCCCATCTCTCTGTCAGAAAAGTGAAAGCTTTTCCGCAGACTGCACGGAGCAGACTCCCGCTTCGGTCCCCTGGACTAGCCCCGTGTTCCTCAGCCACCGCTTGCCAGAAGGGGCCGAGAAAACTGGGGGTGTATGAGAGACAGCCGAGCCGGGTACCCTGCCTGAGTTGTCCCTGACATCTGCTGGTGGAATCTTCCAGAGTACGCTCTCTGCTACCCTCGCAGGTTAGGGGAGGCTGTGTCACCCCCGTCAGACCAGAGAGACCTGTGCTCCCGCTCGTTGCTCTGACCGTGGCCACGGCCCATGCTTTCCGGGGCTTAGTTTTAGGGCCTGTGCAGTGGGGGTTAGAAACCACCTCACAATGCTTCCCTGAGCTCGTGTCTGCGGCCCACCCAGCAGGGGAACAGCTGTCACTCGCAAGCTCCCTCTGTCCAGAACGCCTCCCCCAGCTCTTCCCCGGGGGGGCTCACTCATGCGTTTAAGACCCACCTCTCCTGGGGCGCCCGGGGGCTCAGTCGGTTGAGGATCCGACTTGGGTTCAGGTCACGATCTCACAGTTCGTGGGTTTGAGCCCCACGTCTGGCTCTGTGCTGACAGCTCAGAGCCCGGAGCCTGCTTCCGATGATTCTGTGTCTCCCTCTTTCTCTCTGCCCCCCTCCCTTACTCGTTCTGTCTCTCACAAAAATAAAAACGTTAAAAATTAAAAATGAAACAAAACAAGACCCACCCCTCCTGAAGAGGGGCTGCCGACTATTTATGAGCAGAGAACGAATGAGCTTTGTGACGCGGCTACCTTCTGAAAGCACTGGTTGGGGTACTGCACCAGTCCAGGCACAATGGATGATCTGTTTTCCTAGCAGCTTGTGTCGTGACCAGCTAAGAGAGCATGGCAGGTGTGGGGGACGGTGCCCCGAAGACCCGGGGACCCACACATCTGGACATTGGAGGTAAAGCTCAACCTTGCAAAAGGGAATGTTGGAGTTTTCCATGGGAGTTAAGTCTGATGATGCGGGGACAGGGCACAGGGGCCGCCCCTGAGCTCCGTCAGTGAAAGCAGATAGAAGCCGCTGGTTAGAAGCGGCCCTAATGGGACAGAGTCCGTGCAGGGGTCTCCCCGGGAGTCATCTGGGGGCTTGGCCCTGTCCAGCTTGGCCACCGTGTGCAGTAATCACACCGCGCTGCCCTCCCCGTCCCACTGCAGTGTCACCTGCGGCCCACCCCTCCTCCTCCGCATCTGCTGTCTGGCACCAGCACTCTTGGTCTACACGGCAGAGGGGCTCTCAGGCCCGCTGCCGGTGACAAAGCCCAACACCGGGGGCCAGAGCTGTGCTGAGCTGGGAGGTGTGGAGGACAGGCGGCCCCCCGGAGGGTCGTGGCCTGCAGGATCCATTCGTGTCCCCGAGAGCAGCGCCCCGTGTTCTGGCTCTCCCCTTCGTGGGCAAGTCGTCTGTGTCGAAGCCAAGGTGTTGATGAACTGAAATTAGTGCCGTATATGCAGGAGGATTCTCGGAACTTGACGTTGGGGCAAACGAGGAAGAAAGCCGCTCTGCGCCAGAACTTCGCCATTTTCTGCCTCTCCTCGTGCCTCAGCAGCGCTCACGGACGGAATGCTGAGGGCTCTCCCTGCAGTCACAACTCTGTGTTCGGCTTAATGATACGGGGAACTGCAGATGAGGTGAGGATAACTTGAAAAGAAAAGGCATTATTGGTAAGCACGCTGGAAGCCTTGCAAATTTGAGACGATAAATTGGAATTTTACAGGACTAATGAGTTTTTGAAAACCGTTAGCCAGGCTTGTCCAAACAGTTCTCTCCCTATTTAAGATTTTCTAAATTAGAAACTCAGAAATTTCATAGGTGTTTTGGTCCTGGAATGAACAAACAGCCAAAGTAGAAAGTGTGTTTCCATTTATTAAAGTTACATTGTATCCGCTTCCATCATGATCACGTGTACTATTCTTACTGTAATTGATGGTCTGTCCAGAGCACTTGCTTTATTGAGCCAAATTCTAGATACTGTGTAACCATCACTGCGCTCAGCTGTCAAAAATAAGTGACTTCTAGGGGCGCCCGGGTGGCTCAGTCAGTTGAACGTCCGACTTCGGCTCAGGTCATGATCTCACGGTTCGAGCCCCGTGTCGGACTCTGTGCTGATGGCTCAGAGCCTGGAGCCCCCTTGGGATTCTGTGTCTCCTTCTCTCTCTGCCCCTCCCCTGCTCGTGCTCTCTTTCTCAAAAATAGATAAATAAACATTTTAAAAAATGACGAGTCCTGGAGAATCCGGGCCTGCTGCCACACAGCGGCCAGCGCCTGGAGCGGGACAGCAGCTGTCCTGTAGACAAGACACCGAGGACGTGGGATTTCCGCCCGGCCGTCCGCACTGCGGCCCTGAGGCCTGATGTGCGCCGGTTTTCATCCTCACGCGGGACTGTTGCTTTCCCTTTACCAGCATCTGCATACCTGTACTTAGCGTGCACCTGCTCTGTGACATTTGGGCTTGCACCCCGGCTGCAGGCGACGGGGCCAGTGTTCTCGGGGCGCAATCCGTCGGCCGCCTCACTCCCTGCTTCCTACGGCACAGCGATTTCTGCAGGAAAGCCTGCCACCGGCAGCTGTGACTCTGCGGTGGGGGGGGGGGGGCTGCCCGGGTCTCTGCCCCCTCCCACGTGCATCTCGCCCCTGTCTCTGGGCAGCAGCTCGGTTCAAACACAAATGCTCGCCTCACGTTCATCCTCCCCCGTTCCGTTTTGTTGTTTCCTTTGTGTGCGCATTTTGTACTTGCCGACAGTACAGGCAGGTGCCAAGCCGAGGTGGGGTTAGCAGAGTGGGCGCCGTGGCTCTCCCGGCCTGAGGGCTTCCCGGGAGCAAGAGCCGAGTAGTAAGCAGGCACCTGGCAACTTTGTGCCAACCAGCAGGGGCCCCAGGCTTCACGACTTGGAAACTGCAAAGGCGCCCATCTGTACCAACGGCTTGTCTCTCTGTGAAAAACACCGTCTTCCAACAGGAATCCAGCCTGACCCCACAAAAACCTCCATCTTATGGAAAATGCGACCGTTTGGTAAAAATGGGTAATCAAACATTTCCTATGCTGTCAAGTAGTTTTTAATATCAACTGTGACTCTTAGGAGACAGAAAGGCACAGGGCCTGGCTCTTACCTGAAAATCTGAATAAATGTCCAGATTGAGCAGTCCTCTCCGCAGCATATAAGCCAAACGTGGTCTTCAGGCCCATTTTCTTCTGACTTCCTGTCGTGGAACAGCGTAGGAAGCAGGACAGAACAGAAGCAGTGCAGGCACCTGAAAACAGCGGCTGAAACTGTTAGGACGCCAGCGTTACACGTACGCCTCACAATTGTCGTGCCTCACTCGGCTTCCCAGAATGACACCGATGGCAGGGTCCCTCCAAATAGATGACTTTTTATGCTGAATCCATTCGGTCTGTAAGAAACAGAAACGAGGGGCGCCTGGGTGGCTCGGTCGGTTAAGTGTCCGACTTCAGCTCGGGTCATGATCTCACGGTCCGTGAGTCCGAGCCCCGCGTCGGGCTCTGTGCTGACCGCTCAGAGCCTGGAGCCCGTTTCAGATTCTGTGTCTCCCTCTCTCTCTGACCCTCCCCTGTTCATTCTCTGTGTCTCTCTGCCTCAAAAATAAATAAATGTTAAAAAAAAATTTAACAAAAAAGAAAGAAACAGAAATGAGATCCGACAGCTGCATGAAGCTGGAAGCACTTCCAGTGGTGTCACCGTTTAGGACGTGCTGCTCCCTATGCTCGAGTTCCCATTACTGAGAAAAATTTCTGCCCAAAGGGGTGTTGTTTTGTGAGTTATGGTGACTGGATAAACCCTAAGAAAGAACAGCGTGACTCATCAGCCGCGTCCAAAACGCCCGCCCCCAGCACAGGGCAGGTGCCCTCGCTGTCCCTCCCGACACCGTCTCCACTACCTGCCACCACTTTCGAGCTTCCTTCAGCCGGGGTGATTTCTGGGGGTGACCACCCACCTGGCCACCCACCAGCTTAAATAATGAAGTGTCCAGTTATCTGTCTGTTCTGACAAACATGAGGTTCTGTGATGAAACACGTGTATTTATTTATTTATTTTACTGAAAACAATTGTTTAAAGTTTATTCATGTATTTTGAGAGAGAGAGAGACAGCCTGTGGGAGCAGGGGAGGGGTAGAGAGAGAGGGAGACAGAGAATCCCAAGGAGCCTCCTCACTGTCCATGCAGACCCTGATGCGGGACTCGAACTCAAGAACTATGAGACCATGACCTGAGCGGAAATCAAGAATCAGACGCTTAACTGACTGAGCCACCCAGGCTCCCCGAAACATGCATATTTAAGCCAGGCTCAGAGCGAGGCTCTCTGGACACCAGCATGCTGATTGCACCGGCAACCGTGGGCCGGCCAGTGCTCCCTGGGGTCTCCCCAACACCCAGTCACGCCGACGTCCTCCCGAGACATCAGCACAGAGGTCTGGCGCTTAGAGGCCCGTGCACAGTAGGATTTGAACTCGGGCCCGGAACCCAGACTTGCACACCGTTGTTTTCTCATACAGGAACAGAGGAGGACTCTCCTTTATAAGGAAACTGAAATGGAAGAATTCTCTGAGCCAGCCACATAACAAGGCCGAGGCCGGGCGCTGCTGGGTTCCTGTGTGAGAAGGGACGAGGCACGCCTGTGACTGCATAAGCCGCCCATCTCTGGGGGATGGTCCTCTGAGTACAAACAGCAAAGCCGTGTGAATCCCGGCGTGTCCGTGCTGGCAGGATCATGGTCTGATCTGACTTGGCTAATCTAATCCACATCACTGGATGTTATTTGAAAACATAGACGTGATCTTGAGCTGCTGGTACTCAGGTCCTGGGACGGAGGAAGGACACGACCTGCAGCCTCCTGAGGGCTAAGGTCTCACGGGTCCTGGGGCCGAACAAGAACAGCGGAGAAAACCAGGGGCCTGAGTAAGGTACGGGCCTTCGGGTGTCATAACGCATTGCCGGTCTCATTAATTGTAGCAAACATACTGTACCGACGTAAAACGTCACGGAAACTAGACGTAGGGCATATGGAGAATGATCTGTACTATCTTTGCGGTCTTTCTATAAATCTAAACCTGTTTTAAAATAAACCTTTATTTAGAGCCAACTAAAAACTGAACTGAGCCGAGTCGTGTGCTCTGTCATGGGTTGTGAGGGAAGCTGGTGAATCTCTCGCAGAAATACAGAGACGATGCGCAGATACAAGCATCTGGATACATTCCGGGGGTTGCCTGACCCCAGGTCACAAGCCGTCTCCCGCATGGACAGAAGACAGGGGCGCTGGATGGGCCCCCGGAAGCAGACGGCGAGGGAAGGACAGAGCGGGATGTGTTCTGCGATCTTTTCTGTGGCCTGTTTGGTTGTCACAAATTCTGTCACCTCAGGCGGCACCCAGGCTGGACCCACACGGGTCCTGGGAGCCCGCGGTTCAGCGACGAACCCAGGTGGTTCCTCCAAGCCTCTGGCGAAAGCTGGCTGGCTGCCTCCACACCCCCTGCGAGTTAGCGTCTACGACTGGTGTGCGGCTAGAGCAGGCCTCCGACCGACACCTCCCTACAGGGTGACGGGTGTCTCGCAGTTCCAAAGTGACCTCAAATCGAGCCTCCTGGGAACGTTTCAAGGAATTCTGGTACCAACAGCACACGATTTCTGCCTAATGCACATCATCCGCCCACCGTTTTTCATGGCGCCTTCGGTACATGCTCGTGTCCCGGAAGTTTTCTTCACAGACCGACTGATCCTCGTTTTCAGAAGACGTGGTCTTGAAACGTCCTGCGAGCGTCTCTGACACGGCCACAGCCTGAAACTGCGGCCGACGCCTGCCGTCACGTGACTGGGCGGGACCAGCTCCGGCCCGAGCGCCGCACGAGGTTTCTGACGCGCGTCACTTCCCGGAAGCACGTGAGCGGAGAGGGTCTCGCGAAATCGCGCCCGGTTCCCGGCGGACAGCGCGCGGTGACGCGCCAAGCGAGCGCCGCGCAGAGACCTGCGCCCGGTGCCCACAGACGGCCGACCCCCCCCCTTCCGACGCCTTCCCCCTCGCTCTGCAGCCGGACCCGCTGATCGTGGCCACCGCGCCGCAAAGGCGTCGCCAGAGCAGCAAGTACCGCAGCCTGGCGACATTCACGTGCACGCTGACGATCAAAAGGAAAACCGCTGTCTGTTCGTTTCTCTGACGGAAAAGCAGCGGGTCGACGCGAGCGCTGCCATTTTGTTTTACTCCGAGCGAAAGGGCTGCCGGGAGGCGTCAGAGGGAGACGGGAGCACGCCGGCGCCACGCCCACGTCAGCGCCACGCTCACGTCAGCGTGGTGACATTCGGTGGCTCTCTGCAGAGCGGAACGCCGCCTTCTGCTACCGCCCGCTTGGAAGGGTTGACACCGAAACGTCCGTGACGGCATCGGAGGGCCGTTTCCACGTCTGCGTACCGTCCCCGCAGCAAAGTAAGATGTGTGTCAACTCGTGGGGGAAGTAACTTCAGAGCAAGTGTCGGTGATGTTTGGGAACTTGTCAGCCCTGCGGTGTGTCCCCAGGGGGTTGTCAGTGCACAGTGAGAGTCACCGAGTACTCAATGGCTGGTCCCTCCACGCGGCACAGATTCTATTGTCCACTCGACAACTTGAGGCACGCAGAGATGACAGCGTGTCATGTCCGTAGCTGTGGACACAGGCTCGGCCTGTCCTTCTCCACCTCCTGCCTGGGTGTCCCCCATGCAGCACAGGTGACAGCTGATTTCACACGCACCGGCCGCCGACAGCCCCAGGGGAAAGGCCCTTAAGCCACAGCTCCGTCGAGACTTTCTCAGATGGCTTGAGGGCTCCCTGGGTCAGCCCTTGAACCGGAGCTCTGAGTGGGAGCGGTGCCAAGGGCTGGCCCCCCCCCCCCCCGCCCCAGATCGCCATATGACCCAACTGGCAGTGCAGCTTTTGCTACACAGCAGCTTGACAAGGCCCCTCTGCCTTCGTTACCTGGCTACACGGCTTGAGTGCAGCCCTCCTACAAAGAAATCCTCGAGCTGCCTTATTGACAGAACGCTTAGTAAGAGTCAACCTCATCCCGCAAAGACCCCGGGGTTAGGGCTGGGGCCCGTGTGCAGAGCTGCCATTCAAAAATGGTCCCAGGCAATTCTGAGGAAGGTGGGCCATCTTTGAGGAGCAGTGACCTTGGGTGGCCCGCTTCTCCGGAAGCTGGGAGCCAGAACCACCTGAAGAGGATTCTGGAGATCGAGGGCACCGGGTCCAATTCACCAGATGAGGAAGCCCTTGGCCCAGGCTCTATGGAGAATTGAGGCCGAGACAGATGGTTAGGCCGGGAACTAGAAACACTCAGAGGCTCTAGAAAAACCCACCCACCCTGATGTCTCCAAAGGTGCATTGTGGGACGTGGTTGTGGAGTATGAACTTGGCTCCGATCTAGAATGGCCTAAATGTCATCTAATAGCTTACTAACGAGAAGCTTTTCAAGTTTAAAATGATGAAAGAGGGCCATTAGCTTAGAAACAGTCCCTGTATGACCAAAGACAAAGAAACCAAGTGTGATGTTAGAAGCCAGCTGGGGAAGCGCGTTGAGGACCTCCTTTCCTGTGGCTGCTGTCTCCATGGGAGACTCCCATCCAGGAGGCCAGTGATTCTACGGACTTCTCACCCAACAGCCGCTGGGGTTATTGATACAAATCAAATTGTGCAGCCCAGTTTGGGTACGGCCTCGGAAGAGCTCTGCTATGAACCAGCTGCCTGTCCCTCCCCTGGTACTCGGTTGTGGGTTTCCAGAGTTGTCACAATGAAACATAAAATACTTAAGGCCTCAAGAGCTGCTTTTAATTAAATTACCAAGTTTCCCATTGGGGTTATTTGCAAATTATGCTGCTTTCTTTTTTATGTGAAATGAGCACTGTTCCGTGGGAAACGCCGTGAAATCCAGTCCTCTGTAGGAGTTGGCCTGGAAGGGTGTGGACGTACGAATCACTTTACTGTCCTGCTGCTGGGTTTCTGTGCCCCTGAGAGCACCAAGAGGCTGCCCGGCAAAGGGAGGGGGGTCTTTGGTCACTGGGGTGACTTGGCTTCGTAGAGGCTGTGACGTTGTTCCCGGAGACGAGACAGTGCGATCGACAGCCTGTCGTTGTCGAGAAACGTGAAGTGTTTTGGAAATCAGAAGTGGCCGTGCAATGTGCTTTCTGGTGCACCTGACCCGAACCAAAGTGCCTGCACGCGCGCGTGTGTGTGTGCACAGGCACCTGCGTGTTCTCCGGTTGTGAGTATTCATGCTTTGCTGCACGAGTCTGAACCACTGCAGACGTGTGGCACCTGCTACGTGTACTGTGCTAATTTCTACGCTCCAAAAACGCCTGGGTTTCGGAGTGAAAGGTCTCAGTACACGGAGGCGTGTTCCGTGTTTATGGATGTCCTGTGGATACCCAGGTGACCGGGCATTATTTATTAAAAACGGCATCCTCCCCCCGTCGCTAGGCCCAGCTGCCTTTGTGCTAAGCCGAGCATCCAGGGAAAAAACTCAAAACCTGAGCTCTGCAGTGCCCCGTGTCGGAAAAACCCACATCGCTCTAGGCAAAGTGTAGACACAAGTGCAAACGGTTAACAATAAACCTGCCAGGAAATTCCACAGGACAAAATACCTTTATGGGTCAAAGCTGAACATAAAAATTACTAACTGAGGGGCTCCTGGGGGGCTCAGTCGGTTAAGCGGCCGGCTCTTGGTTTGACCTCAGGTCTTGGCCTCGCAGTTTCGTGAATTCAAGCCCTGCGTCGGGCTCTGCACACTGACAGCACGGAGCCTGCTTGGGATTCTCTCTCTCCCTCTCTCTCTGCCCCTCCCTGGCTTGCTCGCTCTCTCTCTCAAAATAAATAAACTTAAAAAATTACTAACTGAAAAGGAAAATTGATCAAAATTAAGGACTTCTGCCAATTAGAAAGTGCAGGTGAGAGACAGGAACACATAGGGAGTGGGGCCTGTGTCTCTGGAGAGAGGAGCTGACATGCTCCTTCCTTTCCCATCTTGCCAAGAATGACTAAACCCCGCCGGCCGTTACCTGCACAGCACACACACGAGAGGACCCCGCGGCGGGAGGAGGCAGACTGGCGGGGGCCCCATGGCAGAGGCTCCCCGGGCTCCCCCGGACTCGGGGCTGAGGAGCCAGCAGCCCAGAAGGACCGGCGGGCAGAGGTGAAGACGTCCCAGAAGAGCTGCTCTCTCCAGCCCAGGGGCCAGGAAGGGGGCTGCCTGGCCAGACAGACAACATTTAGACAATAACCACCCTGCTCGGTGGACACCCGCCTGCCTCGTGTCAGCGGTGACCCTGGGGGCAGCCGGTGACCCCTTGGCCCGGCAGCAACAAGGACCCCAGGCTCCCCACCAGGGAGAGGTGTGTCCACCGTGCTGCCAGAGCAGAGCCAGGGGGAGACAGCCAAACTCGAGGTTTGAGTAAGGTCGAGGCTCTCACAACGTGCCGTGAAACCACCCAGGCTTCGGCTGAAAATCACTCGTGGGGCTCCTGGGTGGCTCAGTCGGTTAAGTGTGACTCTCGGTTTTGGCTCAGGTCACGATGTCACAGTTCACAGGATCGTGCTCCTCCTCGGGCTCTGTCTGGGCTGATGGCCTGGAGCCTGCTTTGCACTCTCTCTCCCCACCCCCCCACCCCTGCTCCCCTGCTCGTGCACTGTCTCTCAAAATAAATAAATAAATAAACTTAACAAAAAGAAAGAAAGAAAACCCCTTGTCCTCCCAAGAACAGCAAGACCTCAAGCCGAAGGAGGAGGACAGCCGGGGAGGTGCACTCTGTGGGGGCAAAGGTCGGGGACTCTCGGGCACGTGGGACAGCATCGAAATGAAAAGGCTTTGACAGGCCGCCAAGCGCCGGTCACGCGGCTGCAGGAGAAGGCCTGGCACAGCCACCGTGGCCGGGGAAGCGCCACGGGGCAGGGTCAGAATGAAAACACAACAACAAGCAGGGCAAAAGGGGCACGAGGGGTAAAACACGCAGTCAGGGGCTCAGTGGCAGGAGGGCAGGGGAGGGACCCAGGAAGTGGACGCTGCAGCAGGAGGGACCTGAACAGCTGGGGGAAATGGACGCGGGGACAGTGAGGCTCCCGCGGAATTGCCAACACTCGTGTCCAGAGCGCGCGGGAAGGGAGAGCGAGGGCAGGCTTAACACAGTGCTGCAAGACACAGTGGCCGAAAACGTCCCAAATCTGGAAAAGATACAGACCTACAAATGCAAGAAGCTGAGTGAACGAACGACCAGCAGCGTGAGCCCAAGCCCACACCGGGACCCGTCACAGGCTTGTGTGAACATTCAGGATCGGGGGGAAGACTTGAAGGCAGCTGGAGAAAAATGACACTTATCGAGAGGGGGAAAACAATTAGAACGACAGTGGATTTCTCATCAAGAACCAGAAGCCACCGGAGAGAGGAAGCTGCGGACACAGTTTCAGGTGCCGGGAGGAACCACCTGGCTGCGTCCACACCCAGCAAGACACACAAAGGGGGGAGGACAAGCTGGAGAGCCGGGGACAGCAGCGGAGCTGTGACGCAGGCCTAGTCCACCAGGGCACAGACACCACGTTCTAGGAGCACCAGGGAGATGATGAAGGAAGGCCGCGCAAACAGGCCGCGTACACGGGATGGGCGTGCGTCCTCACCCTGCGTGTCCTGAGTCCTGACAGCAGAGGTGAGATACGAGCGTGGTCCGGGGGGGCTGTAACGAGTCGAGAGGGGACATTGCAGAGCACAGTAGGAGGCAGATGTTCCAGAAAGTCAGCTGACCCAGAAAGTGGACTGTGTGGGCGTCCCTGGGATGTAACACCCAGAGCGGCCACGAGAAGGCTAGCCAAGGAGATGCTGTCAGATCACTTGCAGTCCTGGTGTCCGAGCCATCACAGGGCCCAGCAGGACCCGCGGCCGAGATCCCGGAGCCCGAAGACACGGGCAACGCCTGTACCGCGGACCCACCTTCCACTCCGCCTCCTCGGTCTGCTGCCCACGGTGTCCAGGAGCTTGAGTGTGGCTGGTCACCGGTGCCCTCCTTGCCACGGACACTTCTACAAACTTCTGAAGACCTGAGCGTCCTTACGTGACTCCAACACACGTCCCGTGTGTGACTAGATGCCCAAATTGCCGGTCGGAGAAGGATGCACGCTCACACACGCGTGGATTTTATGTTTCTGAGCAGTTGTCTACCGACCTGATATCAGAGGGACAGCCCAGTCTTCTATTTTCATCAAATCATCGTGATCCAGATTGCCGACCCCTGGTTTTGTTATTACTTGTTTAGTAATCTTTATATACTTAACTGTGTGCAGGTGACCAAGTAAGGACAGGATGAATGGACAGACGAGAAATCCAATTCTTCCCACACAGTCCAAAATTCCCAGCTTGGCCACAGGTTTGACACAGGTCAGCATTGCCGTCTCAGGTAACGGCAGTTTCCTCTGAACGTGCACCTGAGCTCTGGCCCTGGGCCAAAGGACACGGTGGTGACAGCCTCTGCTTCCCAGGCCGCCCATGTGCCCTCTTCTCTCGTGCCTCAGACAACGGGGGTCTTCACGTTAAGTATGCTTCCTCACAAGGGCTTCTGCATCGTATTTTTAATAGTTAAACTAAAAAAATTCCTGGGGCACCTGGTTGGCTCAGTCGGTTGGGCGTCCGACTCTTGATTTCAGCTCGGGTCATGATCTCATGATTCATGAGTTCGAGCCCTGAGTTGGGCTTGGTGATGACAAGCCTGGAGAGCCTGGAGCTTGCTTGGGATTCTCTCTCCCTCTCTCTCTGCCCCTCCCCTGCGCTCACATGCTCTCTCTTTCAAAATAAATAAATAAGCTTAAAAATCCCCGCATGAAATTTCATTATAGATTTTCCTTCCAATTTCCTATGTACTTTATGTTCGTTGTAGAAAATGTGGTAGATATAAACAAAGAAGGGAACATCACCCCGAATCCCATGACTGTGTCTTTGAGGTTGCCACTAACTTTCACGTGCGTGCTTCCTGTCTTTGTTGAATATGACAGCATACACATACGAACAGACACGCATGAGAGAATTAGGACGGTGTCAAGCTGGACCCGTGGTCTTGTCTTGCTTTGTGACTCTCATGTTGAAAACACGGCGTTGCTGCCCGCCATCTTGACCCTGTTTACGTGCGATCTTTTGTGACACAGGTGACCCCGTGATCGCTGGGACGGCCATTGCTCTCACTGAGTTCCACGGTGAGATGACTTAGCGTGTGTTGGGGTGCCTGGGGGGCTCAGTCGGTTAGGCATCCGACTCTCGGTCATGGCTCAGGTCTTGATCTCAGGGTTGTGAGTTTGGACCCCGTGTTGGGCAACATGCTGGGCGTGGAACCTGCTTAAAAAATATGTGTGTGTGGCCCCCACAGGGCAGGCCAGCAAGTAAGATAAAATCAGAGCGCCTCAGTCTGACAGGTGTCTTTGAATATCCTTGCGACGCCTCTACTTTTTGAGGACAAGATGCTGAAGGTGGATATTTTTAAGTTGATACAAGAAAACGGCATTTATGTCCTTGGGTGGTTTTCTTCAACTTCTTTAAATGTGTTTGATAATAGTTGTTTTGCACACAGTGTCTGTGCTCGTGCTCACAAACACGTCTTGCAGTGCACGCGTCTTGCACTTCAGTTCTACGGGAAATCACTGGAAACAGTGTGGCCCCTTGCAAAAGGCCGCTAATCCAACTGTACCACCCTGTAGTTTCATTGTTTCTCTTGTTCTTTTCACACCACGTTTTCTTTGGGGAAGGAAAGAGCTGTCAACATGTCATAATATGTTTGTGTGTCTCACCGAAAGATAATCTGGGTGCCGGTCCGTGTCCCACAATTATCCAGCTTTCGACGGAGAACAGGTGAGCACCTGCTGAGGCCACTGGGGGCACAGCTCACCTGGACGGGGGCTCAGGGCTGCGGCCGCGGGCTCCAGCCTCCACCGCGTCCACGCGCCTCCGTCTAATGGAGCAGTCATTTACACGTTTCAGTGGACAGAATCAAAGGGTGATCTGAATTTCTTCCAGGCAATTTCTCCTTTTGTTTTTCTTAATTCATGAGTATTAATATTGTTTAATGAGGATTTTGTATTTTGAGGGTTTTTTTGCTTTGTTTTTGGAGGGGCTCTGCTTCCCTCCTTTCGGGAGCGCCAAACATCTGCAAACTCAAAGCAACGGAACACACACGACGAGGGACGAGGAGAGAAGGCTTGGCATGCGCCCCGATGAGAGTGGATGTGGCTGTGGCTCCGAGGACCTCGGGTCGTCAACAGAGGCAGGCGGTGATAACGTCACTTCCATGCCCTGTCTTGCAGGCTCTGTCTCGTGGAAGACAGAGCGGACGTGAGGTGTGGCGCTCAGCCGGCGTGTGTCTGGGCGGTGGCCTTGAGGAGGCGCCAGCGGCCAGGTGGAGCGGACACGGGGGCCACTGTCACTGCCGCGTGTTCACAGGTGTGTCCGCACCGCACTGGGGGCGTCCCATGCGTTCTCCCTCTTAGGCCTCAAGTGAAGCTTTCAAGCGAGTACTGTTTTCGTTCGCGTTCTTGGATACGGAAACACACTCAGAGTTTAAAACGTGCTTGTGATCACAGGTCAGCGGGAGAGAAGAGGTCAAGACCCGGTGACGTGCTGCCTTAACTCCTAGACGCTGCACGCTATTCGCGCCTACATTTAATGAAGGCAGCGCCATGCCTTAAAATACATCTAAAAATAAATGTGGGGGCGCCTGGGTGGCGCAGTCGGTTAAGCGTCCGACTTCAGCCAGGTCACGATCTCGCGGTCCGTGAGTTCGAGCCCCGCGTCAGGCTCTGGGCTGATGGCTCGGAGCCTGGAGCCTGTTTCCGATTCTGTGTCTCCCTCTCTCTCTGCCCCTCCCCCGTTCATGCTCTGTCTCTCTCTGTCCCAAAAATAAATAAAAAATGTTGGGAAAAAAAAAATTAAAAAAAAAAAAAATAAAAAAAATAAAAATAAATGTGTCCCACTCTCCGACGGGTGTGAAGTTTCTGCAGTTGAAAATTTTTGCCGCAAATTTTCAGGGGGCAGAGCCAGAGTTATCCTCGAAAAATAACACGTGTGGGCCCATGGCGGGCTCAGTGGGTGGACCGCATGGCTCTTCATACCAGAGTCCGGAGTTCAAGCCTCGTGCTGGGTGTGGGGCCTACTCAATTAAAAAAATAATAATAACTAATGAGTAAATAATAACAAATAACAAATGTGATGACGATAATAACAGTTAACATCTGTAGAGTATGTTTTCACAAATCAAACTGGCAATTGTGCTAAAGGTCAACGTTCCTGGAGAGTCTCTCTGGAGAGGAGGGCACAGAGCGGAGGCGCAAGGGCCCTTCCGCCGGCACGGGCGGTGTGGGCTGCTCTAGGTGATGGTGGTTTGGAGGGGACAGGAAGATCCACCGGGCTGAGCCCAAGACGCCGTGAGGCCTGTTACTGAGGGCGGCTGTGCGGTGAGACGCGGTCCTAGAGGACACAGTGGGGCCTGCAGACGGCCGGGGCTCCCGTGGTCGTAGGCTGAGTGTCCACGGGCTGGCCTTTCAGGGTGTGTGGGCACAGCGCTTGCAATCCCGGGACCCGTTCTAAGTTTTACAAATGTATCGAGCGTATCTGAAAACTCCCAGTTCCATCAACTTGCTAATTTTAGACTCTCTGAAAATACCGAAGGAAAAAAGGTTTCAGCATTAGGCTTCTCCTATTTGACTATTAAAACAGAATCGGGAATACTCTGACTCTAATATAGGAGCACGGGCTGAAAACCAGCGCAAGGAGGCAATAGGAAATGCCAGCACTCGTGTCAACAGTGACCGTGTGGGACCGGATGCCCTAAAGACCAGTGGGCCCAGCTGGGTCTCTGCTCTGTGCAGAGAAGTCTCACCGTAGGGGATTAGGAGGAAGCGACAGTTTCACGATTCAATACAGCAAATATTTCTTAGACGCTTGGTGTGGGTGAAACTATGGGAGTCACCAGAGAGAAGAAGGGTAAAGAAAATGCGTGCGGCACAGAGTAGGACAACTGTGCAAACGGCAAAATACAGACCTGACCTTCTACGAGGGGTCTTGCAGGTGCTGCAGGAGTTCAGAGGACGGTGTCTTTTGAGAAGGTCCCCACGGCAGGCAGGCAGTGTCCCCCCACCCCCCGCCACGGAACACCACAGGCTGGTTGGTGTGGACCCCTCATGGTTCTCAGGGCTGAAGCCCAAGACCCAGGCTCTGGCCGATTCCGTGTCTGCAGAGACCCCACTTCCTTCCTTCACGGCATCTTCCTGACGTGTCCTTGCACGGCTCAACAGGACGAGGGGGCTCCCTGGGGCCTCTTACAAGGGCACTAATCCTGTTCGTGAGGGTCCTACCCCAATGACCCGATCACCTCCCAAAGGCCCCACCTCCTAAAACCATCACCTTGGCAGTTAAGTTTCAACACGTGAATTGGGGGCACCCAGCCTTCAGTCCACAGCACGAGACCGTCAGGCAGAAGGGGACGGAGAAGGCTCTGGACGTGCTGAGTGCAGGGAGTGCCAGAAACAAGACTCAAGGAGGAGGGAGCACCGCGGGTCCTGGGCACGGGAGGGGAAGGCAGGCAGGGGATTCAGCCAGCAGAAGACCGCAATTGCTGGGGACTCGCCCTGCAGCCCTGTGCCTCCGCCCCAGCCCTGGTGCCCACACATCCACATTCTGGTCCAGAACAGGGCCTGCCTGCCAGTGGAATATGATTGAGTTTGTGAGTGGATTGCTGGAGCTTGATGTTTACAGTGTAAACTAATTCAAGTAAAACTCGGTCTGGGCTGCCTGCCAGTGGCCCGTCCGGGCTGGGGAGGGGCAGACTCTGGAGCGAGGCCAGCTGCTTGGGGTCTGAGAAGACAGCGCAGGTTGGGGGAAGCACGGGCTGCTCGGAGGAGGCAGCCCAGGTGGAGGGAGAGGGCAGGAAGTACTACCCAGGGCGTAAACTTCGTGCACCCACAATTCTTCCAGTCTGCAGTTTTGAAAAAGCCAAGAAATGTCCAAATCCCGTGCCCCCTCAGCGATGGTCGCAGAGGCTCACGTGCTGCTTGGATGTTCGATGACCTTCGCACGTCTTCTGCTTGTGAATACCCCGTCTGAAAGCAGGGTCTGGGGGGGGTTCCCCCGTGCACGTGCAGCCCCTCTCCCTCAGTACCCCCAGTCCTGCCCAGGCTCCTGTGCCCACACGCAGGGTCTCCACTCAGTACCCGGCCAGATGAGCTTCTAACACAGGCTCCAAAGCACGAGAGCAGAGGCCACAGAGGCCCCGCTGGGTCAGCCCCCAGCGACCTCCCGGCCCCGTCTCCTCCTGCCCGGCAAACACAACGGCCGCTCCCTCACAGCTCCTTGTAGTTCGGAGCGTAAAGGTGGCAGAGGCTCACGCGGCAGCCACGTGCCTTGCTCGCTGGGCAGGACGCGGCTGTCCCCGAAGGCCCCATGGACGGTGGGGCTGGCACACATCTTGTCCCGGGGGCGCCGTGCGGTCCCTTCGAGTGCGGGGCTCAGCTCAGAGGACGGGAGGAAAGGAGAACGGGACGGGACTGTTCCAACTACCAGGGCGTGAGAGCCACGTTCTGAAACTGGGACGCGCCCTGAGCACAAGGAGGAAACGCAGGGCACCCTGGGCTTTTCCCCTTAGGCGGCCGCCCCAGTCACGGCGCAGATGACTCCGAGGGCCCCAGGCCGCAGGTAAGCGAGGCCTGTCCCGTCCCCGGGACCCTGGAACCCAGGACTGCTGAGTGAACGTTCTCCGGGTTCCAGTGGCTTTGGCTTTGTCTCCACTCTCTGCTCGACTGTACAGAAGGATCGGTTCCTAAAGGAGAATCGAGAATATTTGCAACTAGCTAGCTAAAGGTAGAAAGTGGAGACAGTGCAATGGCGTGTTGTTCGACACGTGATAATAGCAGAATGTCAGGCTGTGACCTCGCTTTTTCCTGATTCACATTAATATCGTAGAACCAAACAACATCTGCAGTAAGTAAACGCTACACTGTTTGTCCTGAGATAAAAGCGACACAGCAGACCTTTCAGTTTTAGAAAGTGAAAGCCAGTTAAACGTCTCTGCATTCTGACATCGAGGAGACCGTGCCTTGCACTCTTGTGCACAACTAATGGGAGCGTTTCGTGTCGTCCCGTGTAAACTCGCCCAGCTGCAAACAAACCGGCCTGGAAACGGGACCAAATACTAAGCCGGTTGCTTGGATCCACAGTAAATGGTGACGTCAGAGCGAGTCAGAGCCCTGCAGATGTTAGACAGAAGGAAGGTTTGTTTCACATCCTCACCGAGGTACAAATTATATTCTGGAGAATTCGACGTGTGGATGGTATGTCCAGTGGCTTCAGCGGACTCCGTCACGTGGCCATCAGCACAACCTAATTCTGGAAGATTCTCTTCACCCCCCGAAAAAGACCCGTAGCAGCCCCACCGCTCACCCCAGCCACCCCCAGCCCCAGGCAACCACTAATCTGCTGGCTGTCTCCGTAGATTTACTAATTCTGGATGTTTCACATAAGTGGGATCACACGGCATGTGGTCTGAGAAAGGTGATATTTCATCGTGAGTTCAACAGCTGTACGCCCAGAATGAACACGTTTTTCTAGTGGGGAAAAGAAGCCCCATTAGAACTGGGCAAGATACTGGGGCTCCTGGGGGACTCAGTCGGTTAGGCGTCCGACCTCGGCTCAGGTCCTGATCTCACGGTTCGTGGGTCCGAGCCCCGCATCGGGCTCTGTGCTGACGGCTCGGAGCCTGGAGCCTGCTTCGGATACTGGGTCTCCCTCTCTGTCTTCCCCTGCCCCGTTCATGCTCTGTCTCTCTCTTTCAAAAATAAATAAAGATTTAAAAAAAAGGAAAAAGAACTGGTCAAGATGCCCAAGCTAGGGTCTTCTTGTCACTACCATATCCCCAGCATTTCTGTGCCCGTGTGATGCTCACTGACCACCTTGTCAAGTCTCCACACCGTCCGAGTGGTGGCCCAGGGGTCACTGCCTCGCTCGTCCTCGGAGCACCTTAGAGTCTCAGTCGGGTTGTGTCATCTCAACAGTCGAGCATCACTGGACATGTCCTCAGTCCTCATCGTCCAGAGGCTGCTCGTGTCTTCCTTCAAGTCCCCCGGACGGGACCCTACTAACGGGCTGTCCTCCGTGGAACTTGCTGCACTGGTCTCATTTCAAAGACAGTCTGTCTCTTTTATTACATACAGAATAAAGTCCAAGGAAACAAAACCTAGAAAATCACCTGTTCTGACCAGCTTACAATTTTCATTTGCCATTGACTTACTCAGCAATCTTTAATGTGTGCTATGTGATTATCACGATTATCACTCGGCTTCTCAGGCCTGTTGAGTTCCTCCAGTGGATCATCTAAGGCAACAGTTATCCCTGCTTCTCCTGTGCTTCCTAATCTCACTGGGGAAACTAACATCAGAAATTCCCCACAGTTTATCATCCACGTGAAACATTGTTATACTATGGCCAGTAACCTCCTCAGTAACACACTTCCACTGTTCCTTATGCATTTCTTATGCTGCAACTCTGTCTCGAAATCCACCCATGCCACATCTAACCCAGTTGTATAGAAATATACCAACTTGTCATTCATCCTGTTTGAAAAAGTTATTTATGTTTGTTTATTTTTGAGAGAGAGGGAGAGAGAGAGAGAGAGAGAGAGAGAGAGAGAGAGAGAGAGCGCATGAGTGGGGGAGGGGCGGAGAGAGAGGGAGACACAGAATCTGAAGCGGGCTCCAGGCTCCAAGCTGTCCGCACAGAGCCCGACGCGGGGATCAAACCCACGAACCGCGAGATCATGACCTGAGCCGAAGTCGGACGCTTAACTGAGTGAGCCACCCAGGCACCCCAAAGAGTCTTTTTTAAAAAAGAAATTCCGTCTAACATCTCACTGAAAACATTTCCAGGTTTGTTGAACCCAAACTGTTATGGTACCAAGTAGGCCACTGAATTAAAAGAATACCGCCTGTCCGGACCGTTACGTGTCTCTGCTTGTGTGTGTGTATTTCTGTCATCCTGCAGAGCACAGAAGCCCTGGTCCAGCTGCCACTGGGCCCACCTGAGTGCTGAGGGCCGGTCCAGGAGGCCGTGTGGCTGCCCCGACTTGCTCCCTCTCGGAGGGAGAGGTGGAGGGGAGTTCTTTGGGTCTTCCCATAGCACCCCGTGCGGTTGGCTCAGCAAAAGCCAGCTCTACTTTGAACTTTAGTAACGTCCTAAATATCTGCACGGTAGGCCAACGCCACATTTTCTAATGACAGTTTTTTTTTTTTTTTTGGGGGGGGGACATTTTTGCTCTTTGGTAATTATAAAAATATAATAGCAGCCCCACCTTAAAATTGCTGACTTTGTACCAGGCACTAAGCTAAATGGTTAAATGTTTGATGTCACTGACTTGTCCTGAGAGCTTGGCGGGCAGATGCCGCTGGTCCCTCCAAGCAGGGGAGGCGGCCAGACTTGGCAAGGCCAGTCGGCACGCTCCGGGAGCAGTGACACCAGGGGCCAAGGACTCGTTGCTAACCTGTGTCCTCAACCACCTCACCGTTCGGTCTGAGCACAATATTCTCATGAGGGAAGGAAACTTTCCTTTTTTTATTTTGTTTTGTTTATTCTTTTTCTTTATATTTTTGAGAGAGAGAAACAGAGTGTGAGCAGGAGAGGGGCAAAGAGAGAGGGGAAACTTTCCTTTCTTTTTTTTTTAAATTTATTTTTCCTTTTCTTTATTTTTTTTTTAAAGAAAAACATTAACAAGTGCTTTCTGGGGTCTTTCCTCAAACTTTGCCCTCTTTGTCATTGGCAGTGTGTGACTTTCAGAGGCTGGTTTGCAATGCCAGCAGCACGTTCTGTGAAGCTTCTGGTAAGTGCTAGAAATTGCCGGAAGTGACACTTGGACGTGGCTTCCTGCCCTTCCAGCCCCCACTCTGTCCCTCGTGGACGTGGAGAGGGGCATCTGTGTGCCTCATGGGGCCGGTGCCGCCACATGCGGTGGTGGCCAAGTGGAGGCCCAGAGCTGCAAGCATTGGGCGCCAAAAATGCCAGCTTTTCTCCCAGGAGAGTCACAGACACGTGTTGTCAGGACCTGCATCTCTGTGTCCACAGTCGAAAGATAACCCTCTCCGTCTCAGCCTAAATCCAGACTTTCATAATGTGAGATGTTCGTGGAAACTGCCTTCAGCATAATAAGTACAAGTAATTTGTCTGACAAAAGAATGTCAATAGCAAGTACGTATAATTTGTGCGGTGACAAATTGTACCTGTCCTTCCCGGGAAGAAAGGGACACTGCTGTGCACCGAGACGACGGGGCAGGGTCAAGGATGGGTGCTTGCATTTAATACACAGCTCTCAGAAGCGCACGCGATCCTTTCAGAAGGTCGATGCAAATTATAGCTAATAAAGTTATTATAAATAATTGCTACCTCTGCGCTCCTGGGTAATCAGTGAGTGTGGAGTGGGGGGCAGGCAGTTACAGATGAGAGACGCCTTCAGTTCTGAGCCGGGCTGTCTCATGAGGCACTCTCATCTTCACGGGAGTCGCAGGTGCCTTTTCCACGGTTACTGACATCTTATGAAACCCGAGGCCCGTCTGACCCAGAGATTCAGCCAGGAAGGGCGAGAAGTGCGGCCCTCGGTGCGTCTTCAGGATCCACACGCCCTCACGCCCTGGTGTCACAGGAAGACACTTGTCCCCACGTGAGAGCGGCTGGAGAACGGTGGAGACCTCCCATCACGAAGGAGAATAAGTCGTCTGTGACGTTATGACCACAGCATCCCAGAACCACGTGGGAGGGCCACTCATTCCAAAGCGTTTGTTGTGACGTCCGTGCCCACACTGAGCCAAGTGGCGGGGGTCCCTTGACAGGTGCCAGGTGGTGAGATGACAGAGGGCTGAGAAGCACGGCATCCTCAGCAGGGGAGGGGACAGGGACCCACGGCAGCCTCGTGGTGGCCAGGAGGGCAGCCTCGTCCGGGCCAGAGCCTTGACACTTGATAACCCCCGCCAGACGCCCTGCTACAAGCCGGCTTGTCAGATGGCTCTCTCCACCCAGCAGTCAATGTCCCTGGTGGGCGAGGGGGGACCGTGAGCACACAGTGGGTCAGGACGGCCAGGGCCACCCGGAGCGGGCTGGGCAACGGAGACGGTTGTGGACCACCAGATGCTTAAATACAGAGGACAACGTGCAGCTGTTGGCAGGGTTGGTGGGCGGTGAGGGGGGACAAGAGGTACCAACTGCCAGTGACAGTGCAGAAACCACGGCACAAGTGTGGTCGGGACACTGCACTCGCGTCCCGTGGCGGGAGAGGCGGCTGCACGGCACCGGCGTGGAGTATGTCCAGAGGTGTGGGCTCACCGTGAGGAACCCCTGATGCTCAGGGAAATGGTGTTTCCACTGCCCTCCAATGATAGACTTTTAGTTAAAAATACACTAAAAAGGGAAAGCGTCCTGTGCCGTATCTGCGGGCTCCCGCGGTCAGCAGGGGGCCGGCTGGTCCAAATAGCATCCCGGTAAGGGTCTGAAGTGACTGGCTCCACCCGCCTGACGTGGTAGAGACAAGATGAGGCTTCGGTACAAGAGTGACTTCTTCCAGAACTCTGTGAAGACCCCTCCCGGATCTGTCATTACTCAGATGGCGGTATCGTGTCTGGGAAGAGATTCGCACGTGCTGGACGTAAAGGTGGAAAGACCTTGTTGGCCCCACAGCCGTTGATGCGGGCGGGCGGTTTGGATCCCAACCCCCAACCACCCGTAACGGGGCTCTGAAGGGCGCAGTTCGCTTCTGGGGTTTCTGTTCTGTGTGCAGCCCTTGGAGACTATCCACGAGAAGCTGTTAATTACACTTTCCCTTTAACGGGACAGCTGAGATGCGGACGGTTCAGTACAAAATGGCAATTGAATGCACGGTTTAGAGGAAACTAGGACTTTTCTAGATCCATCGGTCTAAACGCACCTGGGCGCGAGCCTCGACAGGAAGCTCTGCTCCAGCCCCGGCTTTCTGGGCACGACGGGAACGGCAGAGCCACCCACACTCTTGCACACGCGCTCACACACACCCCCGTCCCTGTGGTCACCATCTTTCAGAGGATGAAATGCTGGAATAAATTCTGCACAAAATACATATTTTTAAACGACGAGCTCGCTGTAATTGACGCGAGCCCCTCGTGTGGTAAATGAATGCACAGAAACGAACCCGTAGTTACGTTTTCCTCCTTTTCTAAGCAGTCAAGTCATCTCCCCTTAGGAGGGTGGCTAACGCCTCCCCTGGTACGTGTTTTCAAGGGAGCAATGTGGTGTGGGAAATCTCACACTTTGGTCCGTGTTGGGCGGTTCTGAATTGAGACGGGTGGTGGAGAGGTGGGAGCAAGGTGGCTTTGTGCAAAGCCTCGCACCTTCCTGCCTCGGCTGTTGGGAGAGGACGCACTTCTGGGTGGGCGGAAGAAAGCCTAGGGAGAAGTAGTGGGCACTAAAGTTGGCCTGTGATGACGCCTTTAAAGATGGCTTCCCACGAGTTTCATCTTTCAGGGTAGTTTTTTTTTTTTTTTTAAGTATTGTGCGTTACAATAGCAGTCTTCAAACTTCTTGCTCGTTGACGCCCTGCGAGGAGTTTGGGAAAGTATGTATCCCTTCACGCGTTGTGTATCGACAGTGCACGTCTCCACTGTAACTGTGAATACTTACAGATGACGCGTTCCTGGCATGTTGCATCTACACTGACAAATGGAACTGGGATGTCACGTTTTAAAAAGTATTGAATTGAATGACGTTTCAATTCCACAATATGATAAGCCCCGTCATCATCGATCTTAAAAAATGCATACCGAAGCTCTTCTGTGACATTTGAAACTCTTTCTTTTTTGCTAGCGCATATGTTGTTTTTGAACATTCCACTGAAAAGTTTTTATTGGCCTTTTTTTTTTAATTTTTTCTAATGTTTATTTATTTTTGAGACAGAGAGAGACAGAGCATGAACGGGGGAGGGTCAGAGAGAGGGAGACACAGAATCTGAAACAGGCTCCAGGCTCTGAGCTGTCAGCACAGAGCCCGACGTGGGGCTTGAACTCACGGACCGTGAGATCATGACCTGAGCCGAAGTCAGACGCTTAACCGACTGAGCCACCCAGGCGCCCCTTTATTGGCCTTTTGGATAGGACTGGGAGTCGATTTGCTAGGAGGGACAATTCTGCCACACATCCGGCACCAGCACGCGGCCTCCTCTTTGCTTACTCTGCGTTTGGCCCCAGTGCAGCTTGTCCTGGGGCTGGAACCTGGCGCCACAGAGAAGTCAGGCCACAGACACCAATGCCGGGGTCATATTTGCTCCCCGGACCGATGTGCTCATGGACCCAAAGCCAACGTTTCCAGGCTGGGAGAAGGTATTTTTTCTCAACTCACACTCCCGCACCTTCGGGTCCTTCTCCGGGATTTCGCCCACCTTGGCCCCACGGACCGTGCAGCGGACAGCGATCTTCGTTTCTCCAGCTGCCAAAGGACCCGACTGCGTCTGTAGCTCTGGGGAACATGGGGGTCCGGCCCCCCGCTGCACCAGCACCTCCAGCCCTGGCGGTGCGTCTCCACTCGCCCCCACACAGGGGGCGAGGCAGAGCTTGTGGGTGCGAATTTCCCGCACGGGGCTCTCCTTTTCACCTTGACCGTGCACTGTGGCACACACCACAGTACAGTTACCAAAGGGGGGAGGCCCCCTCCTGTACACGCATGAGGAACACGTGCCCACACTTCATCAGCTTGCGAATTGAGAGGATGGTGAGAGAAGCTACAACGGCTAAGACCCCAGGACAGCCTCGGAGAGTTTTCTGGGACCTAGAATTCCTGGATGTCAGGATGAGGTCGCGGAGTTAGAGGCCAAAAGTGGTTGATATCCTGAAGGACAAAATATCCTTTGGGGTTATCTTTTCCTCCTTGACAGAAACGATTTGCTTCTCTGCTGGCAAAATCTTCGGGTTAACATGTCATCGCCTCAGCTGAGGACTCTGAACACCAGTGAGCAGTGAGTTGAACAAAGTGCACTCTCCTAGAGTTCGGGCTCCCTGTGCCCCCATATGACTGGAAATGACGGGCCAGCCTCCTGTCTCCTTATTTCTGGGTACAGGCTGTCTCTTTCTTTCTCTTTCTTTTTCTTTCTTTCTTTCTTTTATTTTTTATTTATTTTTGAGAAAGAGAGACAGCGTGAGTGGGGTCGGGGCGGAGAGAGAGGGAGAGAGAGGGCGGAGACAGAATCCGAAGCCGGCTCCAGGCTCCGATCTGTCAGCACAGAGCCTGACACGGGGCTCGAACCCACGGACCGTGAGATCATGACCTGAGCTGAAGTCAGACCCTTAACCGACGGAGCCCCCCGGGCGCCCCTGTCACGTTCCCTTTCTAAAGCTCAGCTGGCAACTTTGGCTCAGATGCTAACGACATGGTCTTCGGAGCCTGGGTTCGAGTTCTGACTGTGCTAGCAGTGCCCTGTGACCCGGGGCAGGCCCTTAACCGTCCTGTGCCTCGGGGTCCTGGTCTGCGGCAGCAGGGGGACGTTAACGGAGCTCTCCTTTTGAGGGAGTGATTGTGGCCAGTGATCACTGGCACGGTATCTTCTATCCTTTTATTTTCAACTTGTCTGTGACTTCACATTTGGTGTGAGGCCTCTTAGACCTCAGGCATGTGGCTGGGTTGGGTTTCAGCCCAGTCTGGCAATTTGAGTTTTTCCTGGGGTGTCGAGTCTGCTTACGTTTGAGGCACCGAAACTGACACTCGAGTGTGACTCTACTGTCTTATCCGTTTGCTTTTTCTTCCACCTGTTCTTTTTTTTAAACTTAAAAAAAAATCTGATTTATGGAAGTAATCTCTACATTCAACGTGGGGCTCCAACTCACGACCCTGACATCAAGAGTCGCGAGTTCCACTGACTGTGTCAGCCGCGTGCCCCCATCTGTGCCTTCCTGTTAATCCTGAGATTAACGAGATACTCTCTGCCCTCCCCTCCCCCCGTTAACTTGCTCCTGCACCTTCTTTCCTTGGACTTCAGCGATCACTGCAGGGAAGTCCCGCCCCGTGGAAGCACCTGCGGCCTACAGCATCGGTGCTCGCCCCCCACCCCGCCCCCAGGTATTGGCAAGGCCACGGCCCCCGTCACAGGGGTTGGCAAACTTCCCTGCAAAGCGCCACATAGGAAATAGGCTTTGCGGTCATATGACCTTTGTAGGGCCTCCTCAACTCTGCTGTTGTGGCTTGAAAGAATCCACAGATAGATACTATGTCGACAAAGCAGTGCGGTTGTGTCCGAACGAGCTTTCTTTACTAAACAGGCGACAGGTAGATTTTGCCTGTGAGCAGCGCGCTGACCCCCGCCCTCCAGCCTCAGCCCCTTTGGGGGGTCGGGCTCCAGGAACGTTCTATCTCTTCCGTCTCTTGGAGCCTGGGGGCGATGAAGGCTTCCACTCGACCTGTCACAGGGAGTCCGGCCAACCACGTTGGTGCTGTATTCCCATCCACACCGTACAGTCCCTCAACCAAACTCTCTCGCCGAATGCTGCAGCGGCCGCCCGGCTCCTGCTGAGACCCTAACAGACCCGTAGGCTTGCGTCACGGCGAAGGTTCCACCGCGTCCCAAACGACAACCGGCAGTTTGCACGTGTGTCTCCTGCCCAGGAGGAGCCTCCTGCAGGGCAGACACCGCCTTAGTTATATTTGTATCCCCACATACCTGTCCCTCGCTCCACAAAATGGGAATGAACAATCTTGGCTAAACTAAACTAAACGAGTACTGCAGAAAGGGAGGCAGGGGAGGTGAGGATTTGGAAAAAAGACTCGAGGGGTTTTATTTTAAAGTGGGCAGGCTGTGACAAGAGACATATCCGGGAGAGGTGGAGTTCACGAAGGAGGAGAGCCAGGGGATCTGTCTCAAAGTTGCCACAGAAGGAAAAATTCCAGGACCTGGTGTTAATATGTGAACTCAAGTGTGGGTGTCTGGCCGGTGTGACCCTGTCAGCTGTGCAGGGTGTCTGAGCACCTGGTGTAGCACTGTCAGCTGCTGCTGACAGTGAGTCTGAGTAAGGGAAAGAATGAGTACAGTTCATTTTGCAATTAGGTCACCGCATCCTTTGAGAGTGGTGTCCACAAAGTAGCCTGTATTCAAGCTACAGAAAAAGCTGCTGAGTAGCAAACTGGAACCAGAAAGTTGGAGCACCTACTTAGAATAGTGACTTTTTAACAAATAGGTTTTCGAGTTGAGAAAGTAATACATGAAAATACTTAGTCAAGATGAGCCTAGAATCTAGAAGTTTATATTGAACACAGTGCTTCCTATACACAGTCGTAACGGATTTATAAATTATGGAATTAGAAAACAAGAAGACACAGCAGGGCCTGAAGACACCAATGTTACCGGACCAGCACCAGGTCAAAGTGGGCCCAGCGGGCCGGCTTCTGGGCCTGGAAGGTGGCTCCGGAGTGGGGGATGGGCTCGCCCCCGGAGCCGGCCAGGCCTCCTACAAGGAGTAGGAAGCTGAACAAGCAACAAACAAGCAACCAACGGCTGATGCCCACAGCTGCCCAGGGCTTCTGAACAGGGTGGGGGCTTAGGAGCATGAAGACGGGAAGACCCAGAAGGAATCCCACTGCCTGCAGACCCTAGATCTGATGTTGTCCCAATTGCCGAGAACCTTCACATGCCACGTGGGCCCCAGTTCTGGGCCGACAGTGGAAGCAGCAGGAAGGCTGCTAACCAGGGAGGAGTGAGGAGGTGGAGGGCAGGGGGGAAGAGCCAGTGTCCCCGGCCCACTTACACTGTGCCCGCAAACCTAAATTCCAAGACGTGTGAAGAAATCCAGTGTAAAAAAGACAGTTAATAAATCAACAATCAAAACATTTTTTCTCCTTAGAATTAAACATTAAAAAAAAATATGTTTATTTTTGTGTGGGGGGGGGGCAGAAAGAGAGGGAGACACAGAATCTGAAGCAGGCTCCAGGCTCTGAGCTATCCGCACAGAGCCCGACACGGGGCTCGAACCCACGAACCTCGAGATCATGACCTGAGCTGATGTTGGATGCTCAACCGACTGGGCCACCCAGGCGCCCTTCCTCAGATAATTTAAAGTAAGAAACAAAACAGGCACAAATGAAAGAATAGATGGGTAGGACAAAGGACCAATGAGAAATCTTCACAATAAAAAAGTCATTGAAATAAATGCCTCAAATGTTAAAGACAAAACCAGCTTCAAGACAAAATTAATAAAGGCTGTTGAGTCACAAACCTGCGGCAAGGTAGCCCTTCTGGTGTCACTCTTATTTTACCAGGAGTTCAGGGTGTTAGGAGATGAAGTTTTATCAGGTAAAGAGAGGAAACGCTGACTGGCCAGCATCCTAAGAAGGTGGGACTCTGGAGCGGGAGGAGCCTTTCCGGCCGGTCGGCGGGTGCTGGCAGGTGCATTTCACAGGCCTCGGTGGGCTGAAGGGGGCCAGCAAGCAGCTGCGGGAACTTCCCTGAAGACTGGCTGGGCTGTGGGGCGCTGGGAGAGGCTGTTGTCCCGCAGGGGGCTGCGCCCCTGTAAGGAGCGGGGCCACCGTGACTCTAACGAGGCGGCATCCCCTGCAGAGGCGACCCCAGGAGGAGCTCTCCACACAGACTCTCACGGCGGCGCATTAAGGGACCGGCCACCACTGGGGGCGGGTGAGGACTTCATCACTACCGGGCCTTTAGCATCTTGGTCTTGGAATGTAAGATCTACTCGCCAACATACGGTTGCTCCTTGAGTAACATGGGTTTGTACGGGGATTTTCCCAATACACGCACATTGTTGTAAATGTATTTTCTGTTATGATTTCCTGCATAACATCTTTTCGCTAGATTTTTATTGTACGAACACAGTATGTTATACATACAACATACAAAATACGGGTTAATGTTGTTGGTCAACAGCAGGCTCCTGGCGGTCAAGTTCTTGGGTCAAAACTTACGAGGGCGGGGAGGAAGCACACGTAACCCGTGTTACCCCAGGGTCAACTCTACTTTAGAAATGTAGCCATGTATGTGGCCAGAAGAAACCTCGACTGTAAAGCATGGAAAGAGTTCGGAGCAAATTTCCAAGCTCTCAAGACTGACAACCTTCAAGAGCAAGGTAGCGAAGCAGACGTCTCTCCGGACCTAGCTGTCAAGATTGCTGCTTGGAGGCGATGTGAGGGAATAACGAAATCCCCGGGAACAAGGGATCCCGGGAAGTCCCTGTCCGGAGGCGCGGGTCACACCCGAGCGAGGCGGCGGGATACGACAGCGCGGCGCCGCGGCCCCGGGGCCGGGAGCCCAGCCCCCGCCCCGCGGCGTGTGCGCACGCGCCCAGCGCTCGGGGCGGGGACGCGGGGGCCACGCTGCCTCCGCTGGCGCGCCGGTCGCGCGGTGACGCCAACGGACACGGCGCGCGGGGGGGGGGGGGGGGCGGGGGGCGGAGTCTCGGGGCACCACCGCCTCCGCTCGCTCCCGCGCCGCGCGGTGACGTCATCAGGCCGGGACGCGCGCCCGGACCTCCGGGCGCCGCCGCCTCCTGCCTTCGCCGCACGCCGTCGTCATCCGGCCCCGACGCGCGGTGACGCTATCGGGCCCCGACGCGCTGGGGGCGGGGAGAGACGAGCGGGCGGTGCCTCGGCCGGGTTGGAGCTGAGCGCAGAGGGCGGGGAGAGGCAGCGAGTTGAGGTGGGGCCGGGGAGGGGCGGGAAGGTGGCGGCCGGAGCATGGCGGACCAGATCCCTCTGTACCCGGTGCGCAGCGCGGCGGCCGCGGCCCACCGCAAACGCGCGGCCTACTACAGCGCGGCGGGGCCCGGGTCGGGGGCCGAGTGGCCCAGCAGGTAACGACGGGGCGGACCTCCCGCTCGCCGTGGCGCTCCCCCGCCCTCCCCCCTCCCGCTCCCTGCCCGGGTGGGGTCCCCCTGCAGGTGCGGCCGGTCCCCGACTCCCCAGCCGGTCTGTCCGCGCACCCGCAGGCCGCGCACAGTGCTTCCGACTCCGGCACGCCGGGACTCTGGGAGGGCGGCCACCCGGTGGGGGGGGGGGGGGCTCCGGGATGCGCTGTCAGGCCCTCTGTCCCGACCACGGGTGCCCTGGCGCCCATCGCAGACGGAGACGAGCCCCCCCCGTGCCGTTGCTGCGCTCTCAGCTGCGCCGGCGGGAAGTCACGCGGACGCTCCGGTGTTCGAACCTCCGGGCGTTACTGGAGAGATTGTGGACGTGACTCCTGTAACTTGTTCTTAGCGTCACAAATATGTACCTTCACGGGCAAGCACTATTCTCACAAATGTGGGACGTTTCGTTTTATTTGCAGACTACACTTTTTACTTAATCATGGGTTTACAAAGTATTTTTTGTTGACAAGAATTTTTGCTTGTAGCAATGGGAAACGGAAGTTCGGAAGGCTAAGTTGGTTAATGGGGACCACAGTTTAGGCTAGACTGAAAACCTACCCACCTTTCATTTTACAATGGAGGTCTCATACCCTAGTTGGTTTTAGCTCATATTTATTTCTTACCTAAAGAGAAGAACACTGCATTTAATAAATGGTAGAGTTGTTAGAAAAAGAAGTGGAAAGAAGAAATACTGTTCTCTACAGTAAATGGAAATTTTATTCCTGAGGAATTTTAGAAGCAATTAACTTTTAATACATAAGAGGAAGAAAACTGCATATTTCAATATCCAGTTGCTTCAGGATTCTAGTTTTAAGGTAGTTTTTGTTGCAGGCTGTTTGAAAGGCTATGACATACAGTCGAAGAACGTGTATTATAATGTTACAGAGCTGAATTGAATCTTGGTTCATTGACTTACTTGCTGTTTGATCTTACTTAAACGGAACCCCCATTTCCTGGGATGTAAAAGTGGGGACACTGGCTCTTACAAGACTGCCGAGAGTTACAGGGCTGTAAGGTGCCTGTGTCTGGTGTTTGTACCATTTCTCCTTTCCTCCCTCATATTACCTATGAGAGTAATCACATTAGTAATTCTCCAAGTGGTCGGTTGTAGAAGATCATTATTTGGAAATATCCTGCTTATTTCACAATCGATTTCCATCATGGTTTGCATCTCCGTTTTTGGTACGTAGATATTTAGGATCCCTTCGTCTTCTGGTGGATTGTTTCTTTTATTACAACATATTCTTTGTCTCTGGTAATTTTCTTTGCTCTGAAATTTACTTCTGCCATATTGTGGTTTAATGTTTGCATCGTGTTCGCTTTCAACCTAAGTTGAATTTGAAGTGAGTTTCAAATTCTTTGTTGGATCGTGGTCTGCCACTAAGCACTCTCAGTCTCTGTCTTTGGATTGTTGTATTTAAACCCTTTACCTTTAATTGCTACCTTAGAGCTCAGGTGCTATTTTATTGTCTGTTTTCTGTTTCTCCTGATTCTCATTCCCCTTCTGTTTCTCTTCTTGCCCTCCTTTAGGTTACTTGAGCTTTTCTTGGATATCTCCCCAGTATTTTTGAGTGTGGGTCCTTGTTTGTTATTGTGTTCGCTCTGTTGGGTATTGCAGTATACATACACAGGGACTTACCACCATGGTATGTTGGTATTAGGATTTTACTCCATGGAGTGAAGTGTGTAAACCTTGCTTGCATTTTGGTCCCTTTACCCATTTCCACCCCCCCTCCCCCCACTTTAACTCATATCAGAAGGTGTTACACTTTTTGTTTATTTTTTTTTATATATATTTTTTTAACGTTTATTTATTTTTGAGACAGGGAGAGACAGCATGAACGGGGGAGGGTCAGAGAGAGAGGGAGACACAGAATCTGAAACAGGCTCCTCTGTCAGCACAGAGCCTGACGCAGGGCTCGAACTCACGGACTGCGAGATCATGATCTGAGCCGGTCAGATGCTTAACCGACTGAGCCACCCAGGTGCCCCTACACTTTTTGTTTAAATCATCAAATACAATTTATAAAACTCAGGATTATAAGGATAGTTCATTGTATGTACCCATGTTTTTGGTCATTCTGTTATTATTCATGCTATTTTGCTCATTTCCTTCCTGGTGTTCCAGGATTCTCTTTTTTCCCCCAATCCATTCTATTTGAGAAACTTGGTATAGCCAATCTTGAAACGTCTTTCATCTTAGAATGTTTTCACTAACCCTTCATTCCTGAACGGTAGATTTATTGGATATAGAATTCCTGGTTGACAGTTTTTTCTCACCACTTGAAAACTCTTGTTACATGTCCGGCTACCCTTCATGACTTCTGCAGAAGTTCACTGCCACTCGAATTGGGATCCCTACGGCCAGTGTGTTATTTGTGTCTGACTGCATTCAAGTTTTTATTTGTCTCTCATTTTTACAAGTTCAACTGTGACGTGTCTTGTGGACTTTGAGTTTATCTTGGTTGGTACTTAGTTAAGCATTCTTAATCTGTTGGGGTTTGTTTCACCAAAGTTAGGGAGTTTCTAGCCGTCGGTTTCTCGTGTACTCTCTCTTTGGTTCCCCCATCTCCTCTCTCTCCTGCTGGTACTCAGATGATACAAATGTTGGACATTTGTTAGTGTTATGTAATTCCCTGGGCTGTTTTCCCCCCAGTTTCTTTTTTCTGTGTTCAGATTGTGTGCATTCTATTGATTTGTTCTCAAATTCCCCAATTCTGTCCTCTGTAGTCTTCACTCTTCTATTGATCCCATCCAGCAGTGTTGTACTTTCGCTGTTGTATTGTTCAGTTTTATAGTTTCTATTTGTTTCAAGAGAGCTCGTAATTGATTGTTGAAGTGTTTTTCTGTATGCTGCTTAAAATGGTGGTCACCTAATTCCAGTATCTGAGCTAGCCTCGGCTTAGGTGTGTGTTGCCTTTTGTAAGTCCCACTGTGAGTGTTTTGGTTCTCGTATGACTGATGGGTTTTGATTTTATCCCGGACATTCTGGCTGTTAATGTTTGGTTATACGTGGGTCCTGTTGTATCTTTTACTTTAGCAGGTGATCAGCCTGTTTAGATTTAGCCTATAGGTCCCGGCCTACATTTATGGGCTGTGATTCCAATGACAGTTTAATTTTGTGCTGTGATTTTTGGTGTCCTTGCTTTATGTGGTCCTACTGGGACTCTTATCCTCTCTGCTTATGCTGCTGAGAGGAAGAAGGGATTTCCCCAGACCCAGCGTCTGTTTGTAAGAGAAGGAAGTGTCAGGCCTTGTGACCAGGAGGCTTTGTTGGCTGGGCGGTGGTTGTGGTTGTACCTGTTCTGTGTGTGCCTGCTGGCGGTTCTGGGGCCTCTGGTTAGAAGAGTCTGAGCACCCCTGAGGCCAGATCCTTCCTGCTGGTGCCCCCCGCCGCTCTGGTCTCTGGTGGCACAGGAGGGGGGTGGATTCAGGCTTCCTGGACTGGCTGCTTCTGAAGCGAGATTGCAGTTGGTGCTGCCTGGTTGTCCTGGTGAGAGAGGGGAACCTGAGGCCCGTGGGCACAGAGGGGCTTTTGAGGCCTCTAGGGTTCCTCTAACTGGTGCTGCCCAGATGCACCAGTGTCCCCTGATAGGACAGGGGAGTCTTAGGGCCATTTCCCACAGGCACTTGGTGATCTCTTGCTGCTGGTGGTGGACTCTCTCCAGGGGAGGAATGACCCTCCTGGGCTGCCTTTTGTTGCCTGGTTGGGAGTTAGGGAACACCAGGCCTAGGTCCTTCCTTCTGTCGGGTGGGCGCGTGTAAGACGTCCTGCCCCTGTGTTGTTTCTCCGGTCCTCTGTTCCAGAGCAGCCCAGCTCGCTTCCTCTTTACTGCTGCCTTTTCACCATCTTCCAGAGCACTCCTTTGGTTGGCTCTTGCTTTATTTCCAAGGTTTATGTGTGGACTTGGTAGGGGAGCAGGGAGAGATGGGTCTTAACCGGAAGTTGTGCTTTTACATTATTTTGTGAAGTTTGGTTGCGTTTTGTCCCGGGAATGTGTGTGCAGTTGAAAAGCTAAGTGGCAAAACGCCCAGAAGAAGGTGCTGTGGCTCTGTGCTCTGCTTACTCCCTTCTCCTTACCTCACCCCCCACCCCCAAGGCAGTTATTTCGGACTCTTGCGGCTATTTCTGCTGGCGTTGAAAATCTCCATATTTCAGTGCCTGTGTTCCTTCCTGACTTTGTCAGCACCTGCAGTTACTTTCTTGTGAGGACTTGCGTATCTCCACCCCAGCCGGGATGGAATTAAACGCCCTGCTGGCTCCTGTGGTCCCCTGCTCCTCTCACGGCACAGATTGCGCTTGCCGGTAGATGTGGGTGCAGCGGCGGTCAGATTTTACCCCTGACGCCTGGCCTTATGAGTGGGGAAATGTTCCCTTCTCTTCTACTTTCTGGAAGACATCGTATAGACTTGGTGTTGACTTCTTTAGACGTTTGGTAGAATTTCCCAGTGAAACCATCTGGGCCTGCAAATTGCTTTCCTGGGTGTTTCAATTTACAGACTCAGTTTCTAGGCTGTTCATGTGAGCCGTGTCACGTTGGGTGAGTTGGGATTGTGCCCTTTGAGGAATCGGTCCCTTCCAGAAAAGTCGCCGTGTTTGTGTGTACAGAGTTGTTGGCCATGTTCTCTTGCTGGCTTTGAGGTGGTTTCATTCAGATGGTGGTGGTTTGGGCTTCACTCCTCTTTGTGGGTTAGTCTTGCTAGAGATGTGATCTTTTCCAAGAGCCATCTTTTATTTTACTTATTTTTTTGTAGTTTTCTATTTCATTAATCTGTGTCTTACTTTTTCCTTCCTTTTCATTGCTTTAGGTTTATTTTTCTTATCTCATTCCTGTTTCTTAGGGTGGGAGTTTTCGATTATTGATTGGAGACTTTTCCTCCTTTGAAAAAAAAATTTTTTTAAGTTTGTGTATTTATTTTGAGAGAGAGAGCAGGGGAGGGGCAGAGAGAGAAGACGACAGAGAATCCCAAGCAAGCTCTGAGCTGTCCGCACAGATCCCGATGTGGGGCTTAAACCCACAGACCTTGAGATCGTGACCTGAGCCGAAACCAAGTTGGATGCGTAACTGACTGAGCCACCTGGATGCCCCAGGCTTTTTTTTGACTAATGTTTGCTTGGCATATAATTTTCCATTATTTTACTTCCAGCCTACTTACGTTTGAGGTGAGTTTCTTGTCGTCAGCATATGGTGGGATTCTACTTCTTATCCACGCTGCCCACGTCTGTCTTACGCTTGACGTATTTAGAACATTTATGTTCACTGTCATGATTGATAAGTTAGGGCTGATATCTGCCATTTTCCTTTTTGTTTTCTGTGTTTTTGTTTCTTTGTTTTCTTTTTCCTGTTTTCCTGTGGGTTACTTGAACATTTTTTAGAATTCCATTTTGATTTACCTGTGGTGGTTTTCACTGTATCTCTTTGTATAGATACTATTTGGTGGTAGTTCTGGTGTTTCATTACCCATACGTGACTCATCGCAGTGTTCTGGGGTTGATATTTTATCTGTGTTAGTGAAGTGTAGAATCCTTACCTCACGACATCCCTTTACTCGTCTCTGCGGTAAAATGACGTATAAATTTTATATACGTAGGAGTATGTAAATATTTCCCTTTCGTGTAACTAGAATCACACATCAGTGTTCTAACTTTTGCTTTATTGCTCAAGCATAATTTAGAAGAATCAAAAGAAGGAATGCCTGTTGTATTGACCCATGTTTTTGCTATTTCTGTTATTCTCTTATTTTCTGAAATTCCTGAATTTATTTTATTATTTCCGTTTTAAGAATTCCTTGCTAGTCTTTAATGTAGGTGTGCTCGAAACAAATTCTCTTAATTTTCTTTCATCTTAGGAGGTCTTTCTCCTTCATTCGTGAAGGGTAATTTTACCAGATATACAATTTGGGGTTGACAGGTTTTTTGTATTTTTTTTTAGCACTTGAAAAATGTTATGTTGCTTCTTTTCAGCCTCCATGATTTCTGATGAGAAATCTGATGTCATTTGGATGTTTCTTTTCCTGTGGGTAATACGTCACTTCTTACTGCTGTCAAGCTTTTTTCTTGTCTTGATTTTTCAGTAGTTTCACCATTATGGGTCTTTGCATAGATTTCTTCGGGTCTATATCGTTTGGAGTTCACATAGCATATTGAATCTGCGTGTTTATATCTTTGGTCAAGTTAGAAGTTTTCAGCCATTTTTTGTGTACTTTTGAGCCCCACCCTCTTTCGTGTCTTCTGATACTCTCTCTGGAGACAACTTTGGAGATCTTTTCTTGTCTCATATGGTCCTGAGTTTTCTGCTCTTTTGTTTTAAGTCCATTTTCTGCTTACATTGGGTGGTTTTTGTTGTTCACTTAAAGAAAGTTCATTGGTTTTTCCTTTGTCTCTTCCATTCTGCTCCTGAACCCTATCCGTTAGGGTTTTAGATCTCTGTTACTGTATGTGTAGTTTCAGAATTTCCATTTGATTCTTCTTCCTGTTGGTATCCTTTGCTGAAATAGCTGTTGGTTTTCATTTGCATCAAGTATGGTTTTTTGTTTTTTTTTTTTTAATTTATTTATTTATTAGAGGGAGACAGAGCAAGAGTCGGGGAGGGGCAGAGAGAGAGGGAGGCACAGAATCGGAAGCAGGATCCAGGCTCTGAGTTGTCAGCACAGACCCTGACGCGGGGATTGAACCCACGAACTGTGGGATTGTGACCTGAGCCAAAGTTAGACGCCTAACCAATTGAGCCCCCCAGGCCCCCCAGTATGAGTGTTTTTTGATTGTATCCTAGACATTTTGGGTATTATGCTATGAGGCTCTGGATCTTCTGTTCTATTAGGCCTCCTCTGACCCCAGGACTGAGGGGCCGGAAGGTGGGATGAGGCCATGTTGCCTTACAGCTGCCTCATGGGGTGAAAACCGGGTGTCCCTTTACCTCTGGGCAGAGATGAGTGGGGTCTGAGGCGTCCCACTGGGCTCTGCTGATGTCTCCTTGTCTGGGGAGGGGAGGAGTGCCTGTTTATTACACCTTGTGGCCTCCTCCAGTGTCTCCTGAGGGTCCTTTACCTCTGGGTTCCAGCTTGTCCTGTCATGTGCTGTGACAGTGGGAGAGATGGGCAGGAGGGACCAGGCTTTTCTTGGGGATGTCTTAGGTCTGTGCCCGAGATTGTTTCTGGCTGCTGACTGTCTTGTACACAGCATTGGGAGCTCCCGCTGTGTTGCTCCTGGGGTGTGAGGTCCCTCCTGGTCTGCCTCCTCCTCCCCCTCACCTGTCTGTGTGTGTCATCTCCAGCTTGTAGCTATGTCTGTTGGGGAGTTGGGAAGGGCTCTGCTCAGTCTTGCTCTGGAACTGCAAGGAAGGAGTAATTTTCCTTTGTTTTTTGTTTTTGTTTTTGTCTTTCCTCCTTGTATTTTAAAGTCATTCTTACTTATTTTTCATTCATTAATAGCTTTTCAGATACAGTTCACATACCATACAGGTCTCCCACTTCAAGCGTAAAATTCAGGGGCGCCTGGGTAGCTCAGTCGGTTAAGCGTCCGACTCTTGGTTTTGGCTCAGGTCATGATCTCACGGTTCGTGGGACTGAGCCCCATGTTGGGCTCTGTGCCGACATTGCGGAGCCTGCTTGGGACTCTCTCCTCTCTCTCTTTGCCCCTCCCCGGAAGGTGTGTGTGCCCTTTCTCTCTCAAAATAAACTTAAAAAAGGGTAAAATTCTGTGTTTTAGTGTATTCACAGATAAGTCAGCCATCACTGCAGTCAGTGTTGAGCATTTCTGTCACCTCGGAAAGAAACCTGGCACGCTGTAGCTGCCATCCCACTTCATCTCTAGATTTTCTTTCTTCTCTCTTCTTTTTTTGGTAAGTTTTATTTAAGTAATCTCTACATTTCATTTGGGGCTCAAACTCAACGATCCTGAGATCAAGAGTCCCACACTCCTACTGAGCTAGCCAGGCACCCTGCTATAGATTTTGTTATTGCAGCAAACTATATTTAACAAAACTAACCGTTTTTAAGTGTACTTTTGACCTAATATATAACAAATCACTAATTTCATACTTCAGAATTGGTAGATAGTTTAAGGTTTGTCTAGTATTTCTGTTTTGGGAAATATGTGTGCTGCGTATTAGAATGCAGCTAAAAAATTATATGATCTATAATATAAATTTTAGATTAAATAGTACAATCTAAAAATGATATAAATTTTAGATTAAATAATAAAATCTAAAAAATAGTTTAAAAATGAAAAGTGTAAATGCAGTCTTACATTTCCAAGAACAAAAGTTAATATTATGAGGTTTTTTTCCTCCACATAGGCAATAGAAAGCTAATTAGTTGTTAGAAAAACAGCTTTGGGGGGCGCCCGGGTGGCTCGGTCGGTTGAGCATTAGACTTCAG
Organism: Panthera leo; assembly: GCF_018350215.1. Taxonomy (NCBI): domain Eukaryota; kingdom Metazoa; phylum Chordata; class Mammalia; order Carnivora; family Felidae; genus Panthera; species Panthera leo. The sequence goes on from NC_056690.1 coordinate 93,453,466, forward strand.
CTCAGGTCATGATCTCACGGTTCGTGGGTTTGGGCCCTGCATCCGGCTCTGTGCTGACAGCTCAGAGCCTGGAGCCTGGTCCGGATTCTGTGTCTCCTTCTCTCTCTGCCCCTCCCCGACTCGTGCTCTGTCTCTCTCTGCCTCTCAAAAATAAAACTAATAAAAACAATTAAAAAAAAAAAAAAGAAAAACAGCTTTGATACAGGCTTTTCTTGCTTTGTGAGCTTTAAAAGCCTCTTTCTCTGACCATATAAAAATATAATTTTGTGCTCACAATGTATAAGGAATTGTACTAAAGTATTTTAAAAGTTCTCAGGTTTTCTTTGGAGTGAAATAACTTTTATTTCGTTATAATCAGACCAGTTTAGGACACAATATACTTGAAATATAGTGATGGCAAATCGTTAAAACTTGTATAGAATTTTTCATACTGAGGTTTATATTTTATGAAAATTTCAAGGGGAAAAATTAGATGTGCTTTGAGTGTGGTTTAACATGTGTGAGGATGTTCCTGGTTGTTTTTGTTTTGTTTTGTCTTTTCAGTATGTTAGTAGGTGAATGAAATGCTGTCTCCCACATGTAGTATTCAACAGTGCACTAGGAATGCGATCACTTATTAAGATCATTTTTTTGGTAAACTAATGTGAAGCATCTATTCCTTCTTGTGTGTAGTTGGGTAAAAGTAAGGTAACTTTTAAATTTGTTAATTTGATATTTGTATTTCTGTCTCTTAAATGGTACCTGTGTTATTCACCTTACCTTTACAGTTGAATGAAGAATGAATAACATTGGACATTATTTTGTTTATCCATGTCTGTTAATACCCTTTCCTTGCTTCTCTTTGCAGTGTGGCTTTTGGCCCTGCCTAGAGCCATTTGCAGTATTATAATAGTTAAACTTTAGTGTTTGAAAAGAGATTCATGCTGAGAACAGATGGCTATTGTCTGATTATCTCTAAAATATTAGCATGTTTCTTGATAGAGGCAACACAAATTTTTTTAATGCTAGTTTTCCCATTCTGAGTGTCTATACACAGTTTTCTCTGAATCTTACAAATTTTACAACTGTGATGATGATCTAAAAAATATCTTACGAGTTGTAAAGATGAAACTTCTCCTTTTCTGTGACAATTTACAACTGAAAAGGTTTTTTGAAGTATAGAATGACTCTTAAGATAGCATTTGTCAAAGTGCCCAGGCCTCCTTGGATCAGACACATACACATTCTTAAGGGTCTGTAGCTCACCAAGTTTATGAAGTTCTTTAAATCTGCCAGGACAGGAATATTTCGGTTGAATTTTCTGCAGTTGACAGTATTAGCATGAAGATGAGAGTTGATGATTGTGAAGGTCACAGTTGGAGGGGACTGAGTATGTGTCCTGAGCCAACTGGCCCACTTATCTTTAAATTTCTAGATTGGCATTTGCTTAATATTGGGTATTGTAGCATTAACTCTAATTTAGAAGTTTGTTTCAATTTATGTATAGCATCTGTGTAATTTCTTACGTCAAGAAGTTGGTATTCGGTCTCTTATAGAACATCTTGGAAGAGGGATCGGTAGCTCCGAGGTAACTGTGTGTGTAGTTCACGTGAGGGGCGTCTCTTGGCTTGAGGGACCAGCGGGCCCTTGTCCTTGCTTGTTCTGTTGCCGAGGTCACGGCTTGCTTCTTGGGCACTGTTCCTTTCCTTTCCTTTTTTTTTTTTTTTTTTTTTTTAAACTATTCCACTGTTTACCTCCTCCGCTAGTGTAGGAAGGGAAGACTGGAAAAGTCCCAATTTCTCAGTACTTCATACACTTTTGCTGCATATTAATGACTCATCAGTGACACTTGAACTTGGAAGTTGTATTTGATGAAGGAAAAAGACGTTTCTTTATAGCCCTTTGCTGCTTTGTTTTTCCTACTTTATTAACATGTAGGCAGAGGGGGCAGTGTCTATTTTTCTTCCAGAAGGTTTCAGCATTAGGCGTATTTTAATGGTTTCTCCCTTTACTAGCAGTTGGCTTCTCAGAAATGTTTCTCATCAAAATGGAAACAATAAGGCTGTTAGATGCTTAATGTGAGTTTAAGCTAGTTATTGTATTGACCTACTTTTCCTTTTCCTTAGATTCATGCAAATTACGTGCCTTCCAGCCCTTGAGTGTTTTGTTGAAAGTTCCTAATTTTTGTAAACCTTTGGCAGCAGCTCAGATAGCTGTCTCCACCTCTTAGTGTGGCAGTCCTCGTGGGTTTGGTATCATCTGTTCTGTCGTCTTTGTTCACTTTGTTTTTACTCGTTTTAAAAATATGTTTCCAGAATTATACTTAATTGCTGGAAACGTTGATTTTTCTTGAGTGACAAACCAATTAAGTGTGTATGACACTAGGCAACAAAGACACTTAAGATTTTCTGCTTATCCTGTCTCTGAAAAAATCCATTATTCATCGTCTTATTGTTTTTAAATACTGAGGTAAAATTTTCAATACAATAGGAAAATTGCTTTGGAAATGGAATAAATTGCTTGCCAGTTCAAAGGCTCCATTTCTGAAGTGGAGGTTACTAAACATGATGTTGCTTATATCCATTATCTTTCAGACTCATTGTACTACTTTTCTAGCATTAAACTTGATAAGATTGTGACTTTTGCTAAAATGCAACACAATCGCGGAAGGAGCCTAATGAAAAAGACGAAAAATCTCATTTTGTATACTATATTATAATATATTTAAGTGGCGTTTTGAATTTTAATTGCATTATGTATAAATATTCATTTTCTAGTCGACTGTTTTAAAAGAAGGGATCTTATGCAGAAAATAAGAAAACAAGGAATTTTTCGGAGGAAACCTACTGGCCCTGTTTTAGGCCTGCTGCTTCACAGATGACCTGGGCTTTTGCCTGAGTATCTCAAGTGACCAGTCCCTTGTTGTGGGGATGTTCTGTGCTTGCTGCTTTGCTGCTTGGTGAGGCTGGGGGTGGGGGGTGGGGCGGCAGGTGCTGCTGCCTCTCCGCACTGTGCCCTTGACCTTCAGCAGGCGGCCTTCCGGATGTGTTTAACCAGGCTTAATCACCGATATTAAAGTTTTCCCGTGCTTCTTGGGTGTACTTTTAAGCAGCACAGCACAGTAATGGTCATCTTTGTAGATAAATCTTGTATTCGTTTTTCATGTTTTCAGATATTTAAAGTTTACTCACATCACACACACAAAAAGGCTTTCGATGCATTTTCACAAAGAGTTCTCCAGAGAAGTTGTTCACACCGACCAGCCATCGAGTGCCTGGTTATCCAAGATTGTTAGGAATGCTAAGTGTTAAGAATTAGGTTTTTCAATTGTTTTAATTTGCACTTTTCAAAAGTTCTTTTTGAAAACAAAATTTTTTCCTAGGTTGAAAATCTTCTTCCGAAAATTAAAGTGGAAGTCCCTCCCCTTGGCTTGCCTGGCCCGCAGTGTCCCTCCCTGGCCTTGCCCCCTCCAGTCCAGGGCCCTCAGGGCTCTGCAGCCCCTTCCGGGTCTTTCGAGACCTGTGCTGTGTCTCCCGGTCCCCACACCTCCTTTGTTTTCCAGCGCCGCTCCCTTTGAAAGGAGCCAGTCACTGCCCCCCCCCCCCCCCAAACTGAAGCTCTCCAGCCCTTGAACACAATCCCCGCCGCCCCCAGCCCCCGGAACCCTCCTGTGCCTCTGTCTGCGAAGTCCACTGCTCTGATCATCTTGTGGGTCTGGAGTCCTTCGAGGCTGGTCTTTTGGGTGTGGCTCCTTTCACTGAGCAGAATGTTTTGAAGCTTCATGTTGTAGCACGCGTCGCAATGTCCTTTTCTTAAGGCTGAATGATACCACATTATGTGGATAGAGCACATTTGTCTTGGACATTTGAGTTACTTTGCTTTTTATAGTAAAAATTTCCGGTATTAATTGTCTAAAACTAGGAGTTAAGTGAATATGGGTGAAGTGCGTTAGACTGATGCCTGACAGCATCGGGTAAATGCTGGCTGCTGATTTCTCCTCCTTTCCTTTCCCCTCCTCTCAACCTTGAATTCCTACCTGGGCAGCCGGGAGGGCGGGCGGGCTGGCTCGCTCGTTTGCTCTCCTTCACTCAGTCTTCAGTTTCAGCACAGCCTCCCCTCTGCTTTCTCTTCTGACTCCCCTCCCCAGAGGGTAGGTGCCCTCGATCTGTAGGGGGAAGGGGGTAATCTGAGGATCCAGATGTTTCTCCGATCACTTCCTGGATCACTTCCTACGGTTACCTCTCCTCAGACCCACTTTGGAGGCCCCAGCGGTGTCAGCCCCGCCCCGCCGGGACCCTGAGGTTCCAGCAGCTCGGCTCTCCTGTTTCCTTGCCGCTGGGTGTAGACGCCTGCTTCCTTGGACCTGCTTGTTCACCGCCCACCCGTGTGCTTTCTAGCTTCCTGCACCTTGTTGGTACCTCTTGTTTTCCATTCAGGCTCAGGCTTTGAAAACCTAGGTGCTGAAAGGAGACCGTGTATTTGATCTTCTGTCTTTACAGGAAACTTTTTACCCTTTTACGTGCGTACGTCCGTGTCTCCTCTTTCGGAAGCCAGGTGTTTGGGGTGTTCTGCCTGCCTGGCGCAGCAGACCGCCCGGAGCTCTGGCGGGAGTAACAGCTGCAGTTACCTGGAGGCACCTGCTCTCTCTGACCGACTCCAGTTCCACACTCGTGACAGACGGCCGTGCCCAGCTCGAGTGGCCGGCAGTCCTTCCCGAGCGCCGTGCTGGCCGTGCGACCTTCCGGCGTGCCGCGGTCATCCCTCACGCCCCTGCGGCCCCCGCTCAGTCACCCTCCCGGTGCCAGGTGACCGTCTCCTCAGCTGCCGCTGCCGTCCTTGTAGATTTACCAGTTGGTGCGCGTGAGCCCCTTGAGTCGGAGGCCGCGTCTGTTGCTGACCATCCCGTGTGGGTGCTCAGCATGGCCAGCTGGCTTGCAGAGCGTTTGTTCGTGTTCTTGTAATGATTCGGGGAGGTGACCTTCCTTGGGTACTCAGTCTGATGTGCTCTTCGTTCTCCAGTATTTTCAGACGTCCCATGGTTTTTATTTGTGACATTTAATTGCCGTGGGAGGAGGAGAAACATCTCGGCGGCTAGTGTTTGCTGAGGGTCCGCTCATCGTCTACTTAGTCTTACTCTCTGTTTTATGGTACGAGGGCCAGCGGTCTCCACATGTGCCAGGCGCCGAGTGTGGGTTCCCTGTGACACTTGACGTCTCTGTGCTGGGTGCCCCTGGGCGCCCGTGCGCCTGGGAGAGCCTGGGAGAGCCACAGCGGGGCTGCGGGGGACTCTGCCGCCCTGCGCTCCCCGAGGCTATGCGGAGAGCAGGAGCGATGAGAGCCTCAGGGCACAGAGGGAACAAAATCCCGTCATTGGCTGCTCTGCAGTGGCATTCGTTCCGTCGCTGTGGTAAAACGATCACAAGTATAGTGGCTTTCAACAGATTTCTTCCTTCCCGCTTGGGTCGGCCAGGGCCGTCTGGTCTCCCACGGCTCCCGCAGGCTGTCGGCAGGCTGCCTCCCCCGTATAGGCCCTGTGGAGAGGCCCGGTCCATGCGGGTGGAGGGTAACGTCTTGTTTTCTTGCTTCAGATTGCCCCCACATGTTGAGAAGGTCTTACAGATCCGTGTGCGGAGGTGGGCCCTTCAGTAGCGAGTGTTGCCATTTCTGTGGTTGTGTTCTGTACGGCCCCGCAGAACCCCGCCGTGGTCGAAGTGCTCGCTGAAAATAGCAGGGTTTACGGGCGCAAATAAGTTCGGGCAGACCACGGGGAACCTACCTTTTTTGTGACCCCGTCACTAACGAACGCACTCATGGTCCTGGTGACACTGGCTGAAGAGGCACGGCGAGTCCCTGGCTGCTGAAGAGGTGCTCCTGCAGCCCAGCACTTACGTGAGGAGGCCCAAGCCACCAGGGCTGCTGAGCGGTGGCCACGGGGAGCACCGCAGAGCGGGCACACGCAAGATGGGCCCAGCTACACTGATGGGGGGCAGCCTTAGCCATCGTTTGTAAGTAGTCGTGTAGGACCCCGTGTGATGGCAGAAGCAAATCACTGCCAGGACAAGATGTCATTTTCTGCCCCTTATTTAAGTGAAGTGTCACATGTATTCAGCCCCCGTCTGATGAGCTTGAGGTAAAATTGCTTCCAGTGTTTTTGGTACTGTTCTAGCACTCCTAGTGGTAGGAGTTTAAATTGCAGTTGGCAGTTACATTTCACGTGTTCTAGAGCTTGTGACTTTATGGGACAATTATACAGCTCAGGGAATCTTTGAAAGAATTCACGTAAAAATGGGGAGAGAGTTCTGTGCACAGATATTTTCACTGAAACAGTATTTAGTGGGAAGTCCTGTCTTCTCTGTCCAACAGTAGGGAATAAATCAGTAACCTGTAACTCAGCAGTCTGCTTGCTGGATTATTTTCTAGTTACCAGATGTTAAAAAGATGGCTCAAGAAGCTTAGGTTGCAGGTTAGCATTGGCCTTGTAGTCTAAGGACATCTTTTCCGTCATTGAATTCCACTTGTGCTTGGATTCTTGACAGCTGGGCACCTATTGCAAGAATAAAGTTTCCTGAAGGTCGAGGCTTCTGGAATATTTTGCCTTCTGACCTTTGCACTGAATGCTGATAGGCAGAGTAGCGCCCGGCACCATCACTGCATGCCTGCCTGCACACACACGTGCAGGTGTGAGAACGTCCACATGCACAAAGTTCCCTGAAGCACTGCTAAAAAGAGAGCTCATTTTGCACATGCGAAGCGTGTTACACGCTGTAGAAGATGTGTTTTAATAACATTTAGAGCAGAACGGAAATAATTGCACTGTTGCTGGATGTTCCCGATTATCTGGAGTAGCGCTCAAACTTGTCATTCTTGTGAAAGCCTTCATTCCAGAACGTTGGAGAGTCACAAGCAGTCTAGAGAATGAAGATAGTAACGATGGTACAGAGGACAGCGTCCAGGGCACGACAGGTCTTGGACATGATGGTGGGAAGACAGATGACGAAACCTGGATCCAAGAAACCACAGAAACGACACTCGGACGTCAGTTTGGGTCTTAAATATTTTTTCCTTGAATACATTTTCCCCAGTCGCTCATTATGATGGCTTTTAAACATATAGAAACATTAAAAGAACGTTCTTCTACATAGATTGAACAACAGTGAACGTTATGCCTCGTTGGCTTTCTGTCTACACTGACCTGTTCTCAGTGCTCTGCAGGTAGGGCCCTTAGCACGGGTCTCCCCATGACAGGCTGGATTCTAGAGCCACAACACTGTTGTCACAGCCAAGGAAATTAACAGTAACTCCTGATATGGCGTCTGCAGCTCATTTCAAGTATCTTCTGTTGTCTCAATAATTTCTTTTCTCCCAAACTGGTACAATGCACAACATATCATTCACCATTTTAAAGTGCAGAATTCAATGGCATTTGGTATACCCCCAGGGTTGTATAGCCATCGCCGTCACGTGCTTCTAGAACATGGTGGTTTTGAGGAGTCCAGGCTGGTGTTTTGTAGTGCGTCCTGTGTCTGGACTAGCACCTCCTGGAGTTGGGCAGTGCTCTTGGTTTTGTGTACTTCTTGTCACGTGAAATTAGCCCCGGAACAGTGCTTCTCAAACAGCAGAGTGTGAGCGCTCCTGACGCCAGCTGTAGGCTGCTCGCAGAAGTTTCCCGTGTCTGGTGGTGGTCCGGGAATTTCTGGTCCTGACGCGACCCCATGTGATGCTGATGCTGTTGGCGTGGCGACTGCGCTTTGAGAACCACTGCTCTGGAGACTGACTAAATACAGTAAATGTGTTGGGGGAATGCTGGGTCTGCTTCGTGTTGTATCGCGTCAGCAGGCAGGTGTCAGGTTGCCGGGGGTGAGCGGTTCGGAGGGTGAGTCCAGGTTAGGGTGGAGATCTCTAGAACTTTCTGCAGTTCCTGAGTTCCCATTCCGGTTGCGAGGAATTTGTGGATGCTTCTCCAGCACCGTGGACTGTTCCGCTTTTTACCCCCCAAGTATTTGTGGATTTCCCAGATACGTTTCTGTCATTGATTTTTAAAAGAAATTTCTTTACGGTGAGAGAACATACTTTGTCTCATTTCAGTTCTCTTACATGTATTAGTTTGTATTGGGGCCCAAGATGTGGTCCGTGGGAGTGAGTGCTCGTTGAGCACTCGAGGTATATATTCTGCCGTGTAGGGCAGAGTGTTCCGTAAATGCCAGTAAGGGCAGGTACGCTGGTGGTGTTGGCCACATCTTTATGTCCTTTCTGATGTTCCATTTCTTCTGTCAGTAACCGAGAGAGGAGTTTGGAAGCCTTCGGGCAGTACTGAGGATTTGTCTGTTCCTCCTTTCGCTTATGTCCTTCATACTTCGTGTACTTTGAAACTGGTGGTAAGTGTGTGCACACTCAGGATTGCTGGAGCTTATTGGGGATTTGATCTTTTGTCATTATGTAATGTCCTTCTTTATCCTGGGCGGTTCTTCCATTTTATTTTTTTGATGTCTTCTTTGTTTTAAAGTACAATAGCTACTTTTCTTCCTTTGAAAGAGGGTTTGCATCGTATCCTTTTCTGTCTTTTTACTTTTAATCTTTCAACATTATGTGCCATTATATTTAAAACGTTTCCTACCTGTTCCGTTGAAGGGACACTCAGATCAATGGAACAGAATAGAGAACCCAGAAATGGACCCACAGACAAATGGCCAACTAATCTTTGACGAGGCAGGAAAGAATATTCAATGGAATAAAGACAGTCTGTCTCTTCAGCAAGTGGTGGTGGGAAAACTGGACAGTGACATGCAGAAGAACGAACGTGGACCACTTTCTTACACCATCCACAAAAATCAACTCAAAATGGATGAACGACCTAAATGTAAAGAGAGGAAGCCATCAAAATTCTCGAGGAGAAAGCAGGCAAAAACCTTTTTGATCTGGGCCGTAGCAACTTACTCAACACGTCTCTGGAGGCAAGGAAAACAAAAGCAAACGTGAACTATTGGGAACTTATCAAAATAAAAAGCTCCTGCACAGCGAAGGAAACAATCAGCAAAACTAAAAGGCAACCGACAGAATGGGAGAAGATATTTGCGAATGACATATCATGTAAAGGGTTAGTACCCAAAATCTATAAAGAACTTATCAAACTCAACACCCAAAAAACAAATAATCCAGTGAAGAAATGGGCAAAAGACATGAATAGACACTTCTCCAAAGAAGACATCCAGGTGGCCAACTAACACATGAGAAAATGCTCAGCATCACTCATCATCAGAAAAATACAAATTAAAACCACAATGAGATACTACCTCACACCAGTCAGAATGGCTAAATTTGGTAACTCAGGCAACAACAGCTGTTGGCGAGGATGCAGAGAAAGAGGATCTCTTTTGCACTGCTGGTGGGAATGCAGACTAGTGCAGCCACTCTGGAAAACAGTATGGAGGTTCCTCAAAAAATTAAAATTAGAACTATCCTATGACCCAGCAATTACACTACTGGTATTTACCCAAGGGATACAGGTATGCTGTTTCGAAGGGGCACATGCACCCCAATGTTTATAGCAGCACTATAAACAATAGCCAAAATATGGAAAGAGCCCAAGTGTCCATCGCTGGATGAATGGATAAAGAAGATGTTATACACACACATGCACACACACACACACACACACACACACACACACACACACACTGGAGTATTACTTGGCAATCAAAAAGAATGAAATCTTGCCATTTGCAACTACGTGGATGGAACCAGAGGGTGTTATGCTAAGTGAAATTAGTCAGAGAAAGACAAATATCATATGACTTCACTCATATGAGGACCTTAAGAGACAGATGAACATAAGGGAAGGGGAGCAAAAATGATATAAAAACAGGGACAAAATATAAGAGACTCTTAAATATGGAGAACAAACAGGTTACTGGAGGGGTTGTGGAGGGGGATGGGCTAAATGGGTAAGGGGCATTAAGGAATCTACTACTGAAATCATGGTTGCATTCTGTGCTAACTTGGATGTAAATTTACAAAATGAACTAAAAAATTATACACATCAGCACATCCAATATGAAATTGGAAATCACAGAGAAAAACGTTGTGGTATAATTTTAAATTATAGGTGGATTTTGTTAAGCTACTTCGATAAAGGAATAATAAAATAACCAGCTATTCTCTTGCAGTGAACATTAAAAAAAATAAAATGTTTTATTATTATTTTGTAGATAGTGATTTTTGTCTTGCAGGCAACATTTGGCAACGTCTGGAAACCTTTTTATTGTTGCGACTAGGGGGGTGCTCCCACGGGCATCAAATGCGTAGAGTCCACGGATGCTGTTGAACATTCCACAGTGCACGTGACCGTTCTATCAGCAGAGAATTCTATGACCCCAAATGTTAATGGTACTGCTGTTGAGATGTCCCACTGTACGGATTGCAGTATACATAGCTAACTTTTCACTGTTAGTATTTTACACTTAATGTAGACTGTGGAACTGCCCACTTCTTACAGTATGACTGTGATGTCTGTTCACATATTTTATGCTGAAGCCTTCACCGGATGATGTTATAACTGTCATTTCCCATCATCATACACGTTTTAAAGAATTTTGTGTTGCTTTTCATTCTCGAAATTGTAAGTTTCCTGTTTGTTTCGTTTTCTTATCTCGAAACTTTCTTTAGCATTCTTTTGTCCTAGCTGTGATGGTGACGAATCCTCCGAGGTTTACCCTTCATCTGAGAATGTTTTTGTTTTGCCTTCGTTCCTGGAGGATCTTTTTGCTGGAGGTAGAATTCTGGGTTGAGCCTGCTTCTGTTTCAACACTTGGACGTGGGGTCCTGACCTCCGTCTGTCTCCACGAGATGTTCGTGGGTGTTGGAGCTAATGTTCTTCTAGACGTAATGAGTCCTTTTTCTCCGGCTGCTTCCAAGAATTTTTCCTTTATCTTTGCTTTGAGTAGTTTGGTTGCGATACGCTTTGTCTGATTTTCTTTGCCTTCGTCCTGTTACAGGTTTGCTGTTGTCTTTAAGTAGATTGTAGTATCGTCTGGCCCTCACTGAGGCCGTGGTTGTGAGTTTGGGTTGGTTTTATTTGTCTTCTGTAAAGTCTGTGGACTTTTTCAGTTTCGGCAACTGCCATCATCTCACAGGAACACAGAAGTCTGCTCTCTTATTTTTGAAATTGGGGTAACGCCTACCAAGAAGGCTTGACGTAACATTAAATAAGATAGCATTTGTTGACTCTGCGTTACACTTTCTAACAAATTGTTGGTTCTCAAGGTAAGCTTTTATTTGTTGAAGACAAATGTGTCCGTGATTTAGGAAAGATAAAATGGACCTTTGACAGTAGGCTGTCTGTTTTTAGAATCAGAAGAGGATTGTTGGACTCTGAAAGGGATGCTGGCTAGGGAGGAAATTTAACTGAATAGAAAGTTTTAGAAAAGAGAATTAGAGAGACAGAATAAGTATAAGTGGGACATAGTATTCTTGCTGTGTGTGTCAAGTCTGACAACAAACCAGGGGCACCAGGTTCCTGCCTTGACCGTAAGACACCTGCGTAGGTCAAAAGTCACTTCCATGACTTTGATTGATGAGTGTAAAGTTGGTCAGATTTTATATCCTTTCAGTCTGGAACAGTATGGAGATGTGACCCGGACATATACATTTTTTGCTAATAGTAGTGTTTTAGATGATGGACTTTTTTATATTCCTGAATTGAACACCGTGAGTGGGTGGTACCGTCGAGCTGACCGTTCACCCTGATGACCGTGGGGGGCTCCCCTCACAGCACGGTCACGGCGGCTTCCTTGGGGAGCCTCTTCCGTTTCTGCTTACCCTGGCTAGGTAAGATTTTTGCAAAGGAAAGTCGCGTCCGTTATTTATAACGGTTTGCCTGCGCTGCAGACAGCTTAGTTTGAGGAGTACAGAAAAGCGTGGTCAGTAAAGTTGGACCAGCTCGGGTCCTACGTGATCCCCTCACCGTGACGGAAGCCTGCGTGGCCTGCCTCAGCACTCTGCTCTTACCTTTTAGCAGGTACCAGCTGGAAGATGAGTCCGCCCACCTGGACGAAATGCCACTAATGATGTCTGAAGAAGGCTTTGAGAATGACGAGAGTGATTACCACACGCTACCACGAGCGAGGACCGCGCGACGAAGGAGAGGACTGGAGCGGTTTGTCTGTGGAGGCTGGAAGCTCCTCTGTACGAGGTGTGGTATCTGTTGCTGCCTAGTGTCCCGGGCACCGGGGTTACAGAGTTCAGACATTTAAAAGCTTAGCTTCTAACGTTTATTTTCGTATCAAACTAAAGAAGACAGTCTAAACGAAATGACGTCATGGAGAGTGATAGCCATTAGAACCGGAAGGGGCCGGAAAGCCAAATTCACTTTTTTTATGGGTCGTTTTAATGCTTAGAAGATGGAGAAAATTAGCGGTTTTGTAATTAACGCATGGTAGAATCAGTTCTGGTGACCATATCAGCATTTACAGCTAAGTTCCCTTGTCTTCGTCTGTGGTTATCCTGTGTCCAAAAAGGCGGATGTGGGCCCGTAAAATGTAATGTATTCACACCGTAGCCGCCTGTGTGCGTTATTTGACTGGAATGCTTTGGCTTGGAGTAAGATTCTTCTGTTAATTTAACCAGAAGGAGATGAAGGCAAGGACTGCTTATACTTTAAACAGGTTCACTTGTGGTTGACATAAACTGCATTAAGTCTGCTCACCTTTGACTTTAGAGTCTGGTGTGTGAAACCACACTCTGTGTGTAGGACACTTTTGCCACTGACTGTCCTCCAGCCCTGGGGACTGGCAGGGCAAGATTACGGCTGGCCAATGCCAACATCACTTGAGCAGAGTGTGTCTAAGAAGTTACAGCTTTTTTCGTCTTTCTGTTCAAGGCTTGTGGTCAGAGCCTTTCTTACGGTCATGAACTTCTGTCCCTTTCCCCGTAAAAAGAATATACATAATTGTAGAAAGATACCTTACTTATCATCCTCTTTATCCCATTAGAAGTTTGCAGAAAGATGTTTAAAAAAAAAAAAAAATTTAATGTTTATTTATTTTTGAGAGACAGAGAGAGACAGTGTGAGTGGGGGAGGGACAGAATAAGAGAGAAGACACAGAATCTGAAGATGCTTCAGGCTCTGAGCTGTCAGCACAGAGCCCGACGCGGGGCTCGAGCTCACAAGCCGTGAGATCATGACCTGAGCCGAAGTCGGACGCTCCACCCACTGAGCCACCCAGACGCCCCTTACAGAAAGATGTTTTTACAACTGATTTGATTTCAGTGTCAGCTCATGCAGCGGTCTTCAAACAGTGTTCCGTGGGCTCCCAGGGACTCCAAGGAGTCCCTCAAAGAGGTGGGCAGTGTCGAGTCAGGAAGTGAGCCCGGGCAGGATTTAGGCTTATCCACCCCCCTTTCCACTTCCACTTGGTGTCTGTCTTTTTCTTTCTTACCTCTTGTAAGCTTTTCATACGAAGAAGGAATTTCACGGCCAAACAAGGTTTTAGAAATCGCTGACTTGTGTCGCATTTTCTAGGTTAAATAGCCCGTATTCTAGAGTGTTCTCTGTGGGCACTTACTAATTCTAGAGTTAATTTCTTTAGCAGTTGCAGAGCTGTGCAGATTTGTTTTGTTTTTCTCGTGTCAGTTGTGATGCTTTGTGCTTTTCAAGGGATTTATCTTTTTTCAAATATATAAATTCCTGCGATGTACGATGAATGAGGCTTTGTAGGGATGTCACATTTTTTTAATTCATGATATTGTCAATTTGTCTCTCCCTTTTTCCTAGTAATCTTGATAGAAGATTATCAGTTTTCTTTTTTTCAAAGAGCCAAACATCTGGTGGTATCTTTGCTTTTGAAATTTTAAACTTTGATCTTGAAATAAATCCTAACTTCTAGAAAAGTTGCAAGAATTGTACAGAGAATTCCTATATATATGCCTTTTGCCCAAGTTCACTAATTTTTAAGCTTCTGCCATGTTTATTCTACCATTCTCTTCACATCTTACCGTTATTTTCCGAGTCGTTCGGACTAGGTTGCTTCTACATTCCTTTCTCTACGTCCGAGTACTTCGTCGTGCGTTTCGTAGGAGAAGGGTATTTTCCTCCATCCGTCACGCGGTCGCCGTGTTCAGATGTAGTGTCGGTACCGTGCCTTCCGTCTGCTGTCCCCATCCTGTCCTCCGTCGTGCACTTCTTCTCTGGGCTGGTGTGGCTGTTCGGTGGCATGTCTGTGCAGTGTCCGTTAATCCGGAACCGTCCTCGCTGTTGGTCTTTCGTTGTGTTGATATTTTTGAGACTGAGGATCAGGTATTTTGTATGTTTCAAATTTGGGTTTGTCTGAAGTTTCCTTGCTGTTAGATTCAGGTGAAATATTCTCTGCGAAGCACTGTAGGAGAGACACTGTGAACGTAGGCTGTTTGCTTCCTGTTTCATTGATTTCTGTCTTCCCTTCATTTTTTCTCATACTTTGAGTTTAATTTGCTGTTCTTTTTCTAGCTTCCTAAGATGAGCATTGCAGTTTTTTCTGTTTTAAAAATAAATGCATTTAAGTTTTGACACATGGTATTTTCATTATCATTTAGTTAAAAATATATAACGATTTTCCTTGTCATTTCTGCTTCCATCGATGCAATTTAGAACCATTCTGCTTAATTTCCAAACAGTCGGGAAGTTTCCTAATTATCTTTTTGTAATTGACTGTTGTCTTAATTCCACTGTGGCTGGAGAACGTACTTATGATTTTTTTAATTTCAGTCTTTGTAATGTGTTGAAACTTGCTTTATGATTCATCATATATGGACAACGTTAGTTAATTTTCTGTGTGTATTTGAAAAATAATACAAATTTTTTTAGTTGTTGTGTGTGTTGCTCTGTATGTCAGTGAGTTATAAGAGCTGATTGTCTTGGTCGAGTCCTCTGTATTCCCGAAGTTTGCTTGTTTATCAGTTACGAGAAGCTTGGGTGGATCTCTCAACATCGTTGAGGGTGTGTCTCCTGCTTTAAATGATGTCAGTTTTGCTTCATATATTTTAGAGTATGCCATTAGATGATGCAAGCGTGGGATTACTAACTTGCGTTGGTTTGATCTTTGTCTCTGGTGGTATTTCTTCTATGCGTGCGTCTGTCTGACTTCAGTACAATGATACCACCTTTATTTTTATTTTTTAGTTTTAATTCCAGTTAATTTACAGTGTTAGATTCGTTTCAGGTGTACAATGTGGTAATTCAGCCGTTCCACACATCACCCTGTGCTCATCGTGACGAGTGCGCTCCTTAATCTGCATCACCTGTTTCATGCCCCACCCCCACCCCTGGTGACCATCAGATGACTCTCTATTATGAAGTCTGTTTCTTGATTTGTCTCTTTCCCTCCCTCCCTCCCTCTGTCAGTACCAGCTTTCTTTGATTTGTATTTGCATCGTGTATAATTTTCTTTCTTTGTTTTATTAAAAAAAAAAATCTTTTCTTTTGAAATAATGATAGCTTCACAGTAAATTGCAAAGATAGTAAAGAGGGTCCCACCCGCCCCCACCCAGTCCCCCCAGGGGTTGCATCTTACATCCCTGTAGTGTGGCGTCAGACGGGAAGCCGGCTGCGCTGTACCCGTGTGTACTTCACTCACTGTACTACGCATGTGGGATCGCAAGGCCGCCAGGGCAGTAACGACGCAGACCCGTCCCGTCGCCACAGCTGTCTCCTGTGTGCTGCCTTTTCGGGTCCTGTTCCCTCCCCTGCCCCAGTCCCTGGCCTCTGGCAACCACTAGTCTGTTCTCTAGCTCTGTACGTTTAGTTTTGAGAGTGTTCTATAACTGAAACCATTCGGTGTGTGATTTCTGGAGATTGGCCTGTTCGGTCAGCACAGTGCCCTCGAGATCCATTCAAGTTGTGGGGTGTATCGACGACGACGTGTTCCTTTTTATTGCCGGCTGGCATTCCATGGGATGGATGAATGTTTGACCACTTGCTGTGCAGAACATGGAGATTGTTTCAAGTGTTTGGACGTTACAAATAAAGCTGCTGTGAACCATCAAGTGCAGGTGTTTTGTGTGTGGACGTGTTTTCATTTCTCTGGGATAAACGTGCACGAGCACAATAGCTGGGCCGCATCCTAGGTATGTGTTTAGTTTTCTAAGAAACCGCTGGACTATTTATATTTCCCAGACTGGTTGTGCCATTTTACATTCCCACCAGCAGTGTGTGCGAGATTCAGTGTCTCCATGTCAACATTTGTTGTCACTGTTTTTATTTTGGTTGCTGAAATATGTGTGTGGTGACGGCTCACTGTGGTCTTTGCATTTTCTAAATGACTAGCGAGATTATCTTACTTGCCATTGTCATATCTTGTTCAGTAAGTGTTTCTTTAGGTCTATTCCTTTTTCTTCTTGGTTTTGTTTTATTTCTGTTGAGTTTTGAGAGTTCTTCATGTATTTTAAATTTTATTTATTATTTTTTAAATCTTTTGGTTTTTAATTTCTTTTAATGTTTATTCATTTACTTTTGAGAGAGAGAGAGAGCACAAGATGGGGAGGGACAAAGAGAGGGAGACACAGAATCTGAAGCAGGCTCCAGGCTCTGAACTGTAGGGCTCCAACCCACAAACCGCGAGATCATGACCTGAGCCTAAGTCAGACACTTAATTGAGCCACCCACGTGCCCCTTAAAGTTTTTTTTAATGTTTATTTTTATTTTATTTTATTTTATTTTATTTTATTTTATTTTATTTTGAGAGAGAGAGAGACAAACATGAGCAGGGGAGGGGCAGAGACAGAGGGAGACACAGGATCTGAAACAGGCTCCAGGCTCTGAACTGTAAGCACAGAGCCCGACGCAGGGCCCAAACCCACGAACCGCAAGCTCATGACCTGGGCCGAAGTCAGACGCTCAACCGACTGAGTCACCCAGGCACCCCAAACGTTTATTTACTTTTGAGAGAGACAGACAGACAGAGAGAGACAGAGTGCAAGTGGGGGAGGGGCAGAGAGAGAGGGAGACACAGAATCTGAAACAGGCTCCAGGCTCTGAGCTGTCAGCACAGAACCCTATGTGGGACTTGAACTCATGAACCACAGATCATGACCTGAGCTGAAGTCAGACACCCAACCGACTGAGCCACCCAGCCGCCCCCTTCTATATTTTACTTGTGAATCTTCTGTCAGCTAGGTTGGTTGCAAATATTTTCTTCCACTCTGTAGTTTATCTTTTCATCCTCTGAAAGAGTTTTTCCACAGATCCAAAGTCTTTGATTTTGATTGTTTTTCCTTTGAGCATTATGCTTTTGATGTCACAGCTGAGAACTTTTCACTTAGCCCTGTGTCTCAAAGATTTTCTTCTACAAGTTTTATAGTTTTTCTTCTTTTTAATTTTTTTAATGTTTATTTAATTTTGAGAGAGAGAGAGAGAGAGAGAGAGAGAGAGAGACCAAGCAGAAGTGGGGGAGGGGCAGAGAGAGACTGAGACACAGAATTCGAAGCAGGCTCCAGACTCTGAGCTGTCAGCACAGAGCCGGATGCAGGGCTCCAACCCATGAAACTGTGAGATCGTGACCTGAGCCGAAGTCGGCCGCATAAGCAACTGAGCCACCCAGGTGCCCTGACAAGTTTTATAGTTTATATTTAGATCCTTTTGAGTAATTTTTGTGCTACGTGGGAAGTTTCGGTGGAGATTTTTTTTTTTTTTTTTTTTTTGCCTATGTATATCCAGATGCCTCAGCACCATTTGTTGGAAAGAACATCCTTCCTTCCTGAATGGCTCTTGTACTGGTGTCACCAGTCTGTCGGCTGTCCGTGAGCGGGGCTGTCTGCTCTCTTTTGTTATCTGTACTGTCCGTCTGTTTGCCCTGCTAGTGCCCCTCAGTCTGGAGTGCTCTCTCTTCATCTAGGTCTTAAAAAGAGGCCAGTCGATTCCTTGTATTTTGTTCTTCTTTTTCCAGATTCTTTTAGCTATTCTGGTTCCTGTCCCTTTCCATAGACATGTTAGATAATCTTTTCCAATCTATAAAGTCCTTCCAGGAATTTTGATAAGGGATTATGTTTAACCTGTATATTAACTTGGGGAAATTGACATCTTTACTATGTTGAATCTTCTAGATCACAATTTACTTCTCTCCGTTTATTTAGAACATTGATATTTTTCTTCAGCATTTTATAGTTTCAGAACCCAGGTCTTATACATGTTAGATTTATTCCTAAGTCAGCCTCCTTCCTTCCTTCCTTCCTTCCTTCCTTCCTTCCTTCCTTCCTTTCATGTTTGTAACTGACATGGCATTTTATTTTATTCTAATTAATTATTTTATATTTTTATGTTTGTTTATTTTGGGGGCAGGGAGGGGCAGAGAGAGAGGGAGACACAGAATCCAAAGCAGACTCCAGGCTCTGAGCTATCAGCACAGAGCCTGATGCAGGGCTCAAACCCACAAACCTCGATATCATGACCTGAGCCGAAGTGGATGCTTAACTGACTGAGCCACCCATGTGCCCCATGGCATGGTATTTTAAATTTTGGTTTCCATATGTTCATTGCTGGTGTGCAGAACTAGAGTTGAATTTTGTGTTTGTCTTTTATCTTGCAACCTTGC
The DNA here is from genome assembly GCF_018350215.1 of Panthera leo. NCBI lineage: Eukaryota > Metazoa > Chordata > Mammalia > Carnivora > Felidae > Panthera > Panthera leo. The sequence goes on from NC_056690.1 coordinate 93,472,002, forward strand.
TGAGCTTACTGTTAGTGCTAAGAGTGTTTTTTTGTAATTTTCTACATGAACAGTTATGTCATCTGCAAATAGAGACAGTTTTATTTCTTCCTTTAAGCCTGTATGCCTTTTATTTTCTTTTTTTGCATATGGGTCTGTCTGGAACATACACTATTATGTGAAACAGCAGTGGTGGGTATACCTTTTTGCTACTTTTTTTAATTTTAATTTTAATTTTTTTTAGGCAGAGAGCAAGAGAGTGCAAGCAGGAGAGAGGCAGAGGGAGAGAGAAGGAACCCCAGGCAGGCTCCATGCCCAATGGGGTGTCTGATGAGGGTTCAGTCCTACGACCCTGGGATCATGACCTGAGTCATAATCAAGAGTTAGATGTTCAACCGACTGAGCCACCCAGATGACCCCCCCTTGTTGCCTCTTGTTCCCAGCCTTTGGGAGAAAGCTTTCCGTATTTCACCACTAAGTATGATGTGAACTATGGGTTTGTTTGTTTGTTTGTTTGTTTAAAATAGATTACTCATCTAAAACTATTGATAGTTTTCTTATTTAAAATCTCTCTTTGGGGGGCGCCTAGGTGGCTCAGTCGGTCAAGCGTCTGACTTGCCTTAGGTCATGATCTTGAGGTCTGTGAGTTTGAGCCCAGCATCAGCTGCCAGCTCAGAGCCTGGAGCCTGTTTCTGATTCTGTGTGTGTCTCTCTCTCTGCCCCTCCCCCATTTGTGCTCTTTCTCTCTCTCAAAAATGAATGAACATTAAAAAAATTGTTTCTTAAATCTCTCTTGTGTTGGGTGGGTGTAATACAAACAGTTGTGTCAGATTCAGAAACAGGATCTAGAGATACAGATTTGAGAGTCCTGTCATTGTCATAGAAGAAGCCACATGGAAGGATGGTGTTTCTGAACACGTCACAGGACATGTGGCATAGGTCTGTGAAAAAGGAAAGGGACACCTTGGGGAGAAGGACAGTTCTGGGAAGGAAGACTAGAATCCATTCTCTTAGGCGGGGGGGAGGGGGGTGGGGGGGAAGGGTAGCACTGGAAGAGTGGAGAAGTGGTAGAGAAGGTGACTTTTGTCCTTTTTTTTCTTTTAATTAAAAAAATTTAGAGTGTGCGTGCAAGCTTGGGAGGGACAGAAGGAGAGAGGGAATCCTAAGCAGCCTCCACACTCAACACCAGAGCCCGATGTAGGGCTTGATTTTATGAACCGTGAGATCATGACCTGAGTGGAAATTATGAATCAGGCACTTGACTGACTGAGCCACCCAGGCACCCCCGGGATGACTTTTGTCTTGTCCTTAGTTGGGAACATGGGGTCATTTGGGTGAGGAGATGACTGGCATCCAGATGAGGACTGAAAACATGGGAAAATCGGTCCTGGCTTTGGTAGAGAGATAATAACCAACAAAGGAGAATCAATAGTGATGCATTTGTATTGCATCCAGCATAGTGTTACGAGTTTCTGTCAGTGAGAGAGCCTGAACCGTTGCGAACTTGGTGGTGGCCGTGTGGCTGTGGGAGCCTCGGGAGCTATATATTAACCATATTTGTTCTTTCAATCTATGAGCATGGAAGGTTTTCCATTTTTTTGTGTCTTCAGTTTCTTTCATAAGCTTTCTATAGTTTTCAGTGTATAGATTTTTCACCTCTTTAGTTAGGTTTATTCCGAGGTATTTTATGGTTTTTGGTGCAATTGTAAATGGGATCGATTCCTTCATTTCTCTTTCTGTCGCTTCGTTATTGGTGTATAGAAATGCAACCGATTTTGGTGCCTTGATTTTATATCCTGCAACTTTGCTGATTTCACATATCAGTGTTATCAGTTTTTTGGTGGAGTCTTTGGATTTTCCACGTAGAGTATCATGTCTTTTGCAAAGAGTGAATGTTTGATTTCCTCCTTGACGATTTGGATCCCTGTTATTTCTTTGTGTTGTCTGATTGCTGAGCCTAGTACTTTTCAATACTATGTTGAATAACAGTGGTAAGAGTGGACATCCCTGTTGTGTTCTTGGCCTTAGGGGGAAAGCTTTCAGTTTTTCCCCATTGAGGATGATATTAGCGGTGGGTTTTTCATATATGGCCTTTATGATATTGAGGTACGATCCTTCTATCCCTACTTTCTTGGGGATTTTTATCAATAAAGGATGCTGTATTTTGTCAAATGCTTTTTCAGCATCTATTGAGAGGATCTTGTGGGTCTTGTCCTTTCTTTTGTTAATGTGATATGTCACATTGATTTGTGGATATTGAACCAGCCCTGCATCCCAGGAATAAATCCCACTTGATTGTGGTGAATAATTCTTTTAATGCATTGTTGGATCTCTTTGGCTAGTATCTTGGTGAGAATTTTTGTATCCATGTTCATGAGGAAATTGGTCTGTAGTTCTCCTTTTTAGTGGGGTCTTTGTCTGGTTTTGGAATCAAGGTAATGTTGGCCTTGTAGAATGAGTTTGGAAGTTTCCTTCCATTTCTATTTTTTGCAACAGCTCCAAAAGAATAGGTGTTAATTCTTCTTTAAATGTTTGGTAGAATTCTCCTGGAAAGCCATCTGGCCCTGGATTCTTATTTGTTGGGAGATTTTTGATTGCTGATTCAATTTCTTTACTGGTTATGGGTCTGTTCAAATTTTTTGTTTCTTCCTGTTTCAGTTTTGGTAGATTCTATCTTTAGGAATTTGACCATTTCTTCCAGGTTGCCCAGTTTGTTGACATATAATTGCTCATAATATTTTCTTACTATTGTATGTATTTTGCAGCATTGGTTGTGATCTCTGCTCTTTTCATTTGTGAAATGAAAGTATTTCATTTGGGTCCTTTGTTTTTTCTTTTTGATTAATCTAGCTAGGGGTTTATCAATTTTGTTAATTCTTTCAAGGAACAAGCTCCTGGTTTCATTGATCTGGTCAACTGTTTCTCTGATTTTGATATCATTGATTTCTGCTCTAATCTTTATTATTTCCCTTCTTCTGCTAGTTTTGGGCTTTATTCGCTGTTCTTTTCCAGCTCTTTTAGGTGTAAGGTTAGGTTGTGTATTTGAGACTTTTCTTCCTTCTTTAGGAAGGCCTGGATTGCTATATACTTCTCACTTAGGACCGCCTCTGCTGCATCCCAGAGGTTTTGGGTTGTGTTTTCATTTTCATTAGCTTCCACGTCCTTTTAAATTTTCTCTTTAATTTCTCGGTTAACCCATTCATTCTTTAGTAGAGTATTGCTTAATTTCCAAGTATTCCTGGTCTTTTCACAGTTTTTCTTGTGGTTGATTTTGAGTTTCATAGCAGTGTGGTCTGAAAACATGCAGGATATGATCTCGGTCTTTCTGTACTTGTTGAGGGCTGATTTGTGACCCAGTATGTGATGAATTCTGGAGAATGTTCCATGTGCACTTGGAAGAATGTGTATTCTTCTGATTTAGGATGAAATGTTCTGAATATATTTGTTAAGTCCATCTGGTCCAGTGTGTCATTCTTAGCCATTGCTTCCTTGTTAATTTTATGTTTCGATGATCTGTCCATTATTGTAAGGGGGTGTTGAAGTCCCCTACTCTTAGGGTATTATTATCAGTGAGTTTCTTTATGTTTGTGATTAATTGATTTATATATTTGGGTGGCTCCATGTTGGGGACGTAAATATTTACAGCAGTGAGATCTTGGTGGATAGACCCCTTAATTATGTTATAATGCCCTTCTTCATCTCTTGTTACAGTCTTTATTTTAAAATCTAGTTTGTCTAAGTATGGCTACACCGGCTTTTGACAACCGTTAGCATGATAGATGGTTCTCCATCCACTTACTTTCAATGTGAAGGTGTCTTTAGGTTAAAATGAGTCTCTTGTAAGTAGCCTATAGATGGGTCTTGTATAGAGCCTATGTCTCTTGATTGGAGCATTTAGTCCATTGACATTTAGAGTGACTATTGAAAGATACGAATTTGGTGCCATTGGGTTGCCTTTTGAGTTCATGTCTCTGGTGATATTCTCTGGTCCTTTCCAGTCTTTGTTGATTTTGGTCTTTTTCGTTTTGTTTTTTCTTTTCTCTGCTCAAAGGGTCCCCCTTAGAATTTCTTGCGGGTCTGGTTTAGTGGTCACAGACTCCTTTAGTTTTTGTTTGTGTGGGAAGCTCTTTATATCTCCTTCTATTTTGAATGAGAGCCTTGCTGGATAAAGAATTCTTGGCTGCATATTTTTCCAATTCAGCATGTTGAATATATCCTGCCACTTCTTTCTGCCTGTCAGGTTTCTGTGGCTAGGTCTGCTGTGAGCCTGAACTCTGTTCCCTTATAGGTTAAAAAGTTTTTTTTTCCCCTTGCTGCTTTCATAATTCTTTCTCTGTCTGTGTATTTTGTGAATTTGACTGTTATCTGCCTTGGTGATTGTTGGTTTTTGGTAAATCTAATCGGAGTTCTCTGTGCTTCTTGGATTTTGATGCCTGTGTCCTTCCCCAGATTAGGATAGTTTCCTGCTATAATTTGCTCATGTAAACCTTCTCCCCGCTTTTCTCTCTCTTCTGGGACTCCTATCATTCGGATGTTACTCCTTTTTAATAAGTCACTGAGTTCTCTAAGTCTCAAATCGTGATATTTTGCCTTTATTTCCCTCTATTTTCCTTCTTCATTATTCTCCATAGTTTTATCGTCTTAATTGCTGATTTGCTGCTCTGCTTCGTCCATCCTTTCCGTCATCGCATTCATTTGAGATTGCATCTCGGTTATAGCATTTTTAATTTCGTGCTGACTAGATTTAATTCTTTCATCTCCGCAGAAAGGGGTTCTAGACTTTTTTCAACCCCAGCTAGTATTCTTATTATCATGGTTCTAAATTCTAGGTCAGACATCTTCCTTATATTTGTGTTGATTAAGCCTCGGCTGTCATGTCTTTCTCTTCTTTCTTTTGTTCTTCATTTTGTCATCTTGAGGAAAAGAAAAAGTAAAATATAAAAATTAAAAAATTAAAAACAAAGCAAAAAATCAAATGCAGCTTGATGCTAGGTGTGTTTTCATCTGCTTGTTGAAAGAAACTTGATAGAATAGAGAGAAAAGGGAAAGAAAAAAGGTAAGAAAAAAATTAAAAAAATATATAGTAAAATAGAATTAAATGAAATAGAATAAAAAATTTATGAAGTAAAAAATAGGATAAAAAATAATAAAAATAAATTTTTCTTTCTGTATGCAAGAATGAGGAAGAAAAACGAAAAAAAGAAAACAATGTAAGCAAAAACAAAGCAAAGCAAACGAACAAATACATGAGCCAGAAAACAGAATGAAACTACAGTGAAGTTACGTCCAGTTTCCCTTAGAACTGAACAGGGAAGCCCGCTATAGTCCATACATTAAGCAGGTGGAGGGACTTGTGCCGGTCTTCTGGATGGTGTACTTGGATGGTGCAGTTGGACAGGGCTTGGTGTAACGGCTGTATTGTCCAGTAGGTGGCGCTGCGTAGCTTACTGAGGTGGATCATTGTGGCACACATGTGCGTGCACATGAGAGATGGAAATGGTTTCACCCAGTTGCTTAGTCTCTGGCACAGGAACTTCGCTCTTTCACCGACTTGTGATCAGGCACCTCTCCGTTGTCTCAGGCCTCCGTCCACTCCCCATCTCTACACAGATAGGGTACCGTGTAGACTTCAGAGACCCCTGTGGCTTGGACCCACACCAGCTCTCTGGGGAAGGGTCTCACTGAGCAACGGCCGGTCCTGGCTTGCCCCAGAAAATGTTCATGCCGTTGCACAGCAGCAGAGGTTCAGAGGTTATGGCCAATCACAACACACAGCTGGCACCAGGTTTTGCCACACTCTGGCATCTTTGTCCCAATACCAGCAAACGTGGCTGCTCTCTGGGGTCCCCTGGGACCTTTGCCTGTGGGGAGGCTGTATGGCCTCTACCAAAGGCACTCCAAGCAGCGGAACTGCTTCTCCCCGTGTGGCACACGGACGTCTCAGACCCCGCTGCCTGCTCCCGGGGCTTCGCCCTGCTTCCTCACCAGAGCACCGCCAGGCACTGGGCTCCAGAACTTCAGACTGTGTTCCACTGTTTGTAGAATCCTGGTGGTGCTGAAACCCTCTCCTTTCTTCTCGTCAGTGGTTTTGGGGAACAGATTCCTTGTTCAGTTCCCTGCGAGTGTTTTCACTCTTTCTCTCCAGCTGCTTTTGGGGGAGTGCTTTTCTTGCACGATCTTGATGTGCCTCACTCTCCCCCTTTCTCTTTCTCTGTCCTCTCTCCACGAAAACAGCTCCCTACCTTCTGGGGCTTTTTTCTCCACCGTTTCACGTCTCCGCACTGCGTACCTGCCGAGTTCTGTGGCTCAGGGTATACGGATTGTTGTGTTAATCCTCAGGTCAGTTTCCTAGGTGTGCAGAATGGCTTGGTGCTGATCTGGCTGCGTTTCAGGGACAAGACAAGCTGAGGGTGTCCATGCTACTCTGCCGTATTCACTCTTGGATTTAGTCTTACGTGACTTGACAATGTAAGGTGATTTATGTATAAATGGGCAGTGTCTCCCGAGCAATCACTCACTTAGAAAATATTCCACTTCCAAAGAAGTGTTACCAGGTGAAGCTAGCTCCTGGTTGTTTCCTCCCAAGGACCTCCGTTTCACTCGCCCTCTTGTTATCAGTGTTCACAGATCCATCTTCCTCAGAAATTGCCCCTCATTTTATTTTCCTGCTCACCTCTACAGCTCCATGAGGCTTAAGTATACTTTCTGGGTTACTCACCTTTGGGGGCTTATGCACTCAAGGCACCTGTCTTCCCCTCCTGCTCATAGTTTCTGCCTGCATCGCCAGTGGCAATTCTGGTGGGACCCCAGGCTTTTAAACCCTCAAGGCTCTGTATTCATTTAATTCTGTGAAATAGCATGTGATTGGATTGTGGCTCCCTATCTACCACTTTCTTTTGTATTTGTATGAGGAAATACTTAGTAATAATACTTTTGTTGATAGTTATCAGTAGCCAAGTGTTTCAAATAATCGTTACATCTTGGAAGTCTAGAAATCTTTTTTTTTTTTTTTCCTATATAGGGCTATAGGGAAAAATTAATAAACTGTTGAGTATACGTGTTTTTAGCCCTTGGTATTTAATTTAGAGTTTATAGAGTGTAAGTCTTTGGAACTTACTGGGTTGTTAGGTTCAGGTGCTACACGCAGTGGTGTTGATGTTGACGTTTTTATTTTAGCTGTTGTCTGCAGTGTGCATGTGATGCTCAAAGTGGTTTTACATTTATGGAGCCTTTTGTCTGTATAAGAATATGCTGATAGCAGCGTAAACTTTGTAAAACCCACATTTTCTAAATTTTACATACATTTTTCAAACGCTCAATTTTTCTCGTTTTCATTATCACGGTAGATTTGCCCGACTTGTGTACGTTAAGCCGTCACACACATTAGGCAAGTAGGTGTTTCCGAACAAAAATTCCCGTTTGAATACTTTGCTGGAGGATTTTCGCCCCGAATTGAAGCTTGTATCCTGTCCGCTGCGCCTGTGTCTGCACCATGCTCCCCGTGGACCAGCCCTGCCCGCTAACCCTCCCTGTGACGAGGGGAATGTTCCAGATCTGCGATGTCCGGTATGGTAGCCGCTGGCCCAGGTGGCTGTTGAGCCCTTGAAATGTGGCTAATGTAACTGAGGAACTGGACTTTTTATTTCACTGAATTTTGATTCATACTGAGACAGTTACATGCCGAATGAATAGTCTGGGTGGCTCAGTCAGATTAGCGTCCCACTCTTGATGGCGGCTCTGGCCGTGGTCTCGCGGTTTGTGAGACTGAGCCCCCGTTGGGCTCCATGCTGACATCATGGAGCCTGTTTGGGATTCTCTCTTCTCCGGCCCTCCCCCACTCATGCTTGCGCTCTCTCTCTGTCTTTTGTTCTGTCTCTCTTGACTAAACTTAAAAAAAAAAAGTCACGTGGCCAGCGGATGCTATATTGGGCAGTACAGTAACATGCACTTCTTTTTAAATTTTTTTTAACGTTTATTTATTTATTTGTTTATTTATTTTTTAAATTTTTCTTAGTGTTTATTTATTTTTGAGAGACAGAGGGAGACAGCATGAGCAGGAGAGGGCAGAGAGAGAGAGAGAGAGAGGGAGACCCAGAATATGAAGCAGGCTCCAGGCTCTGAGCCGTCAGCCCAGAGCCCGACGCGGGGCTCGAACCCACAGACCATGAGATCGTGACCTGAGTCGAAGTCGGACGCCCCCAGTAACGTGCGCTTCTGTGTCAGATGCAACTTTCTAAGATTGGAGGCGTTCTGAGTGTGACTCGGGAAGCCGCGTAGCTCTGCCAGCAACGAGTTGTTTCGTCTTGGAGAAATTGCTTACTTTTCTGGCCCCCAGTTTCCTCCTGGGGGAGACGTGGGGGTCTGACATCTCCGGAAGGTAGTTGCGGGTGTCATACCGATTGAACCCGGAGTTTGGGGAAGAGTCCCTCCCGGCTCGTGTAACGTGGGTCTCGTGTACCATAACTGCGTGGCTTTTGTGCACCGGGAGCACCGGCTGTATGCGGCTAGATAAGAGGCTGGCAATTTTGAGCTGCTGCCGGGAAGGAGTCGGGAGGGAGCCCCCTGACCTCCGGGGTGTCTGGGGTCCTGACGGGGGAGGGGCGGGTGGCAGGGGCGTGGCAAGGTGGATGGTGCCAGAGGAGAAGAGTCCTAGGGAGGGTGTCCAGGCCACACAGTAGAAGCAGCAGCAGGGTGAGAAATGGGAGTTTGATGCTTATATTTTATTTGAAGTCTTATTTAATTTTTGTTTCGTTCACGCCCGAACAGATCATAAATCCCTAACATTTTACTAAAGCTACTTGACAATCCCTTACTCCCCACTCCTCCCCCCTCCCCCCCCCCCCCAAGAAAGCAGTAAACATGGGAATACTTAGACAGCCTTAAATCACTTTAATAACATCCTGATTTATAACAGTCGGGGACTTAAAAGCATACTTGATATGTGAAGATGCTGTCTGTTCTTAAAAGTTGAAGCAGGAGGGTCTCTGGGGGTGTGTCAGAGCTGACCCGCTCGTCTGTGGCTGCCGCATGCGTTCCCATCGTGGGAGAGCTCACTCACGGTGACAGTGCTCCCGGTGCCGTGGCCGGGTGCCCACGACCGAAGGCCAGGGGGCTTCCGAGGGCAAAGCCCTGCCCTTCCAGACTGAAGATCTTCTGGGCACAGCTGGCAAGTAGGCAGACCGTCCGTAGAGATGCACTGCACACAACTGTACGCTCACATGGGATGCCCCCCCGCTGGGCCGGGAAGCGCTGTGTCTGCGTTTTGATCACTTGCAAGGCAGGCGATTTCCGAAGGGTCGCGTCGGCTAGTGCCCCACCGTGGAAGTTAGGCGGTGACTTCAAGGTACAAGCCCAGAGCGTCAGCCTCATTTTGTAATGACGCCTAGAAGACTGTCGTCGTCCCGCAAACTTCCTGTGACCTTTTGAGCTTACTCTGTCACCGAGGGGAGTTCGGCAGTTGCGCCTTCTGCTGCCGGCCTGCCCGTCCAGCCTGGAGCGCACCCGGAAGACTTCCCAGGCTTCCTCGGCGTTGTGGGGATCTGAATTAGATCAGGTTTTAAATTCCTGATTATGTTACGCTCAGTTGAGATGGCTCTGATGCCTTTTCATCATTTTCTTAAGTAGTTTAAGAAACCTTTATTCTCTCTATCCAAAAATGGTGGTTTGGACGTCCAGGGAGTAGAAGTATTTGTGCTCCTGGAGCCCTGGTGCTGTTAGAGCAAGGACAGATCTAACGTGTTTACTGCACACATGAGCATGGCTGCATGGCAATGCAGTGGAGCTGTCACTGTCACTGTCACTAGAACATCCCACTGAGCAGCAGTACCCTTCCTAAATACTGAATTGAGCCGTAAGTCTTAACTTTATATTAATGCTACTAGAAAAGGCGCCTTTTTAGAAAGGAAAAAAGTGGTCCCCTCAAAGAAGAGAGGGCAGGTCACATTTGGGATGAACTGATGTCTGAGGACCTCTATCATCAAATTCCCGAGCGGTGCGTTGAGAATTATGAACAACAGACTGCCTTTTTCTCAGCGTAGTAAAGCATTGACTACTTCAGGATGTCAGTGTGGTTATTTGTTTTTGTTTTTTGTTTTTCGTTTTGTTTCGACCCTGTTTGGTCTAAACAGGGAAGATAGTTTCCTTGAGGTTCAAAAAGTCGTCATATCCTCGCTCATACGAGTTTCTCTCAGTGTTTTATGTCACACCTTCATATCCATAAAACTTATTTTAAGACAACCCTACAGATTAGCTTTAGATATGCTGTCAGTGTCTAGTGCATATACACAGAAACAATCCGTATTGGCTCTAAATGTGTACGATTAGTTTAAAGACTTGGAATAGAGCATTCATAATGTGTCTCTTTTTTTCATGCAGTTGCTGTGATTGGCTGGTAAATATTTGTCAAAGAAAGAGAGAACTAAAAGCTCGCACAGTGTGGCTCGGATGTCCTGAAAAGTGTGAAGAGAAGCATCCCCGAAACTCTATCAAAAATCAGAAATACAATATATTTACCTTTATACCTGGGGTAAGGCTGTTACATTCTTAAAACTGAGTTTTATATGAGACATTGCCAGCTGCTTTTGTTTTCACTGTTTTCCCCCCCTTTTAATTGTGTGCCGTCCAAATCAGTGTCCCTTTGTTTTTGAACCATTCATGTTTCAGATGATTGTTAAATAATGCATGCACACTTTTACGGGTACAGCATAGAGTTCAACTTAAGAAAGTTTATAGTTTGGGGCGCTTGAGTGGCTCAGTCGGTTAAGTGTCCGACTTCGGTTCAGGTCATGATCTCGCAGTCCGTGAGTTTGAGCCCCGTGTCGGGCTCTGTACTGACAGCTTAGAGCCTGGAGCCTGTTCCAGATTCTGTGTCTCCCTCTCTCTCTGACCCTCTCCTGTGCATGCTCTGTCTCTCTCTGTCTCAAAAATAAACATTAAAAAAAAAAAAATTAAGAAAAGAGAAAGTTTATAGTGTGACTTCAGCCTTAGATAAAAATATTTATGCTACTGTGGAAATAACCAAGTAGGCCTGAATTAAATTATCAGAAAAGAGCTGTAAGTTTCGTTTGGAAGTGAAGCTGAATGCCAAGTGTAAAGCCTGCGTAGGAGCCTCCAAATGAGAGTAACGTAAGTGCTTACACAGACAGGACTCCGTAACAGGATCTCTGTAAGCATTTATAGGTGGATTTTCTACTTCACATTATGAATTTCAGGCCATGTATTATTGTATTATTCATTATCTTAAATAGGTATTATGCTGAGTTTAAATATTGAGGTTTAAATATTTGATTAATTTCTTTTATTGCTGGTGATATTTTTGTCTTAAATATGTACAAACTCTGTATGTATTTAGAATGATTGGATAATTTTTGATTTTTGTGCATCATTTCCTATTTTAATAGACGAATTTATTCATCTTTCTACAGGCAAAAGGCAGCTCCTACTGACTATGTTTCTAGATCAAAGTTTTTGACATGTTCTAGTTATTAGCTTTATGCTATTTTGCAAGAAAGTCTCTTGGTTTTGTGAAATGAGGGCTGTCTTACTTTTCATGTTTTTATGTAAATAATCATGCCGATTTTATGTTGGGCATTGATTACCTCCCACCACCCTTCCCCATCCATCTAATAGTTGGTGAATGCTTGATATCTAATTTGCTCTTTATTAAAACACACAAAACCGTTGGCTCCGTAATTGAAAGACTGCTCTTTTGTCAGGATATAAAATGTAAACTGTCTTTCAGACAGATAAATACTCTCATCTGTATTGAATGAAGCTGCTGCTTTCTTTTTAATTTTAAATTATTAAATACTCGCGGATTGGCTAAGCATCGCACATTTTCCTAAAGGTCACAAAGTTCATTCGGTAGACAAGAAGGTATTGATTACGGCGGCTTAAAGCCAACAGCACAGCTTAATTTTGACCAGAGTAAATCCACACAGCCTGCCAAGATTGGCCGTGTCCTGAAAATACCTGTTGATGTGTTGTCTGCACAAGTGTTACCGTGTGAATTTGTTTCCTTAGATTGTCTCTTAAATTAGGCTTTTCATCTAAAACGTAGTATTTTAGAAACATTTGGTAATTGCACAGTAGGAATTCAATGCCATTTTTAGCACCAAATGGCAATTTTTGAATTGCTAATAGATATAATTTATGCTAACAGAGATTTTAAAGAAATCACTGAGGAAAAAGAGCTTTCTCTCCTGCTGAGATTAATTTATGAAATGACTGAAAACATTTTTAGACAGCAATTGAATATGATTATGAATATAAACATGTTATCAATGTAGCCGATGCTTTAGTTGCACAAGCAACTGTGTGTTGATGTGGAAAACTTCATTACGTGAAACCTGTGGTTCCGGACTCTTTAAGTCAACAGTAAGTACTTAACCCACTGCTCTGCTCTGGTTGAAATTTTCCTGCCTTCGAGTTGCATAAAAAATGGTATCCAAGGAGATTTCGACTGCAAGTTGCAAGGATGGAAGTTTAATTGCGGTTACAGCTGCTGTTTGAGTTATTCTCGTCTGTAAACACGAGGTTTCTTCCATTTTCGTTTTCAATTTCAATTTAATAGTTTGAGAATTTGTAAATAGAAGTGTATTAATATACCGGATCTTGGGTTTTCTTCCTTAAAGACAACTCTATTTGAATTAAAAAACAAAAACAGAAAGTTGCAGGATTTGCCTTCCTAACATTTTGTTGAATGATATTTATTTTATATTTGAAGCTCTTGTTGCAGGTTCACTGCTAAGAGTCTGTAAAAAATACGTAGGCATCTGTCTCCCCCAAAATTGCTTTGGAATTCACATTCTTTTATATGTCATCGTCTCTTACCGTCTGCGGGAAGCAGATATTTACAGGAGGCGGAGGCGGTTTTGTGAAGTCACGTTGTGTGCACTCTCTGCCTGTTCACTCAGCTTTTGTGAAACTGCCCTGACGTTCGTGTTCAGAAACGTGGCTGTCGTGTTTTATTTTTTACCGTTGCATAAATACAAGGTTAACACGACTTTCCCATTGTAAGATTTTCTGAGTTATCAAGATACACATGTGTGTATATAAATATATATTTATCGACCACCAACACTGGAAAGGACTTGCTATCTCATTTGCTTTGATGTACGTACAAAGATATTTATATGTAGGTCAGTGTGGAAAACTGGAAAATCAAAACTTTTAGAGGATGCTTTTAACATAATTGAAAGTTCTAATTGTCTTTTTTTCAATTTATTTTAGACATAATTTTGAGGTAACCTTACCTCGCTTTGTATGTGATTTGGTTATTGGAAAGCCAGTGCCAAAATTAAGAAATTTACTGTAACTCAGGGCATATTCTCAATGTTTGTTGGAGATGTAGTTAGATATTGTGCCGATTTAATTATTTGATTGAAGTATTAAAGATTTTCCTTGGAGAGACTGTGTTAATTTTTTCTTTTTCCTTTTTAGGTTTTGTATGAACAATTCAAGTTTTTCTTGAATCTCTATTTTCTGGTAGTATCCTGCTCGCAGTTTGTACCAGCATTGAAAATAGGCTATCTCTACACCTACTGGGCTCCTCTGGTAAAAGAAAAGATTTTTGAAATTAAGTTAAATGATTATTTAGAATATGGTTTTAAGAGTGGAGATGGTTGAGAGAGAAACTGATCAGATTTTAAGAAATGTGATATTGTTGCCGTGTATCTGTGAACTTCCGTGAAAGATTTTACAGAGCTCGGTCACATGTGTGCCGGGCAGCCCTGCAGGAGTGTCCGGGTGGTGCACTGCTCCCTCCAGGTGTCGTCTGGAGGGGCCGCTAGGCACCCCTGCTGGTGGGGGGCGGGGGGGGGGGTGGTTTCCATGGCGCATTCTGTACTGAGGCTGCGATAACGGGTCGGTCTCTCCCCGGTGCTGATGGCACTGTCTGGAACCAGGGTGTGATCTGCTCAGCGACCCTCTTGTCCTGACAGATGGGCGGTTCTTACTTTTGGCTGAAGTATCTCAGTGAAGTCCGGACCATTTCCGCTTGACCCCTCAGTGCATAAAAGTTTTGGAAAGGCAAATGATACTTCTCATCGAATACTTCCATTTCCAACATCACGCCGCTGGGATAGTTTGATGCTGTTTGCCGATAATTTTCATCAGTTTTCAGCTTATGTACACGATGCGAATGCCTTCTTTCTTCCTTGCACCTGGAAAAATGGACTGCCCCCTTTTGGGCAGATTGTCAGCATAATCCAGTCAAGACAACGTAGTGAAACTCCCCCTTTAGGGAAGGAGCCGGCGTAGTGCTCACTTACCTGCATCAGTGCTCCTCTCGGAGCTGAGACGTGAGCGGCGTGCTCCGGAGTTCATTTCTCCAGGCTGCGCCGTCCTGCCGCCTCTCGCAGCCGGTCTCAGACGCGCCAGGGCGACTGGCAGAGGGGACGGAAGTCTCGTTGGCAGGGTCGCTGGAGTCAGCCCCTCCTCCTGTGCACCCACACAGACTTCGGAGGAGCGCAGGTTTGGGCAGTGACAGTAACGGTGTTTGTAGTACGGATGGATCACGGAGTCAGTACGCTGCACTCAGGAAATCAGTGGGGTTGGACGACGCCGGGATTATCTAAGTTAGGCCCCTGTGAGGGGTGGCATTGGGATGACATCCGGATTCCTGAGAGCCCGGGCCACGCACTGGTCAGGGAAGAGAGAGGCGCAGGCACAGGGAGCCGCGGTTGCGGAAACTCTCGGGCCAGGATGCTGGGGGTGCCGCTGGAGCGTGGCGACTTGGGGACGTGGGGGACGGTGCTTGTAAGGGAGGTCAGGGTGCTCCCGTGGGTGAGGGAGAGGGAGCCCCGTGACTGTGTGGGTGTCGCGTAGCACGCGGGCGACACCGAAGCTCAGACCTCAGTGCTCAGAGTTGGTGTTCAAGCCAGGTGGCTGTGGAGAGGCGACGGAGGGGGGCCTTTCTCTTCTTTTCCCCCTGCTCACCTTCCTTCCCCTGCGGGCGACTTCTGTTTGCATTTGAGCTTCAGTTGTTAACGCGTCTCCCAGTAATTTTACTACTTAACGTTTGTCTCCCTGAAACCGTATTGTTCGCATGCTCTGAAAAGTTTGCATGAAGATCACCTTACTCCGTGGACCCTTTTGCAACATGCGTTTTGACTTAACGTTGTCTCATAAAACGGATCCCGGACACGTACAGGTCTGGTTCCCGTACTCTTCGCTTCTCGGAAGTGTTCCGTTGAATATGTACACAGTCGATTTGTCCATCTTCCCGGGGAAGGAGACTTTGAGTTTCTTTCTGATTTTTCACAGTTAACAGACGCGGCTGTGACGATCGGTCTGATTGCACGTTGTTCCCTGTGCATCCTGGGAATCTCACTGCCTAAGCCCTGCTTAGTTTTCCCATTTTCCAGTGAAAGCGTAGATCAAGTGTACTTACCATCTCAGGGTGTTTATTTTTGGCCCCTCTTCCTACCCGTGGCTTCGCAGGGTGCTCTCACCCCTCCGGTGTCACCGCCAGCTCGGCTTGAAGTGTCCGTTAGCGCTGATTGTCTGAGGACACGGGACCCTCTTAAAACTCTGACGTACAGAGCGTTCGTTTGTTTTGCTTTTGCGTCTTTTCCTCATGACCGTGACTTAAGTGGCTCGTAGCCAAAGAGAATGTTCGTTGCGGGTGGATTCCTAACAAGGACTTGCTTTTAAGTGTGCGCAGAATTGGCTGTGTCGGCCAGAGCCGCCCCTTCCTCTGTCCGTGTGAAGTTTACGTCCGCCAACCTGACCTGTCCTGTCCTGTCAGCCGCAGGTGTTTGAAGCACTGGGCGTGTGGGAATTCACTTCCCCGTGCTCAGAGAAGTGTCCCCCCGGTAGGCACCTGGCTCAGTGCTCCTAGAAGGGACGCTGAGCAGAGGCTCGGGGGCCCCGCGGAAGAGTGAAAAGCCCGCTTCTCCCGTTTGAGTTGCGCTTCATGCTTCCTCGGGACGCGCCGGCCGTTCCCCGCGCCCCTGTCCCCACGCCCCGGTGGACCTCCAGCTGGCCTGCTTAGGAATCCTCGCCCTGCCGTTCCCCGCCCCGGTGGCAGCCACGGTCGTGTGACACGTACAGGTCTGGTCAAGTGTGCCGACCGTGTGTGATCAGTGCCTCTGGTCGTGTGATCAGTCAGGACTTGCGAGTCTGCGCTTGCGCTCCTCGTGCACGTTTTAACCTCTGGTTTAGCAAAGGTCTTAAAAAGTTGACGTGTGCATCAGGCTCGCCTTCAGATCCCGGAAGCAGGCTTAGGTAGGCTGGTTCTTTGATCCAAGCTCCCCTCAGAAACGTTTTTTGGAAACTGAAAATTCAGATACCACATAGAGAAGATCTTTTTTCTTAGTCGCGGCAAATTTACACTAAATCTGTATCCAGACCACATACTGTTTTTTGTTTTGTTTTAAAGTCAAGGAAGTATTCTTCAGCAGGATTCTCACAGCTCCTGAGTTCCTGCTGGTTCTCGAGCCGCCCGTTCACCCCGTCCTGGGGGGCCTGCCCCGGCGCGTGGCCTTGTACGCACTCACGTCGCACCGCCTTTTCTCTGCTTGCCTTGTGAGGTTCCGTAAGGCAGAACCTTCTGAGGTTTCTTGCTCAGAAAAAGGGCTCGGCATCTCCAGGTTCCTCCCTGACAGAAACCCGCCAATCCAGCGTAAACCCGTCATCCGGCTGGTGGTTATCAAGTCTTCGGTCTCCCGCCCGCTAATTTTCAGCAGGAAACTTCTGAATACCCTCTGTTCTCCAGCTAAAGGGTGTTTCTGAAAACAGTGATAGCTTCGGAATCGTTTTTGTCAGTTATTCCTGGCAATATTGTTTACTTCAGCTCTGATCTCCTTTCTGTTATATCTTGCCATATGACAGAAGAGTCAACTGAAAATAATTGATTTCATCATTACATTCTTGTGTCGGAATGAGGATTACCTTTCGTATCGTTCAGCCTTCGGAACAGCTCTTTGAGGGACAGCTGGTGTAACCAGAGTACCAAAACGGATCGCAGTGCTTCTGTCGGAATGAATGAGGTGGGATAGACCTGCCCATGCAGACGATTCTTAGAGGAAGTCTGGGTTGGTGATGCTACCTCTTCCATATAAGATGTGGTCCTGGAAGTTTGTTAACACGTAACCTCCAGGGTGACCAGGGCATTTGCAAGAGACTCTGACTTTCAGTATGATTCTCCAGTCCTTCCCTCTGTCCACTCCTTTCCTGAGTGTCTCTGTACTTCGGTGGTGTGGGTGGAGTACGGAAAGGAGAAAGCACATCCCTCACTGGGACTCCTATCGCATGCCGCCCAGGGACGACCGCTCTCAAAGTACTTGCGCTCCTTGTGCCTCAGTTTCCCTGTCTGAAGTATTGCTCATTAGGTTTTTGTGGCATTTAAAAGTTGACTCATTCAAAAAACATAGAAAAGTTTGGGCGCCTGGGGGCTCAGTCGGCTACGCGTCCGACTTCGGCTCAGGTCACGGTCTTATGGTTCGTGGGTTCGAGCCCCACGTCGGGCTCTGTGCTGACAGCTCAGAGCCTGGAGCCTGCTTTGGATTCTGTGTCTCCCTCTCTCTGTCCTTCCCCTACTCGTGCTCTCTCTCTGTCTGTCAAAAATAAATGAACATTCAAAAAAATTTTAAAAACCCCATAAAATAGTTTCTGGGGGCTCCTGGGTGGCTCAGTCAGCTAAGCATCTGACTTCTGCTCAGGTCATGATCTCACGGTTCATGGATTCGAGCCCCACATCAGGCTCTGTTCTGACGGTGTGGAGCCTGCTTGGGATTCTCTCTCTCCCCCTCTCTCTGCCCCTCCCCTGCTCGTGCTCGCGCGCTCTCTCTCTGTCCCTCAAAGTAAATAAATAAACTTAAAATAAAAAGCTTCTGGTATATAAGAATCCCTCAAGTTTAAACTGGTATTATATCAATAGAATTTTTTGTCTTTTTATAAAAATGCATATTATTTTGGCAGTTACTTTACATGACTCCTGGGTCGTCTGGCGAAGTAGGAAAAAAGAAGTCCACTTTATGAAACAAGATTTAGTCATGGCCCGTGGACCGGCCACGTGAGACATTCCCGTCACCCGTTCTGATTAACAGGCTGACCTCAAATACTGTTGTGTCACTGAAGTACTGTCACCCCCTTGTGTCCAGTTTGGGTTTTCCAGTAGCGGTACCGTAGCTTCGGTCTCGGACGTGGTCGGTGCTGAGGTCGCAGGAAGGCCCGGCCCCTCCTGTGGGAAGACTTACTTACCCACAACTTCCAAAGGCCGTCAGTCTGCAGTGACCCAGTTAAGACTCAGTAGATGTAAACTCTGCAGGTGGAGGTCCGTGGGTCGTAGACTCCAGTGCCTGTGAAGGAAACCCTGGCCTCAGCTGTGCCTTTCTTGGAATCTGCTTTATGTTCTGAGGCTGGCTTTTGGGGTTTTTCTCGGGATAGATAAGCCGGAGACGGACGTGGTGGCCCGGGAGTGGCCTCCACATCTGTTACGTGTTGGGGAAACCTTAGGTTTGGAGCGTGGCTGCGAGCTGCTCGTGTGCACCAGCGGTCTTCAGGGCTCTGTTTCCTCCCAAGAGCGCTCACCTCCTGTTTTACAAGTTGGGACCCAACCCTCTGTCGCATCTTTTCTAATGTTACTGCTTTGAAGTAGAAACCTACTTTCACTTCTCGAGTTCTCGGAAGCACTGGGAACTCTTACGTTTTGTGGCTTAAAGTTCCTTGATGAATGGAGAATTCACTTTTGCTGTCTTTAAGCCATAGGTTTAAAGGGTGAAAGTTACATCCACCTGCACAGTTTAGATGACACACATATCTGGGACCTGCGCCTCACAGAGGAGAGGTGAAGGCGCCCTCTTCAGGTGGGGCTTGAGCAGAACACCTTCCAGGTGATGGCCATGCGCTCGCCTGACTGACCCTCTCCTTTAACGGTACCGTCTTCGGTGTGTAAGTAACGTGCTTGACGGCCATTCTCCTCTTACCTCTCGGGATGAGTCCGTCACAAACACAGTTTTACGGAATTCTACGTGGTGAACGTGAGTCCTAATGGTAAATACTCTCTATGTGAGAATGGCTCACAGAACTGTCTTTCCCGGATGGGTAGATGTGTGTTTTTCACGTTACTGACAATGAGTTGTGACTTAGAATTGGTGTATTTAAAGTGGTATTGTCTTCTCACCCGAGACTAACGGCATCTTTGAGTTAAGGAAATACGGTATTTCATCGTATGAGTGTACCAGGAATTTCTTATTTGTGGATATTTAGGTTATTTCCGGTTTTTTATATTTGATGCCGGGATCCTTGGTTTTTTGTTTGTTTTTTAGGATAACTTTCCAGACGTGGAACTGTTTGGTTAAAATGTGTATAAATTTTAAGGCTTTTGATAACACTAAATTTCTTTAAAGTATTTTTGGTATTTCCTGTTTTGGATTTTCATAGTTTTTTTTTTTTTTTGTCTTATATGTGCTAAAAGACATTTAGATGGAAAAGAAAGAGAAAAGCTGTCTCTGTTGACAAGTGGCATGACCTGGTGTGTAGGCAAATCTGGGGAGTACACACACAGACTTGCTGGGGCTGATAAAGGAGTTAGTGAGGCTATGGGGTATAAGATAGATACACAAAAAGCGCTTATATTTTTGTATACTAGCAGTGACCACCGGAAAATGAAATTAGTGTAGTAATTTCATTTATAAAAGCATCAGAAAGGAGAAATAGTAGATTTAGCTAAAATGCAAGATTTCATACTGAAAACTTAAAACGTTTTTGAAAAAATTAAAGATCTAAATAGATAGAAGTCATCCCATGTTCAAGAATTGAAAGACTTGATATTATTGTAACGATAGCACTCTCCGAATTGATCTGTAGATTCGGTACAATCCCTGTGAGAATCCCACGTAGCTTTTTTGGCAGAAATTGACAAACCGATCCTAAAATTCATATGGAAATACAAGAGACGCAGAGTAGCCAGTGCGACCTAGAAAGTAGATCAGTATTGGAGGACTCCTGCCTCCCATTCCAAACTTACTTTGAAGCTATAGTCATCAAGAAGGTGTGGTACCAGCTGAAGGATAGATCACGGGATACACGTCGAGTCCAGAAACAAACCTTGACACTTAGGACAACTTGATTTTTGGCAAGGGTGCTAAGACAGGTCGGTGGAGACAGAGCCAAAGAATGAATTTGGACCCTGCCTCCTGTCACACACAGAATGTAACCGAGAATGGGTTACAGACTTCAGTGGAAGAGCTGAACCCAGTAAGACTCCTGGAAGAAAACAGAGGTGGAGTTTTGGGATCTTGGACACTAAAAGCCCAGGTGACCAAAGAAACAATTTAAATTGGACATCATGAAAATTAAAAACTTTGGTGCATCAGAGGACGCTATCAAGAAAGTGAAACAATACAACCTGGAAAGTGTAACCTCACGCTTGTAAATCATATATCTAACGAGGTATTTATATCCAGAATCACATGAAGAGCTCTTACAACTTCACGTGAAAAGACAAATGACACAGGTAAACAGTGGGTGTAGGATCTGAATAGCATTTATCCCAAGAGAACGTGTATATGGCCAGTAAGCTCATGTTAAGTGGTGAAAGCAGTTTGGCAGTTCATGAAAATGCCAACCATACCGTGTCACCCAGAAGAGGCGCTATGGTTGCAGGGGGCTGGGAGCAGGGGAGATGGGAAAGGGGGGTGAGCTTTCTCTTTGGGGTGATGAAAGTCAGATGGTGCTGATGGTGGCACAACTCTGAATGCGCTGGGGACGGCCGTGTTTCAGTAAACACAAGGACCACGGGTTCCAGGGGCCCACGTGGTGTAGCCTGTCGGCGACACAAAAACAGCCCTGGGATAACAGGTTACTGTCCCCTAAGGGGAGTTGCCCGGCCTTGCCTTGGCCATTTTCACAGTAGACGGGGGGATGCTCATCCCAGTAGTCAAATGAAGCCTACTGGACAGTGTGGTCCGAGAGAGGTTGACTTGAAGAGGAGCCATGCAACGTGTCAGAAAACACCCAAGTAGCCTTTGAAAATGACTCCAGCCACGTTAGCGGTGTAATAGATTTCACAATAGATTCCAAGTACATAGGTTTTCTGTAGGGGCGCCTGGGTGGCTCAGTTGGTTAAGCATCTGGCTCTTGACTTCGGCTCACGTCGTGACCTCACAGTTTGTGAGTTCGAGCCCCACGTTGGGCTCTGCGCTGACGGCACGGAGCCTGCTTGAGCTTCTCCCTCTCTCTCTGCACCTCCCCCACTCCCGTGCTCTCTATTTCTCTCAAAATAAATAAATACACTTTGAAAAAAGTTTTATTTAGATAGCATCAAGTTAATCTGTCCGGGGTTTTACTTAAAAAGTGAGGAAGTAGGGGCGCCTGGGTGGCTCAGTCGGTTAAACGTCCGACTCTTGATTTCGGCTCAGGTCAGGATCTTACGGTTTGTGGGTTCGAGCCCCACATCCGGCTCTGCGCTGGTAGTGTGGAGTCTTTCTGGGATCCTCTCTCTCTCCCTCTTTCTGCCCCTCCCCTGCTCATGCTGTCTTTCTCTCTTTCCCTCCCCCTCAAAATAAAAAAAAAAAAAAGTTTAAATAAAAATATTTTTTAAAAAAAGTGAAAAAAAGCGTGGTGGCTGTGCCTGTGCCCCACGTGTGTCTGTAGACGCTGCCACGGGGAGAAACTTGTCGTGCTGGGATAGCTTCCTGTTGCTACACATCTCATTCTACCAGAAAGAGAAGTATAGGAAATGTGTGATTTTGATGTCAGTCTTTGTTAATTTAAACTTGAATGCTCGCATGTTCTAAATATAATTCATGGGGTTTTGAAGGTTGTTCGTTTCCTTATTTTTAGGTTACTGAGTCCTTTCTGATGTTTGGCTTGAAATACAAGCTATGATACGAATTTAAAAAAAAGTTTTGGCTGATAGAATCATAAATCTTATATATTATATTTTTTTAGTGGTGTTTCATTGTTCCTTTTGGTCTTTGTTTTCATTTATGTTTTAGAAGTAACAAATTGGTGGGTGGGGGGTGGGGAGTAAAACTTTGTTACTGTTTTGTTATTTAAAATCCAGTTTTTTCAAATACCTGATTTTATTTTGTCTCATAGGGATTCGTTTTGGCTGTTACCATCATGAGGGAAGCAATTGATGAATTTCGGCGTTTTCAGCGAGACAAGGAAGTAAATTCACAGCTATACAGCAAGCTCACAGTAAGAGGTCAGCAAGACACTTTTGATTTAGTTTATCGTTTGCTTAATGTAGCCATCACGTCAGAGTTAACATAAATGAAAGAAAACGTCATAATTCTGTTACTGAAAATAGTATTATGAAATTACATATGGTATCTAATTAATTTTCTTACGATAACGTAATGCCTACAAATTCAAGGTAGATTTTTTATTCATTCTCCAGATGCTGGGATGTGTGTGTATGAGTATAAACATGTACACACTTAAACACACATGCGCACATGCACACCGAGAAATGATCGTGTGGTGCGCTCTGTCTCGGTTTGTATATGAGGCGTGTGCACGTAGACACGTGTGATACCCAGCTGGTGCAGGACATTTTCTGTGAAGCCCTGTATCACCTTACCTGCCGTCTCTGTTTGTGTTATATTTTCAACACAGTCGTAGGGTTAGACAGTTAGTACCAGGGCCTTAAACTGTTTAAGTGCAAGGTCTCGGAGCACCTACAGTTCATGTCATGATCCAAAGTGGGACCACTTTATGCCCATTTCTCCTTAACTTCGTTCAGGGCTTTTAACCCTTGCTTAATTTATGTTTTTAAAGAGTTTGTTTATTTGGTCTCTCAGTCTCAGTGGAAAAGAAGCGATGTATTGGGAAGAGTGTGGGGAAAGCATTTGTGGGTGGGCATTACGCCCGTCAAAAAGTGACAGTGACACCATGACAGTGATCGCATCAATGGGGGACAATGAAGGAAGGCACCGAAAAACTAAACACGTATTCATAATAACTTCAAAGCCTGTTTCAAAGTTGAGGTTTAGAGTGGAGTTTGTACCTTTTGATTACATGGGGACATTTGTACATTGAATTATTTATTTGAAATAATTCTCCAAAAAAATATTTTTATAGCTTATTTGGACAGATCTCACGTAACGTAAAGTTTATCCGTTTAAAGTGTACAGTTCAGTGGTTTGGGTCTGTTCACAGAGTTATGGAAGCATTACTGCCGTCTGCTTTTGGAACGGTCTTGACGTTCTAGAAAGAAACTCTGAATATGTTAGCCGTCATCCCATTCTTGCCCCTCCTGCCCCTCCTCCAGCCCCGGGTCCGTCCCCCGGTCTGCTTTCTGTCTCCATGGGTCTGCCCCCGAGGAGCAGGTGTCCGGAAGCCTGCAGCGTGTGGGCTGGTGTCACAGGCCTCTTTCCCCGGCGTCCTGTGGTTACGGGTCATCAGTTCATCGCTGGCGTGGCGCCTGGCAGCGCTCTTTTTCTTTTCGTTGCCCAGGGCTCCTCCTCTCTGTGGCGTGCCGTGTTTGCTTCCCATTCAGTAGTGGGTGGACATTTGCGTTGTTTCCACTTGAGGCGACTGTAAAGAAAGCCGCCGCAAATGTCTGCGTGCGGTTTTTCTGTACGAACGTGATGTTACTTCTTCTGCGAGCATACCTGCCACGAGTGAAATTGCTGGATTGTATGGTAAGCACATTCTTGAGAAACTGCAAACTCCTCTTCTGATTGGCCTTACCGGTTTGCTGTCTCACCAGCAGCGTGTGAGTGGTCCAGTCTCTCTGCGTCTTCACCGGCACCTGTTAGCGTCTGTCTTTTTGTTGCAGCCGTCCTGTTGGGCGTGAAGTGGTAGCTCGTTGTGGTTTGGACTTGTGTTTCTCTGATGACTCATGACGTTGAGCGTCTTTTTCATCTGCTTATTGGGCGTTTGTATGTCTCCTTTGGAGACGTGTTTTTTCAGATTCTTTGCTTACTGTTGGAACTGGGTTCTTTTTTTGTATTTATTGAGTTGGAAAAACTCTATATATTCTGGATTTAAGTCCCTTGTCATTCTGTGATTTGGGCATATTTTGTCTCATTCGGTGGCTTGTGTTTTTTTCCTTTTCTTTGTGTCTTCTGACGCACAACAGTTTTCATGTTGATGAAGTCCTGCTCATCTGTGTTTTCTTTTATTGCTTATGCCATTGTGATGTACCTAAGGAACAGTTTGTCAACCCAGGGTTGCAAAGATTTACTTCTATATCTTCTTCCAGGGGTTTTACGCTTTTAGCTCTGACGCTCAGATGTGTGATCCGTTTTCATTCTGTAGTTTGTGTGGGTGTATGACATGGGTCCACATTCCTTTGTGTGTGAGTATCCAGTTGTCCCAGTACCATTTTTGAAAAGACTATACTCTTGCGATTAAATTGAACGGTTAACTAGTGAAGAGTTTTGATGTATGAAGTAATGGCATGGTGGAGGAAAGGTGTGTTGTAGAGAAGAGGTGAAGTTTTGGAAAAAAGGAATCCCCAGAGTGGTCAGGTAAATTAGGTGTACCTTTGATGTGTCTTTTTTGGAATATAGTATAGGTCCCAGCTTAGTTTTTAAATTGTTTTCGTTGTGATATTTGGAATGAGTAGAGATTCGTTTCCGTGTATTAATTGTATCATTCAAAACTAAATGGCATGATGATATCTGTGAACCATCAGTCGGCAGTCCTGCCTGCCCTCCTGAGCATAGAAGCAGTGAAGGGTCGAGCACTTGCCTCAGAGAGAGCAGCCCACATTCTCAGTTTGGGACTCCAGGCCGTGGCTCTGAAGGTAGTGGAGCGGCACGCACTTGCGAGAATTGTGTCTGTCCAGCCTGGCAGGGCCACTTGAAGGACCGACTCAAGACGGTTGTCTCTCTTCCTCTGATTGGATGTGACTCAGGGCAGAAGAGCCAAAAAAACAGTCGGCATTTCGGAAGCCTGTGTCAGCAGCAGTGGCTGGGGGGCGACAGGTGATAGTTGACACACCGAAGAGAGTGTCGAGTGCCCGCTAGAAGGAGCTGGAGACAGGATTCTTTGGAAAATTGGGGCCTTCAGAAGTGCGTGTGTTGACAGGAGAGTTTTGAAAGCCACATCCAAGGCCGGCACTGAATCATGCTCAGAAAAGACCCCAAGAAAGTGTTTTGCCTCTAGCCAGTCTCTAGGCTCACTGCAAGCAGAGGTGAGGTCTCAGGCAGAGTTGTAGACAGCTTGCCGAGTGCCGGGTGCCCCGGGACAGCCGGCCTGCCAAGGCTGGGAGAGGCTGTTTGCTCCTTCCCTCCCTCCCTCCCTCCCTCCCTCCCTCCCTCCCTCTCTTCCTCCCTCCCTCCTTCCCTCTCTCCCTCCCTCCCTCTCTCTCCCTCCCTCCTTGCCTCCCTCCTTGCCTCCCTCCCTCCCTTCCTCTCTCCCTCCCTCTCTCCCTCCCTCTCTCCCTCCCTCCTTGCCTCCCTCCTTGCCTCCCTCCCTCCCTTCCTCTCTCCCTCCCTCTCTCCCTCCCTCTCTCCCTCCCTCCTTCCCTCTCTCCCTCCCTCCCTCCCTCCCTCTCTCCCTCCCTCCCTCCCTCCTTCCCTCCCTCCCTCCCTCCCTCCTTCCCTCCCTCTCTCCCTCCCTCCTTCCCTCTCTCCCTCCCTCCCTTCCTCTCTCCCTCCCTCCCTCCCTCCCTCCCTTCCTCCCTCCTTCCCTCTCCCTCCCTCCCTTCCTCTCTCCCTCTCTCCCTCCCTCCTTCCCTCCCTCCCTCCCTCCCTTCCTCCCTCCCTCCCTCCTTCCCTCTCTCCCTCCCTCCCTTCCTCTCTCCCTCTCTCCCTCCCTCTCTCCCTCCCTCCTTCCCTCCCTCCCTCCCTCCCTCCCTCCCTTCCTCCTTCCCTCCCTCTCTCCCTCCCTCCCTCTCTCCCTCCCTCCCTCTGTCCCTCCCTCCCTCTCTCCCTCCCTCCTTCCGTCCCTCCCTCCCTCTCTCCCTCCCTCCCTCCATTCCTCCCTCTCTCCCTCCCTCCTTCCCTCCCTCCCTCCCTCCTTCCCTCCTTCCCTCTCTCCCTCCCTCCCTCTCTACCTCCCTCCCTCTGTCTCCTGTCCTTCACCCTTCCTCCCTTTCTTCCTCCTCCTCTCATTCCTTCTTCCCTCCATCATCCCTCCTTTTCTTTCTTAATCTCACCCCCTCCCCTTGCAGGGAAATCTTTTTCAAAACACTGACTGAAAGACTTCACAGACCACACATGACGAGGAATACACACTTTACAAAACGATTCTAGAAAAGTCACTAGACGTGCACGGCTACAGCATATACTGGCAACAAAAGAAACCCAGAAGAAGAGGACGTGACTGATTTCCCGAATTACCAGATTATAATAGTCAAAATGTACAGGTTTCCACAGGAAATTATGAAGCATGCAGAGAAACCATGTAGCCCAGTCATAGAAGAAAGGAACAGAAGCTGTCCCTGAGGAGGCCCAGATTCTGGACTTACTGGACAAAAGTCTAACTCACCTGCCATAAGTATGCTCACGGAGCTAAAGGAGACAACTGAAAAATGTTAAGAGACATCAGGAGAACAATGTACTGTATTAAACAGAAGATCGGTAAAGGTATAGAAATGATCAAAAGGAAGCCAAGAGAAATTCTGGTGCCAAAAATTATAATAAATTGCAAGAAGAACTCACTCGAGAGTTTCAGTGGCAAATTTAAGTGTCCGGGAGAAAGAATCCCTGACCCTGAACCTAGATCACGTGAGATGATCCATTCTGAGACGTGGAAAGAAGAACGAGGAAAGTTAAGTAGGGACTTGGGGGCAGCACTAAATGCGCTAATGTGCGTGCAGTGGGAGTCGTGGGAGTCGTAGAGGGAGAGGGCGGAGAGAAAGTTTGAAGGAATAATGGCCGTTAACTTCCCAGATTTGTTAAGAGACATGAATCTACACGTTCAGGAAATTCCGTGAATCCCTCGAAGGACGAACACAGAGAATCCACACCCGTTGTGTGTGAGACGTTGTAATCAGTTCAAACCCGAGGACAAAGAGAATGTTCTGAAAGCAGCAAGGGAGAGACAGCTTGTCACACACAAGGCCTCTCGAGTAAGAGCCTGTGGAGGACAGGAGGTGGATGACGTTTTTAAAATGACAAAAGAAAAAACTGCCAACCAAGAATTGTGTGCCCCATTCACGAGTGAAGGAGAAATTCGGATGTTCCCAAATGCCTGTAGAATTGAAAACAGGCGCTCGAGCAAATACACATGCAGCCACGTTCATGCAGCGCCCTTTATGATCGCCAGTGGGGGAGAACAACCCGAATGTCCATCGGCGCGTGAGTGGATAAGCAAATTGTGCCGTTTTCTCACGTTGGAGTATTATTCAACCGTAAAAATTAATACTGATACAACATGAGGGAACCTCGAAAAAGCCGTGTGAGAGAAATCAGACACAAAAGGTCACGGACTGTACGACGTCATCTACGTGAAGTATGGGAACAGGTAGATTACTGGAACTGAAGGCAGGTTGTGGGGGGCACTGCTTAGTGGGTCGACGCATCCTTTTGTGGTGAGGAAAATGTATTTGAACCTGACAGAGTGGGTCGCAAAACACCGTGAATATACCCCGTGCCGTTGTAGTACTCGCTTACGATGGCTGATTTTATGTTATGTCACTGTCACCTAAAAATAGTAAAAGCTGTTGACGAAGGCATACTAATAATTAGGTCTTTTACGCTTCTATGATACTCGAACTCAGAAGATCTTAAAAATAATTGTCAGTGGGTTTATTTCAAATACAAACGGAGATTTACCTTTTTACACCAAATTGACGACCGTTGGTCCCGTTTGAAAGGACGTTTTACTCGTAGATGGTAACGGTGTGGCTATCTCTGACTTCCTCCTCTGTGATCTGTGTCAGGTGACTTGCTCATTGGCATAACTGCCACCCTAGGTAGGTTGGTGTTCTCTCCACCTTACAGGGGAGGGGCCTGAGGCCCCCGAGTCCCTGCAGCTTCGCTGGAGCGGCTGTGTGAGCCCAGCCCCCTCTGACTTCATGTGGCTGTTCTGTGGGTTGTACGTTGCTCTGTGGCTTGTTATTCTGACGCAGATGATTGATGAGTAAAATCTAGAATGTGAAAAATGCACGTAAAAATGTAAAAAATGCTCCTTGGCTAGTCTGAAACTTGTTTTCTTGGGAAGAATAGTCTTTGCTCATCTCCTTAATTTGTAGCATTTCATAGGTTATCTGTTCTTTGAGTGGCATTGATGGCTCCTTCCTTATGTGACTTAACTGCGGTTTGTCTTATCGTATTTATCGTATTTACAGTATTTGAATTTTGTATTTGGAGTTCTTACACACATTCTTGTAGAAATACTCTGGGAAGATGTTCCCTGCTCTATTTTTTCTTTTCAAAAGGAAAGCCACGACCACTTTTAAGTATGCTCAGGTCTTGAGGGTGCTTTGTTAGAAGCAGAGAGTATTTTAACTGGTGCACGAGCTCAGTCGACACCGGGTGATCTTTAGCCAACTGCACACTTTGCTGCTTGAGAGGCTGTCTTGTCACGTGGGAATTTTCCACGTCTGCTCCTGCTCCGTTCTTTGCTTTCTCCTTGTTTGTGACCTGCTTTATGATTCATGGTTCTCTCCTAATGGATAGCGTCCGTCAGAGTTAAGGAGGAGAAAATGAAATTGTTGGCAGCTTTTCAGAAATCCCTGATGAGGAATTTGAATTGTGGGGTCATTCTGCTTTTGGTTTCTTGGGATCAATGCTTTTTTTTTTTTTTTTTTTAACCTTTGCTCCAGAGAGGTGTATGAATTGCATCCTGGGCTATAATCATTCTGCTGGCTGGTTCACGATTCAGTTCCAGATACTTAGTACTCCCTATGGTCGGCACTGTGATCCCCCCCGGGGATTCAAACACGAGTGAGTCCTGGACTGTGGTTTTGAAAGAGCTCCTGTAGTATTCTAGCAGATAGGATAAACTCAGAGGTTTTTGTTTACTTGCTTTTGTTTTAATCAACCATCAAATCTCAGTAGGACTGTATCATGTCACCCACTATTAATGTGTATTCTAGATGCCCACCTCAAGGTAATGTGGGGCTTTAGAAATGATCTGGAATTAATTCTGGGCTGTGGCTTCTCTTTACACTCGGTGATGACTGATTTCCACTGGCTCTTATCTGTTTCTTGTAATGGTTATGGCATTCTGTTGTTCAACGTGTTAGACACATGAAAGAGAGAAGAAAGTCTGTTGTCTTTGAACTTGTGTACATTGTGTGC
Organism: Panthera leo; assembly: GCF_018350215.1. Classification (NCBI taxonomy): domain Eukaryota; kingdom Metazoa; phylum Chordata; class Mammalia; order Carnivora; family Felidae; genus Panthera; species Panthera leo. Next base: position 93,501,134 of record NC_056690.1, read on the forward strand.
GTGTGTAGTTGTCAGAGAGAACGCTCACATATTTAGGTGTTTCTTGTGTTCCAGTTTCCTTGCCAGAAAGGAACTTGACCCGCTGACACAATGTTCTTTCTTCCTGTGTATTTTAGCATCTTTGATTCTTTCTGTCAACACTGTTGTCACATACTTGTTAAAATTCTTACTGTTATTTTTACGTAAAAAATCATGAAATACCTATTAAAATTTTATCATCTTTTAGTGAAATTTACTGTTTGTGAGTAATGTTTTCTTGAAAGATCTCTTTTTAAAAATCCCTCTTTAGTGCATTTTACACACTGTCTGTGGGCAGTGCACACTTCCCCAGGCATGTCCTAACATGTAACTGGTTTCTTGTGTTACTGCATCTTCCGCTTGGCAAGAAGGAGTCCCTTTTGTGACAGTCATGTCTTCAGATAGTTGGGTTTCTTTTAAATAGTATTCTCAAATGTTGGCTAAATTTTCCCATCAGAAATTGCTTAGGAGCTGATGAACTCAGAAGTCATCGGAGTGGGTTTCTGCAGCTGCTGCTCAGAGAGGCATCGGTGACTTTCCTTCTTAATCACGTGGCATCCCTCGTTCGTCCACTTCTGTGATGGTGGGGATCAAGTAGAACAGTGCGTCTTTTCTCATGAGGTCAGGGCCTGCTCGGTGCTTCCCGTTCATCTTGGGTGGTCTTCAGCATCTGTGGGCTGAGCAGCATTTGGGAAGTATCCGTTCAAGAATGTTCTGGAGGGGCGCCTGGGTGGCTCAGTCGGTTGAGCGGCCGACTTCAGCTCAGGTCATGATCTCGCGGTCCGTGAGTTCAAGCCCCGTGTCGGGCTCTGTGCTGACAGCTCAGAGCCTGGAGCCTGTTACAGATTCTGTGTCTCCCTCTCTCTGACCCTCCCCTGTTCATGCTCTGTCTCTCTCTGTCTCAAAAATAAATAAATGTTAAAAAAACTTAAAAAAAAAAAAAAAAAAAAAAGAATGTTCTGGATAGTCTAGTAGCGGCTCTCGATCTGTCAGATCTGTATGGTAGGTCTCCATCGGTCGGTCGTCGTAGGTTGTCGTAGGTTGTTGTAGGTCGACACTGATCAGCAGCTGAGATTCATGATCTCATCTGCTCCGTCCTCTGTGGCTGCACGCGGTGGACGCGGGTCCTCCCGGGTGGGACAGATACACAGGAGCAGATTCATAGCTTCGGGACCGGCTGTGCGTGACCCGTCGTGCTTTCTCAGCTCATCCTGGGAGGATCTGTGTGAATTCATTTCTTTGTGGCCTTGGTGCGCCACGTGTCTTTTATCGCATTGTTTGGAGATTGGGGCCCGGAATACGTGAAAGTAACAAGAAACGCCGGCTGACACGACGTACCTTGGCACAGGTGGAGTCGTGTGGCGGTGTGTGTGTCGCCAGCACCCCGCCCCCTCCCTCTGGTAGCTGCTGTTACTGTGCTGGTCGCTGTGCTGCTGGGTCCTCTGCTCTGTGTTCGTGCGGCTGTTTTCCCTGAAGGTTCCGAGGTTGTTGGCACCTGGCAGGATCTCAGACGATGGATGACTTAAGTAAATGAGGGGTTTGCAGATCAAATATGACAGCCCTAGGCCTGCCTGCGCTCCAGTGTGGCCGCTCGCGCCTCCCCCAGCATCCTTGCTCGCGTCAGGTACAGCACTGGGTTTAACTTGCTGCCTTGACTGGTGAAAAATACTCTCCTTGTGATTTGCTTGCTGCTGACCTTTTCACATTTCCTTGTTTATCGTGATCTTTTATACGAGTTTACTCGTCTTTCTTCATACGTCCATTTCTACCTTTTCAGAATTTCTCTAAGAGAAGCTTATCACATGACAAATATTTTTATCTTGTTTGACTCATTTTTTATCTTTTTCTTTAAAATTTGTTTTACTGTTTATTTATTTTTGAGAGAGAGAGAGAGAGAGAGGGAGAGGGAGACAGAGCTTGAGTGGGGGAGGGGCAGAGAGAGAGGGAGACACAGAATCCGAAGCAGGCTCCGGGCTCTGAGCTGTCAGCACAGAGCCTGAAACAGGGCTCGAACACACAAACAGTGAGATCACAACCTGAGCTGAAGTCGGATGCTCTCCAGACTGAGCCACCCAGGCGCCTCTATCTTTTTTTTCAGATGTAGATAAGTTTATAATTTTTATGTATGCAAACCTTCTGTTTTCCTTTGTGGTTTTTACTTTAATCCTAGAAAGGCTGTTTAACCCTAGTGTGAATATCTTAATTTCCCTACAGTAGTATTTCTGTGTTTTCATTTTTCATAGCTGATGTTTCCCTCCATTTGCAATTTTACATTTCAGGTGTCTATTCCATGGAGAAGGGACCTGTCTTTTTTTACCGCAAATGGTTAGTTAGTTCCTTTAAAACTAGTTTTTAATGTTATTAAAGTTCTTTTTCCAGAGGCACCTGGGTTGCTCAGTTGGTTAAACGTCTGACCCTTGATTTCAGGTCAGGTCATGATCTCAGGGTTCATGAGTTCAGGGTGGCATCATGGAGCCTGTTTGGGATTTTCTCTTTCCGTCTCTCTGTGCCCCGCCCCTTCCCCCCCCCTCCCCCCAATCAGTATGCTTTCAAAATAAACTTAAAAAAAAAAAAAAAACCTAAAAAATAAAAAAGCCTAAAAGGGCACCTGGGTTATTCAGTCAGTTAGGCGTCCAGCTTCAGCTCAGGTTGTGATCTCATGGTTTGTGGGATCGAGCCCCACGTCAGGTTCTATGCTGGCAATGTGATGTGGAGCCTGCTTGGAATTCTCTCTCTCTCCCTTACTCTGCCCCTCCCCTTTTCTCTCTCTCAAAATAAACAAATAAATACACTTAAAAAAAAATTTTCTTTTTCAGGCCTTTGAGAAATGCGTCAGATTTCTTTGGGCCCCATTCTTTGCCTTGAGTTCTCCAGATTCATCCAGATCTCCGTGCCGGCTCCATTCCAGTTTTAAATAATGTTCCTTTTCGGCATGTTCCAGCGTCTTAGACTCTTTCCCTCCCTCCCTCAGTTATTTTTCTTTTTTCATTATTTGGAGATTTTCTTCTCGTGAATTAGACCAGTGGCATCGAACCCTCATGAACAGGCTCGTGGTGGCTCACTATCCTCACCCGTGGTTTCTTCTCTCTTGTACCAAGGGCCCGATGTTAGTCTCCACGCTGCGAGTGTTTGTGCAGCAAGAAACTGCCATGGGATGAGCGAAAATCTAGAGGAGATGAGAGACTAGGGACGATTTTGAGCCATATTTAGTTCATCTCCCTTTTAGCGGTAACATAACCATACAGAATCGCGGGGCATTGGGATTTTTGTACATTTGCAGGCGCCTGCTTTCTCGTCAGGTTTCTGGTTTTCGTGATCGAGAGTTTTAGAACTTGTTAATTATGAACCGTTCGTGTTAACAGTACTTTGTATTTTAACATTTGGTAGAGGTGTAAAAAGTCTTTCTAACCACAGAAAACAGAGGTTGGAAATTTCTCTTAGGCAGACACCAGCAGGCTTAACCAAGACTTTGAAGTATCTTGTCTATAGTAAGACCACATAATTTTCATTTGTATTTGTTGCTTGATAAAATATTTAAGAGTGAGGTACTTAGTAAGTGTTTTAAACCCGTGTACTTTCCTACAAAATCTTTATTTAGTGAAGATGGTCATTTGCTGTTGATACTTATTTCTGCCTTTGCTGCAGCAAAACGTGTACGTGGTTGGCTGCAAGTCTGTCTGCATGGTCTCTTCTGGCAATTTTGGGCTCTTCATTGGTATTTGGATGGTAGACTGTTTCAGATAGTGAGACCGTGTTAGAAGGGAAGGGGTCCGGTGAATAACACTCAGTGTTTCATCTGTTTCTTACCACGATATTTCATTATTTCCATATTCTTTCTAAAGCTATCTCACACTTTGTTTCCTGATAGAATAAGAAAACAAATGTGTGTTTAACTTGAGCATCTTACTTTTTTTTTGATTCCGCCACTCTTTCTCTTTTCTCTCCAGCTGCTTTCGGGGGGTGGGGGTTTCCAGTACCCTCCCCCCCATCTCCCTCCTCTCTTCGCGAGCTCTCTGCCCTCCACGGCTCCTCTCTCCCCCAGTTGCTCTCTCTGCACCACGTACCTGCCGAGTTCTGTGGTTCAGGTTGTGCAAATTGTGTTAATCCTCAGATCGGTTTTCTAGGCGTGCGGGATGGCTTGGTGTTGATCTGGCTGCATTTCAGGGACGAGAGATGCACAAAAGAACTTCCATGGTGCTGCGCCATCTTGGCCCCTCCCCCGTTTTGTTTGTTTTTAATTGCTAAAGAATGTTTTTTAAAACTACTTCGATTATTGCTGGTGAAAGTGTAAGAGTAAAAATTGGTTACCTTCCGCGAGATGCTCTCTAACCCTTACCCCCAGACAGCAGCATTTCCTTTTTTTTCTTTAATTTCCTAGGCTGTAGTCAATACAGGTCCTATGTGGATGTATTTTATCTCCTGGGCTTTAGGTAAGGTTCCTGCGGGTCGGGCGTGGCCCATTTTGTTCCTACGTTTGTCCCCAGCCTGTGTCTCGGGAAGGATAGCTCCTGCCCTTGCCCATCCGGGTCCTCCGTGCCCCACCCACCTTCAGCGGGAGTCCCCGGGCCTCCCAGCCTGAGCAGAGCCCTGGCTTGTGTGCTCTGGGACTGGCTTCACGGGGCCTTCGTCCGCGTTTCCCTCACTGACCTAGGACAGCCTCCGATGGCGCCGTCGCCCTTCATCACCTTGGGACTCTGTACATCGGTGCCTCAGGCTTCCACCTGCCGATGCCCCCAGCTGAGCCTTCTTGATTCCCCTGAGAAGAGCCTGGCCCTTCTCCGGGGCGCCTCGCCCTCTGCAGTCCCTGGCCCGTGGTGGTGGTTTTTCAACCGGGGCCTGGAGGCCACTTGTCCTGGAGCGAGCCGGGCACCCTTTCTGTCTTTCTAGCTTCCTCCCTTTTACACCTGAGTCCAGCTGTTTGTCAGCTGCCGATTCCGTGGCCTTAACGCTTTTGCACTGTTCGTGGCCCCTGTAATGTTCTAGTTGATGAAGTCTGATTCACCAGTTTTTTCTTTTATGATTGTGCTTTTGGTGCCCTAAGAACTCTTGGCCTAACTCAGGTTCACAGAGATTTTCTGTTAAGTTTCTCCTGTGTTTCTTCTTCTAGAGGGATTTGCACTGTGTATATCTATTTTGAGTAAACCTTTGTACTGGTACCAGTAAGGGCTGTGTTTGTATGTGGATCTCCAAATGTTTCCCGCACCGTTGATTGAAAAGGTGATCTTTGTCTCACTGCAGTGCCGTATACTTTGGTCAGAAATCAGTTGTCTCTTATGTGTGGCTTTATTTCTGGACTGTCTCTTCCACTCCACCCATCTGTTGGTCTGTTTTTATGCTAACATCATTCTTTTTTGATTACTGTTTCTTGAGAATAATTCTCGAAGTCAGGTAGTGTTTTCCTTTCAACTTTGTTTTTTTGTTTTCAGAGTTGTTTGTCTAGTGTAGGTCCCGTGGATTTCGATATGACTTTTAGAATCAGCTTGTCAATTTCTGTAAAATATTCAGATCAAAAATCCCTGCTGGGATTTTGATTGGGATTGCATTGAGTCTAAAGATAAATTTAAGGGAGAATTAATATCTTATTAATACTAAAGCTCCAGCTGTTCTTGACGAAAGGGAACAGAAGGCTGTGAGTTCATGGGACTGAGGCTATGCAGGAAGTACAGACAGCCCCCTGCACACAGATGAAAATTCCTAGAGAACCGAGAGCTACTGAACAGTTTGACCAATTCTTTACGTTTAGAAATGTGCACTTGGAGGCAGATTGCTGTACCGATTTGACACGATGGCCTTGTCGTGTTTTTGTTCATATTGTCTTATTAACACAAGAATTTCTGCACTGCATTTTACCATCACCTGTTTTCTTTAAACATGTACTTGCAAGGAAGCTCCGTAGAAATGAATGAAAATCACTGTACAATACCTAAAAATTAAAGGCTATTTAAATATAAACTGTGTCTGTGATGTGACACAATGGTACCTCTTTCTCAGAAATGTAAGACCATGATCGCGGAGTCAGAAAAGGATATGTTTCCTGTTTCAAAATATTTAAAAATTATTTACTACATTTATTCCATCTTATGATTATGGCTGTTTCTTTCTCTGCTTTCTAAATGGGTCTATTACAGAGAATATAGAAAAGCAGAAGGAACAGTGGAATGGATAGTAGGAGAGAAAATAAAATTAAGTGATAAGACAGGAATTCTTTTGAATAATACTCAGTAATAATGAGATCAGTATGGTACGTTTACTGCCTGGGGCTTAGCTGTAGAAAACATAACAGTGGGAGTACAGACAAGAAGCTTGAAGGGGCCAAATGAAAAAGTAACTAAAATAGACATTCTTCTGTAAGTATACTTTCTGACTATTAGTAGATGTACTTACCAGTTATGAAGGTATCTGAAGATTTGTTTCACAGTAACGCTAAAGAACATTGGTACTCTATTTTATTTTTTTTTAATAAAAGATGCCAGAATCGTCTTTTTTTTTTTTTTTTTTTTTTTAGTGTTTATTTAGTTTTGAGAGACCACATGTGCAAGTGGGGGATGGACAGAGAGAGAATCCCAAACGGGCTCCACGCTGTCGGCACAGAGCTCGACACAGGGCTTGAGTTCACGAACCGTGAGATCATGACCTGAACTGAAATCAGATACTCAACCATCTGAGCCGCCCAGGCACCCCCAAACATTGCTGTTTTATAATATGAATAAAATACAGCTTCCCCCAATAGTTCCATTCCTTATGTGCTTACTGTATAATTGAGGAATGTAGAAAAATAAAATACAAAACTTCTGGATATCCTCAAAACATATCTTTAGGAACAGTTATGGTACTCTTGAAACTGAGCTGCTTTAAGAAGTAATTAGGAAATAAGTTTGTAATAAGTTGAACGTGGTCGAAAAGTCAGTAGTATGACTGGTAATGTTAGTTTTTGATGATGTGATGTGGGCTTACCTCCTGTCCCGTTAGCTTTCAGAATAAATTGAATGTAAAGACAGGCCTTTCCCCATGTTAAAAACGGTGGTCACGAAAAGGTAAAAATACATCCACAAGGCTGTTGCTAGTTCTAAAAGGGAGATTGACAGAGGGAGGGGGAGGGGGAGGAGGAGGTGGAGGAGGGAGGGCAGGAGGGAAGGGGAAGGGTTCGGAGTCCCAGGGAGAGAGAGAACTTGAGTAAGTTTCGTTACTTATGTAGAAGGGTGTCTCAAATTGTGTATTCAACATTTCATCTACTCTGCGTGATGTTAACTTTGTCTTAGAGGCTTATATGTTAAGTTTTATAGGTGCTTATTGCAGACTGGATATGATACAAATAATCTTAAGAATTTACACAGTGTATCACGTGGATGAATCACTGTTTGTAATAAAGCTGTCGACCGTATCGGTATCAGTTACCAGTTCTGAAATGTCGGTGACTTTATACATCGTTTTCTTGACTTCTGTTGTCAGTTCTGTGTCCATCAGTGCCATTTACAATGTGAATACAAGGATACATCTTCCTGTTATTCACTCATTAAGTCATCTTGAGTGCTATTCTGATGGTCAGTACTGGGCCCAGACCTGAAATAATGGTGGATTTGGGAAGAACGTTCCGGTTGGAGCCCTCTCCCGTACCCCACGTCTTTTACTGGGGACAGTTACCTGTTCGTATTTGGGAGCTAAGAGAAGTTCACTTTTGGTGACTGTGTAATCAATTTATTTTGAAAGTATAAGTACAGATAAATTTCTAGTGTTTTTCCACCCCAAAAGTTATTTCTGGAGTATTATTTGCTAATTGAAATTTTAACTTGGTGTGCTGTTGTTTCCTTGAGTTGATTATACTTCTTCTTTTCTTTAAGGTAAAGTGCAAGTTAAGAGTTCAGACATACAAGTTGGAGACCTCATCATAGTGGAAAAGGTTGACGCATTTTTCATATATTTTAGACGTGTGTATGCCGGTGATTAACATTTAGCCTGATTGCAGTAACTTTGAATCTAAAGGAAATTGTATGAGACAGTTATTTTAAGTCTTAACATCTTTTATAAGATATGATATATATGAAGAAAAATCTAGTTTGTTTTTGCTTTAGTACATTTTATTGTGTGCAGGTGAGATCATATTTTGTCTAAAAATAACACCTGTGTTAACTGCTTAATATTGTATTACTAGAATTATTTCATTTGATGAAAAAACTGTATTAGTTAGAACCTATTTGTAATAGAATATCTTTCATTTTCTAAAACTTCCTATTGTAGCTAGATATATCACACATAAGAATTGGATATTCTTACGGTTTAGAATTTACCTTAAAGAAGGGAGGGTCAATGGAAGTCAGAGAATATTGGGAAGAAACGGCTCAGGTCTGTGGAGGTGGAACCGCTCAGAAAGCCTGTCAGTGTCAGTGGTGGAAGCTGCCAGCGGCCTGGGGTGAGCAGGCTGACTGCCTTTGGGGGGGTGCTTCTGCCCTCATCCCTGAGTAATGGCCACTGAGCAGGTAGCCTCTTTGTTTTTTTCAAAGGCTCTAGGACAACTTTTATTTTATTTTATTTTTTAAAAAAAATTTTAATGATTTTTGAAAGAGAGACAGAGATAGAGTATGAACAGGGGAGGGGCAGAGAGGAGACAGAATCCGAAGCAGGCTCCAGGCTCCGAGCTGTCAGCACAGAGCTCGACGCGGGGCTCGAACTCACGAACGGCGAGATCACGACCTGAGCCGAAGTCAGAAGCTCAACTGGTTGAGCCACCCGGGTGCCCTTAGAACAACTTTTAAAAAGTGTCGCAGGAAAAGTTGTAATAAGGCCTCTTACAAGAGTAGTCTGAGCCCTCGGTGCCAGCTGGCCCCCGGGCCACGCACCCAGCCTGAGCCATGTTGTGGAGGGGTTTAGTACCAGAAGGCCTTTCTCCTCAAGACCGGCGTGGGCTTTCTCTTGCTGCTTTCATCTCTACATCGGCCATGTTTTTAGGTATGCTAGTTTGATTTTACAAAAGGATTAAAATTGAACATACTGATTTGCAACTCGTGTGTGTAGCGTTTGGTCATATGGACGTTGTAAGTCACTAGCTTTGATCCGCGGTTAGATTTTCAGATGGTGTCTTTGTTCTCTTACAAAGCGCTGTGTGAATATCCTTATACACACACCTCTTCGCGCTTCTGTAGGGTAAATGCTGATGACAGATGACTGAGCCGAATGAGAGTCAGATGCCAGTGTCCAATACCTCCCCCTTTCTGTGGTCAGGCACCTGGGTGCTCGCTCCGGGTCCCTCTCAGGGCTGTAGTCAGCCAGGCGGCCATCGCCTCCAGCTCGTGGGGGCTTGTTGGCAGGTTCAGGGCCTTGGTTCCGTGAGCTTTTGGCCGGAAGGAGGCCGCCTTCGTTCCCGACCACAAGGTGGGAAGGCTGGGGGTCCTCCACAGGGCAGCTCCCGGTGGCCCGTCAGGACAAAAGTGGGTAGCCAGCAGCATGGATTGCGGGCTGGGACCTGTGCCGGCAGTGACACCCATCACGTCTTGTTTCCTTCTCAAGAGGCTGTGTGGTGTTGATGGTGGTGTTTAAGGAGCAGAGAGAGTCTCTGTGGATCGGGGAGCACTGCTTGGCCTTGTCATCGTTCCATCTCTCATTTCCTTTGCTCTCTTGTTATTCACGTTCTCCTTCCCTCTCCTGCCAGAGTTGATGGACTGTTGTGCTCTTCAGTGCTCCCATTTTTACTGAGTAGCCTGAGTCCTTCTTGGCCACGTTGTGTGTGCTCATCTCTTCTGTCCTGTAGATGGATGTGAAGGTGGATGTCGAGATCAATGTGGGGGCGTTCCCCTTGGGCCTCTCTCTGGCCTCCCAGGGGTATTCTCCATCTGTGAGAGATGGATGAGGGACATGGGCCTTTGTCGACATCGGGGAAAGGTTTTACGGTAATGGGGTAGCTGCCCATCTTTTGTTTTGTCACTGCAGTGTTCCACGGGTAGCGCAGTGTGGGTGTCCCTGCAGTGTTCCATGGGTAGAGCAGTGTGGGTGGCACTCCCAACACTAGATTGGTATTACTACACAAGCATGTGTACGGCCCCTTCTCTACCCTGGTGTTGAGAGATTCGGTAGCAGAGCTACAGGAAGAACTTCTAAAATGTTTTCACTAATCTTCAGGAAATGCTATACACTAAAAAATAGGGGTGACACCTGTACCTGATTGAGTTTTTTTACATTGCCAATTTTACACCTACTTTCTCATAAAAATTTTCCACAGATTTTAGTTACTTAAAAAACTTGAATATTTAGAATCTTGAGACATAATTTCTGGTAATTGCTATGAAGTGATAAGTTTTTAGTAGTGAATTTATATTTGTTAAACCAACTTTGTGGCTTTTTTAGGGGTAAAAGTTTTTGTCTTACTGACTGACCGTCATAAGGAGATGGCAGTGATATGGTAGCAAATGGTTTTGTCTTTTTACTTTTTATTTAAGGATTCTGGAAATACTTGTCACTAACCAGAAAGTTACTTCTCTGTTATTTGACCGTATTGCTACTTAGAAATCAATCCTTGGATGCTTCCTTGGTGGATGTTATGTTGGAGGGTAGCTCTTCTAATTCTGTACCCTGATGTGGAATTACAGTTAGTCTATGGATAGTCATTGTGTAGATATTTGAGGTACGCTGATCGCGTTTGGCCCAGTGCTGCAGATGCTGGGAGTCGTGCAACTCACGGGAGAGCAGCAGCTGGGCACAGTGGGCAAGGGGAGATGTGGGCTTCGACGCCAGACGGATCTGGGTGTAAACTCCCAGTTCTCCAGCCTCAGCCCCTCCCAGGAGCAGCATCTCTTTGATGGCGCACTTGGAAAGTGGCAGGCTAGATCCATTCAGAGTCAGGGTCGGGTTATGCACGCAGGGCAGAGGAACAAAATCCGAAGGTTGTCTCCTGGCTGAACAAACAAGGAACCAGCCCTCCTAAGAAGTATCTAAAATTTTAGACAGACATGTCAATTTAAATATTAATACTTGAGGAATGTGTCAGGCAGGTAACTGTTTGTAACAAGAGACTTTTAAAAGTCGAAGGCTGTCCAGGTCATTGTCCAGGTCCTAACACCCGACTCTGAAGTCCAAGTGTTTGAGAAGGATCCAGAGGACGCAAGCAGGATTGAAGTTGACACTGTTGTTGAGTCCTTCTTCTACTCAACCAAAATGAGCAAGAAAAGAAGATCTTCTTTTTTTTTAACAGCTGAATTGAACGACAGTTTCTTTATCCTATTTTTTTAAGGTAATGCGATTTAATAAATATTTTCAACAATTTTACCAAGTATTACAATGTATATTTTAATACCCAGGACAGACACGACAAAAACTATGCAGACAGAGACAGTCTGAGATGCTGTAAATAAACTAAGATGGGCTCCTGGACAGGTTTCAGGTAACACACCAGAAGGCAAGAAATTAGAAACGGAGGAGTGAATACCAGGGGAAACCTGACAACAGAAAACAGATCATAAAATGCAGACTTCTGTAATGTGTCAGTAATTTATGTTCATTGTGAACCGTCTAAATATACCAATCCAGAGACAGGCAGAGTGGATGAAGAAAGGAGGCCCAGCCATGCTCCTCTCACAAGGAATTCAAATCCAGTGACACGGGTAGGATAAAAGGAGGTAAAAGAATGGAAAAGGTACACATCGCATAAAATTAATCAGAAGTAGGAGGGGCTGAGTTAATATCCAGTGAAGGATAGCTCAGAGCAAAGAAAATTATTAGAGATGGAGAGACCTCACATAATATTAACAGAGTTATCCATCAGGAAGACTAGACGGTCCTGAAGTTGTCACCAGACAACAGAACCACAGAATACACAAATCAAAAATTGTTGGACCTGAACAAGGGAAACAGATCCACAGTTGTGAGTGAGAACTTCAGCCCCACTCTCTGAGCATCAGACAGAAGTGGTGGGCCAAGCATCGGCACTGACAGAGAAGATCCCCACTGAGTCCGCCAGCCAGATCTAACTGACAAATGCAGGCCGCTCTACCCGACAGTAGGAAGACACACATTTATTTCAAGTCGCACCAAGTTTCAACGTGCACCAGTTAAAGCAGATCCATAAAAGAAACCTCGAGAAAATGAAAAGAATTTGAAATCATACAGTGTGTTGTTTCATCATGGTAGAGTCAAATTAGAAATTAACAACAGAAAGACAACAGGAGAACTCTAAAGTAGGTGAAAAGTAAACAGTGTACTTTAAGTATGGAATCTAGGAAACAAAATGCAACTGTGTGAAAGTGGAATTTCAACATTCAAAATACATGGTACGTACGTGCGGCGGTGCCGAGTGGGAATTTTGTAGTAGTCAACACCTACGTTAGAAGGACGTCAAAGTCTCAAGTTAATGGTCTAAGTCCCTGGCTCAGGAGACTAGACGAGCAAAATTAAAGCAATGTATGCGGAAGGAGGTAAATATAAGAGCAGGTCAGTGAAACAAGATAGCAAATCAGTGAAAGCAAAAGCTGGTTCTTCTAGACAAATTCATAAAACCGATAGACCTCTCCCAGGAGTGATAAAAATGAAGAGCAGTGACACAAGTCACCAGTCTCCGTAGTGACACAGGGGACATTACTGCTGATGCCAGGCCATCGAAAGGATAATCATGGATTCCCACCGAGAGCTGTACACTCCCTAGCACGCCAGCTTTGACGAAAGGGACCACTTCCTCCAAAAGCACAAACCATCAAAACAGTCACAATGGAACAGGTAATATGATGGTTCTACAAACAGTAAGGAAGTGGAGTTAGTAATTTCAAATCTCTGAGAAAGGGGCGCCTGGCTGGTCCAGGTGAAAGTGTGTGTGACTCTTGATCTTGGGGGTGTAAAGATGACATAAATAAAATTAAAACAAATAAAAATGGCGTTACCATCGGCGTTTCAGTGACTGCGATGGGGATTGCGATGGGGATGAGAGGAAATTGCTTTGAGGCTGGCACCGATGAATAAAAAATGCATGTCATACCTGTGATAAACCGCAGTTGTTAAAAAACAAATAAAATCTCTGAGAAGGAAGTATCTAAGTCCAGATGTTTCCACTGAAGAACTCCTTGAAACCTTTAAAGAAGACTTCGCATCATTTTTGCACGGTAGTTTCCAGAAAATAGTGGAGGACGGATGGAGCATTACGCAGCTCATTTTAGGAGTCCAGTGTTACCCTCATACCGACACAAGACAGTACAGCAAAAGAAAACTACAAATAATGTGCATATACACACAGACATCCTTAGGAAAACAATTGCCGATGGATATCAGCAGTATATAGAAAAACGGCACATCAGGACAGAGTGGACGTTATTCCGGGTATCTAAGGCTGGTTTAGCGTTCTAAAAGCACCAGATGTACTCTACCCTGTTAACAAACTAAAAAATAATAAAAAAAAATTATATCAGTTGATGTAGGAAAAACATTTGGGTAAATCCAACACACATTCATAATAAAAACTCTCCACAGCCTGGATTAAACAGTTAATTAAAAAGCACCTATAAATATGTATAGCCAAGATCACACTTAATGGTGAAAGTCTGAATGCCTCTCCTTTCAGATTGGGAGTAAGTCCAGGATGTTTGCTCTTACCACTGTTTTTTTTTTTTTTTTTTTAATTTTTTTAATGTTTTTTTTTTTTTTTTTAATTTCTTGAGAGAGAGAGAGACAGACAGACAGAGACAGACAGACAGTGTGAGTCGGGGAGGGGCAGAGAGAGAGGGAGACACAGAATCCGGAGCAGGCTCCAGGCTCCGAGCTGTCAGCATAGAACCCAATGCGGGGCTTGAACTCGCAAACTGCAAGAGCATGACCTGAGCCAAAGTCAGACACTTAACTGACTGAGCCACCCAGGTGCCCCTGCTCCTACCGGTCTTAACTCGACTAACATTTCTAGCCACATAGAATAAGGCAGGTAAAGCAAATGAAAGGAATTCAGGTTGGAGAGGACGAAATAAAAATGTCCCTATTTGCAGATGACATGATTGTGTGTGTGGACAATCCCAACAAATCTATGAAAACCTCCTGGAACTAATGATAATGAGTGGATTTAGCAAAGTGGCTAATTATAAGATCACCACTCAAATACCAATCCCATTTCCAACATGTGGAAACAAATTAAAAATAAAGTCGCTTTCTAATAAATCACTACTATGAAAAGTAAATCTTAGGTATGACTGAAAATGACAATGTATTCATGAAAGTAATCAAAGATACTGTGGATTTGGATTGGAATATTCCAGTTTTCCTCAAATTGAATATAGGTTTAATATAATTCCCATTAAAATCTCAGCAAGATTTTGGTTTTTTTGTGTTCATTTTTTACATACAAAATAAGCTTATTGTAAAAGCCATTTGTGAAGGCTGAGATAGCAAAGCAGTGCTGGGTGAGGAGAATAACGTGAGAAGGGTGACTTCTTGGTGTTGAGGCGCGTGACCGAGCCCGGCGTGTAAGAAGGGGAGAAATAGAGATCGGTGGAACATTCTGGAGAACCCAGAAACAGATACACCCAAAATGCTCAAGTGAGTTTTGACAAAGTGCAAAAGCAATTAAAATGGAGAAAGGCTGGCCTTTCAACAAATGAGCCTGGAACTAGTGGACATCCAGGGTTTAAAAAAACGAACCCAATCTAAATGTTACACATTATATAGGTATTAAATCAAAATGGATCATGAATTTAAGTGAAAAATGTGTACGTGTGAGACTTCGGAAGAAAAACATTGGAGAAAATACTCCAAATCTAGGGTAGGAGACTGGTGTTTAGACTTGATGCCAAAAGCATGCGGAGAAGAAAAATAACGATAAGTTGCATCTCATTAAGATAAAGCGTTTGCGCTTGTGAAAGAACACGTGACTATGATGAAAACAGGCTAAAAGGCCCAGAAGGAAAACCCAACAGTACGAAGAATCAAGTGAGAAAACGAACTGAAGACGGAGGAGATGTGTCTCCAAGAAGATTATAGCTGGAGAGTGAGCAGGAGAGGGTCCCCAGCATCATCAGTAAGCTGTGAATGCAAGTGACAGCACCGTGACGTCTCCGTGCACACACAGCACAGTGGCTACAGTGAAAACTGGTAACAACACCAGGTGCTAGCAGCGATGTGAAGAAAGGCCACTCATACATTTCTAGTGGGAACATCAAATGTTACACTTATCCTAGAAAATCGATAGACAGTCTCTTAAAAAATTTAATATGCAACTGTGGTATGGCCCAGCAATTGAACTCTTGGACCTCTTATCACAGAGAAATGTTAATTTGAATTGGCACAAAAGGCCATCCATGAATGTTTATGCCTGTATTATTCATAATTGCCAAAAATCACAAACCAGATACCCTGAATGGGTGATGGTCAGAGGAACAGTTGTACATCGTACCAGGGTCTACGATGTTAAGAAAACACGGGTCTCTGCTCCTGTGTTGCTCATAGTCTTGAAGGGAGGGAAAAATAAAAAGTATCCATGATTGTTTAACACTCTAGTTTATTTATGAGTGCTTCACAGAAAATAAAACAGGGTAAGGGACTAAAGAGTAATGGCCTGAAGTGAAATTAAGGGAAAAAATTCCATTACAATAGCATTAGAAAGAATAAAATACTTACAAATAAAATTACTGTTAAGAATAAACTTAGCAGGGGCACCTGGTGGAGTGGGATGGGGGATGTATCTGGGTGGGTGCTTTTTTGGTCCGGTACTGTCTGTGAGATTCTTCCATTTTGTTGTGTGTCCATGGTTCACTCGTCTCGTTGTTACGCAGTGTGCCCTTTTGTCTGTCCTACTGTTGGTACATATCTGGGCAGCTTTTAGTTTTGCCTGTTAGAAGTGATAATTGTGCACACAGTGCTACTGTATATATGCCTAAGGAGTGGGATTGCAGGGCATGGGGGATACATATACTCCGCTTTAGTGGATACTGTAAATGACCTTGCAAGGCAGTGTACCACGTTCTCCTCTAGTGGGCAGTGCAGTGCGTAAGAGTTCCGGATGCTTCACGTGTTTGTCAACACTTGGCATTGTCAGCCCTGTGCATTTTGCATTTCCAGTATGTGTGTGGTAGTGGCGGTTTTAACATGCATTTCCTTGAAGAGTAACAAAATTGCACACCTTTTCATATGCCTTTGGATACCTTTCTTGTTTGGGAAGAGCCTATTGAAATCATTTGCTATTTTTCTTCTAAGTTATCTCTTCTTTTCTTGTCAGGTTTTAGGCCTTTAGGCATTCCGGTTGGGGGGTCTCTTATTAGTGATAATGTTGCAAATAATATTTTCCTCCCTGGTGTGCTTTGTTAAACAGATATTCTTAATTTTGATGAAGTCGATTTTATTAATCTTCTCATTTATAGTTAATTGGGTTTTTGTTTGGTTGGTTGGTTTTTAAAATTTTTGATTGTGGAGGAGGAGTCTTGTTAGGTTTGGTAGGGACCCTACCAAAAAATTGTCAAAATACTCTGTATTTTAGGAGCTTTATTGCTTTGACTTTGACATTTAGAAATTCATTCGGGATAGATTCAAATTCACTCGGGATAGATTTTTATGTTTTAACTGTTACAGAAATTTGGTATTCTTTCCCGTCATCTTCTGTAGATATCTGTTTCTCACCACTTTTCCTTATTGGTCTGCAGTGGCACCTTTTTCGTTAACCTGGCGTTCATGAACATGTGGGCCAGCCTTCTGTTGTCTCTGCGTGTTCTTCACTAGAACTGTCTCGTCGAGGTGGAAAACCGTTTTGTCGTAATTGCTCTAGTTTGATACTTTAGTTTTATTATACTGGAGACTCAGCCTCCTTGTTTCTCACATTTGTCTTGTTCATTCTCGGCCTTTGCATTTCCGGTAAATACTGGGAATACCTGTCAGTTCCTCCCAAAAAACGTGTTAAGACTTTCATTGGGTTTGTGTTAGATCGGTTGATGGGCACCAGACGTCTTTGTGTTCTGATTTTGGTACAGGATGTGTTCTGTGTTGCTTAGGTTTTGTTTAGCTTCTCTCAGTAATGTTTGCTAGTTTTTTCGTTTACAGAACTTGACTTGCTCTGCATCTTTTATTAGTTATAGTCTAACGTTCGCTTTTCTTTTTACTGAAATGGACATATTTAAAAAAACTTTCTTGCTGATCATTACATACATATATATATACACATATATATATATATGTATATGTATATATACTTGTTTTCTGTGTCATTAATTTTTGCTTTGTATTTGCTTACATCCTTGTACCTCGTTTGGGGCTCATTGGCTTTTGTCACCCTGCTTTCAAGTGGATATTTAGATTCTGTTTTTAGCTTCCCTTCTCCATTGTGTGCATTTAACTGTATACATTTTCCTCTTAACGTTTCCCTTTGGCATTGGGAGCACGGTTCCATACGCTCTGCTGTGTTGCGTTTTTATCGTTCAGCTAAAAATATCTTCTGACTTCCATCGTGATTTCCTTTTTGACCTAAGACTTCTTTAGATCTCAGTACTTGACAGCTTTATCCCACAGCGCGGTGTTCTCAGCCTAACAACTTCTGTTTGTTTGTATTGCTTGCTCGCTTTGCTTGCATTGCTTGCTTCCTCTACTGTATCATGTGTGGGTAGATCTTTACTTAGGTCTCAAAAAATATAAGTACTTTAGGATGTTACGTGAAATGTTCTTTACTATATATTTTTCTTAGTTTGATACAGCTTTCCCAATTGATAGAATGATTAGCAATGATTAAATAAATGTATTAATAGCGAATTCGTGTAAAAGTTTTTATATGCTATACAGTACTTTTGAGATTTTGTCCTTTTCTGGTTTATAAAAGAATCTCTCTCAAATTTGTGGGGGTTTCGTTTGTTTGCTCAGTAGTACATTTATTCATTTATAATATGTAGCAAATAGTTTATTTATGGTATTTTCTGTTTTGTGTTAGGCCTTGGAACCCTACCCTCCCTTCCCAGGGTTTTTTAGTCTAATAGGGAGGACATAACTTTTTCTAGGGCAGAAACTTCTGTCTTGTATGCACAAGTTCAGATAAGAAAGAGGCCAAAGAAAAGGCAATATGTAACACTTTTCAGAAATGGAGTAGTAGGTTTCAAGTCTTCACAAATGCTATCTTCATGGTTTGTTAACAGGGAAAAGTGGTAAAAAGTCTAACTAAAAAATGAATTTGAATATCAATTATACAAGTTGTTATATAAATCATTAATGTTAATTGCTTCAGTATAAATTTTATTATAACATTTTTTAGATACTTTCTGCTAGCTATTTCTACTTTGTAATGGAATGGTGTTACTTTATAAACTTGCATATGTATAATTAGTATTTTATATTACTCTCTGCAGAATCAAAGAATTCCATCGGACATGGTATTTCTTAGGACGTCAGAAAAAGCAGGTATTTCTATGTGTATTTAAATTACTGATCATTTAGTATTTTAGGAGTTTGATTTTCATTTTGAAAAATAAAAATTTATTCTTACAGAAAAGTTTTCTTTGAATGGTAATACATTAAATTCATTAATTCTAAATCACATTTAACTGCTGATATTTCAAATGATCATCTTTACTATTTATATTTATTAACAAAAGATAATCCTATCACAACCTTTATATCAAATGAGTGTTTTCATTCACACTTGTATTGATATGTAAGTAGTTAAATGATAATATTGCTTGAAATTTGATTGCCGTTCTGTATTTGCAGTGTTGTTAATTCAGCAAACACGTAGTGACCACTTCCTGTGTGCCAGGCAGTACTTGTCACGTAGGATCCAAAGGGAGCAAGACTGTGTTGTTCCCTTCTAAGCAGTCGTGTGGATGGACATACCTTGCCAGTAGTACTGTGATTATATAGATAATATGGTTAGAAGATGTGTGGGGGGAACCTGAGAGGAAGCAGACCGTTGCTTAGGTCTGAAGCTTAGTTGAAGTGCGCTTCACAGGGTAAATGCTTATTTCTGTGACTGAGCTTTCACCGGCCAGAAGCAGGTGGAAAAGGGCTAAGGAGATGGCAGCCTCGTGCGGTCGAGGGGGAAACCTATATGCTGGGAATCAGGAGACCTGAAGCCTGGTCTGCTCCGGCCGGTTCTGAATCACGTGCGCCAGCCACGGGGTCACACACAGTTTCATCGCATCTAAAACGATGGGAGGCCTCTCAAGTAATACCCAAGTTCCTTCTGTCTCACACTTCTGACTTTGTTGAGTAAATGAACAGTATTTTTAGAGGAAGCTCAGCATATGTATTATTTGTAGTGTGAAACCTAGAAAGGACAAAGTTAAATTTTAGAGTTGTTAATTTAGTTTTTTCTTTTTTTTTCCTTTTCTTTCTAAGTAATCTCTATATCAAACGGGGGGCTCGAACTTACATTCCCGAGATGGAGTTGGCATGCTCCACCCACTGAGCCAGCCAGGTGCCCCAACAACTTTCTTTTAAGTTTATTTACTTAAGTAATTTCTGCAGCCAGCGTGGGGCTTGAACCCAACGACCCTGAGATCAAGAGTCGACCCTGAGATCAAGAGTCGCACGCTGAGCCAGCCAGGTGCTAGAGTTGTTAGCTTAGGGTTTTCTTCATATGTAAACAGCGTTTTTTTAAAGGGACATTTTAAGTCCTGAGAAAGAAAATGTTTTCTCACCCACCGTAGTTATGGTTATTTACGTTGTAACGCGAGGCTGCCGTTGACGCCCGAGCGCGGCTGCTTCTCCTGGGCACGTACACTTGATACGTTTACCTTATTGTGTGTGCCTTCCTGCGGTCTGGTTCTTCCCGCCAGCGGACCGGGGAGCGGCCCTTCGGTCCGTTTCCCTGTCTTCGCAGAAATAAACAGCCAGGCCCCTTTCCTGCCCAGTCCGATGGGGCTGTGCCCTGATGTCTGGCCGAAGGAGGACGGCTGGCAGCCACGTGTGCTGCTTCCAGGCCTGGTCTCAACCTCCTTTGTAGCCTTGGACCCTTGTCTTCCCAGTGCCGGCTCCGTGGCCGTGGCCGGGGTCGTCTCGGGAGCTGCGTGTTGAAGCCGCCAGCCGGGGTTCACGGACGCCTGCGGGATTGAGCCCCCTGCCCGCCCCTGGCCAAGTGACCCGGAGAGAGCGAACTGTTTGAGTTCCCCAGCTGCAAGGTTTACCTTTTACGGTAGCCTGTGTCCCCTTAACGCCCGCAGCCGGGGCAGGCGGGTGACGGCTCTGCCCATGCCCTTGCTTCTTGATCGTGCAGAGCCCCGAGGTCACCCGGGCGTGAGGTTACGGCCTTTCAGGGTTTCCTGGGCGTGTGTGCAGCTCTGCACGGGCCGCTGGCTTCTAGACTCCCAGGAATGCGATGGGAATTTTCAGAGCCTCCTTCAGGTCATCTGATTTTCCCAGTTTTCTTTCAATTTTCTGGTTAGCTTAGCGTTTACCAGTTTTGTCACCACCTGAGGGAGCCGTGACGTCAGACACCTGCCGCTGACGGGTTTTGACCCACAGCCCAGGGAAAGTGCCGTCGTCGGTGAATGGGCTCCGGGTCGGGTCACATCCAGGCGAGCCCTGCTTGTCAGGGGATGACAGTTCGCCGGGCGTGGGTTCGAAGGGCCCCGGCTGTGATTGGCCCCCGTCAGGGGCTGCCCGTTTTCTCAGCTACTGTGGAGCCGTGGGGTGGAGGGGGGAGGGCTTGGAAATGGGAGAAATCACGACACTCCCCAGCTTACTCTCGGCTCGATTTAGCCGTGTTTCTGAAACAGATGCACCTGGGACTGTCGCAAGCCTTTGATCATTCCCCAGAGTTCTGAAAGGGTTGCCTTTGACGGTTTTTACTGATGTTCTCATTGTAGTTATGGAGAAATGGATTTTCGGACATTCTTACGCTGCCATCCCTGTTTACATCATCTACTTACTTACGGTTTGTCTTTGTTTCTAAATGTATTTAATATAATGAATAGCAGAAATATTTGTGCCTGAGAGATGCTTTTTTTTTCTTGAATTTTTTCTTTTAACGTTTATTCAAGTCTGAGAGATGTTTGAGCTGTCAGCACAGAGCCCGACCCGGGGTTCGAACCCACAAACTGCAAGATCGTGACCTGAGCCGAAGTTGGACGCTTAACCGACTGAGCCACCCAGGCGACCCTGAGAGATGCTTTTATACTAATTACGCTTTGAATGTTTGTGGTGGAAATAATATATGAGAGTAAGAATGTTAACCCAGGGGCTCCTGGGTGGCTCAGTTGGGTCGGGGTCCGACTCTTGGTTTCGGTTCAGGTCGTGATCTCATGGTCGTGGGATCAAGCCCTGCCTCTGGGCTCTGTGCTGACAGTGTGGAGCCTGCTTGGGGTTCTGTGTCTCCCTCTCTCTCTGCTCCTCCCCTGTTAGCACACGCGCTCTTGCAGTCTCTCTGTCTCTCTAAACAAAACAAAACAAAAGAATACTGTCCTAAATATGGAAATGGTGTTTAGATAAATAACTCAAGAGAAATAGATTATACAGTTTGTGTTGGGAGATAAAAGAAGAAAAGCCAGCACTTTGAAGCTGGAAGATAATGAGAAACGTTCATTTTTCAGAGGAGGAATCTGAGGGCTGAACATCAGTGCCTTGTTGATGATCACGTGACTAACAGCATTTTTAGAAGTGCTTCAGCCTCTGAATGATGTTTTCACTGTATCATTGTTTAGGCAGCAGAACATAGGTAGAATATTAGAGCATTAGGCAAAATGAGATACTCTTTATTAGCTTTGGATGAAGAACATTATATCTAGATTGATGATGTTTTAAATTTTTTTTTTTTTTAACGTTTATTCTTTTTTGAAAGAGAGAGAGCGTGAGCAGGGGAGGGCTAGAAAGAGAGGGAGACCCAGAATCCGAAGCAGGTTCCAGGCTCCGAGCCGTCAGCATAGAGCCTGACGTGGGGCGCGAACCCATGAACCGTGAGATCATGACCTGAGCTGAAGTCGGACGCCGACTGAACCACCCGGGCGCCCCAGGATTGATGATGTTTTAAAAACATTTTCTTTGCCTCTACTTTTCTGTTGCATTTCATGTTGTAGGGACAATTGCCCACTGTAGTGTAATGGTACTTCATATTGTGGAGGTCCTGGATGTCTTTGAGAATCTTAGGAATTAATCAACTTGTTCCCCAGAAAAATGGACACAATTAATATGCATTATGCTAAATTCCTTATTGTTTAACATATTCCTGGAAGGTTATTAATGGATCTGAGTTAGGACCTTACTGTAGTCTGTTTAAGCATACGGTTCTGTTATATTCCTTAGTTTTATTATTTTTCCTATCACATAAATTGTTAAAACCATCGCTAACTATAGATAATGCAGATATTAAAATGTCAGATTGTTATTTTTTGCTATTTTTCTTCTTTTTGTAAAATGGACCCAGGAGCTTCCCAGCTGGATAAAATGTGTGTCGTAATATTGCTTTAAATCAAGAATTCTCAGGAATTCTTAGAATTTCTTTGGAAGCTCTGTTTCTATGACTTTAAGTAATTACTTTAAGTTTTTGTAATCACCTCATTTTGAAGTTTTGTAATCATCTCTGTTTCTATGACTTTAAGTAATTACTTTAAGTTTTTGTAATCATCTCATTTTTGAAGGTACACCTATTCAGAATTTTTTGTGTATCTACTGACGCCATTGATACTATTTTATTACTTTGCAGTGTCAGAAAAATCTGATAGTAGGTTGTCTGTTATAATAAAAACCTTCCAGCCCTAGCCCGTGTACAAGTCTTCGGTCTCCATGGTGTGTCCGGGCTTGACCAGGTAAAGCTTGTGCTTGTCAGCACAGCTCAGGGGGCCTGTCTATGGTGTAGTGACCAGGGACTAACACTGGACGGTCCCTGGGCTGCCGGATACTGACCAGGGACTAACACTGGACGGTCCCTGGGCTGCCGGCTTGATTGTTTAGAATGCAGATGAAGCTGTTGATGGATCTGGGGACTGATGGCTTAAATCCCAATTAATCAATTGCTTCATCAGTTTCTTAATTCAGATCAAATATCTCCTGAATGCACACAATTCTTTTAGTGGTATTAAGAGAAATTAATGCTTTGGAACTAATTTTCATCAATCTCTTATAAATGCCAATATCTTTTTCACTTGTCTCCTAAGTGATGACATTATAGTTTAAGTGTTTGGGACATATTTCAATAGCTCAGCTGTCACCTGTTAGTGGGCCCGGGGTCGGTAAATGACACTGTGCTCGTCCACATTCTCTCTTGGTGCTATTCATCTTCCCACTGGCTTAAAAATTTCATGCAGAGTCATTAAGTCCCATAAATGATTTAGAAATTAAGTTTAATGGCAAACGATCTGGTATTACATATGCAAAGTCAATATCTATTTTTCTTTTGTTGGGCATATACTGTACCCGTCTCTGAGAGCTATTGGATTCCGAGCTGTTTCAGGCCATCTACTAATATTACAGGATAACTTATCACGTCTATGACAGACTCCTGTGCTCTGTCTCCTGGCGTCCCAGCAGTTACTTTATCACTACTTGATGCAGCTCTCCTGTGTGACACATGGCCCAGTTGATCTTCATTTGATTGTCATTAAACCTGTCCTTTCCTGTCAGCTCTTGTCAATTAATACAAAATAAAATCAAGTATTCATAAGAAGTCTGTAACAGGATATGAGCAGGCCAATTTAATAATTCAGTTTTGCCGAGCGTTCACTGGCATCCATCGTAGCTACTGCTTGCTGTTAAACATGATTAGATAGAGTTCGTGTAAGACACGTCAAGTTGGCCGTACTTCTGATTTTGCTACAGTTCGGTCTCTCTTTAAATCGTCTCCGTTACCGCAAGGTTAGTAATGTTAACTGTACTCGAAGGTTAGTAAGATGTCTATTGTCTCTAAATTTTTAAAGCAGGATATAATCATTTAATATGAAGCATATCCCTTTTTCTTTAAAGAAAGGCAGCTCTATTTCTTCCGGTGTTTAATAAGTTCATAAAGATCTGGGTGTTGGTCTCGCTATTTTAGAACCACAGAATATTTGAACTTTAAGACACTAGTGAGTTTCCCTTCTTACTATTTTATGTGTTAGCAGTCACACCTAGAGCAGGGCTGTCGGCACGGACGTCTCACGGCACGTATCAGACAGAACCTAGAGTCCGGTCCCTGCGCAGCTAAATTTATTATTATTTTTTTTTTAATTTTTTTTTTTTAACGTTTATTTATTTTTGGGACAGAGAGAGACAGAGCATGAACGGCAGGGCTGTCGGCACGGACGTCTCACGGCACGTGTCAGACAGAACCTAGAGTCCGGTCCCTGCGCAGCTAAATTTATAGCAGGACACACGCATGCACCCGCACGTATATAATCGCACGTACATTTAAGTTTCGGAAAACCGTCTAACTGTAAAGTAAGACCCACTGCAGATTTCCTTGTACTCCTTTTTAGTTGAAATCAGTTCGTACAAAATACTCTCCTTGTGGTAGGTCGTGTAACGCGCAACAGTTTGTTTGTGTACAGTGCACGCGATCAGACAGAGGTCTCTTCCGGGAGTCCTCACTTGATACGATGGGTGACTCGGGGAGCGTCTCGCGGCTGTCAGTCTTACCGGGCCTCGGGAGAGTGACTCCGCCTCTGGGGACCCCCTCTGGTCCCGTGGGCAGCACTGATGCCCGTGGCGGAGAGTAGCTGAAAGGACTGCAAGTGTCGCTGGTGAAGGGTTTCCGTGGGGCACACCGCAGACACCGAACGGACTCGTCGGGATGCCCCGGCTGGCGGAGGAGAGCAGTGAGAGGGCAGGGAGGTGCTCGCGGTGGCAGAGCGCATCTCCTCCGGGGGCCCGCGGGCCGGTGGGGCTGGCGCACGTCCTGCGGGAGACGTCCTGGACCGAGCTCTGTGAAGACACACTCTTACCTTTCTGCCTTAACCAGTACCCCACACTTGAGGCGTAGTTAGCTAAATCCGGGGTTCCTGCCGTCTGCCTCTCACCGACAGGCTTTCCTAGACGTGCCCCTAAGTTTTACGAGACGGCCGTAAGGAACATGTGACTTCTCCCACCGTGCGGGAGAAAGCCTTCGTGAGACGGGGTCGCCGCACGGGGAGCGTTGGTGAGTGAGACGCAGAGCCGGCGCTCAGCCCGAGGCCTGCTCTTCCGGCTGACGTGAGCCCGGCCCGGGATCGGGAGCCTGCTGGGGCGCCGCCGCCGCCGCCTGGGGCCACATCTGTCTTCATACAGGCTGCTGAGCCCATTCCTGCCTCGGGTCACTGTGCCAGCGGCATCCGCCTTCCCCGCCCGGTTCTGAAAACAAGCAGCGTCTCCAGAAGTTCCCAGGTGTCCTCAGGGGGCAGAGTCACCCCTGGTCGAAAGGACTAGAGACTTTTATTTTTCACCGAAGAGAACGCCTGAGATAATCTCAGTGTTCAGTTACGTGTCTTTCGAGAGCAGTCGTTCTCCCGTTTCTCAGAGACCTTTCTCGGGCAGAACAGATTGATTCTGTGGAATCTGGCTCCATGGGGAAGCGGCTTCCACTCCACGCCAGCGCAGCCTGGAATCCGGGGACTGGCTCCGTCTCCCCGCCACCGCCAGCCTAAGGCCAGGGCACCGCCCTGCGAGGGGGCTCCACTAATGGCTCCCTTCCCCTGGCCCCGTGGATGGGCCCTCCCTCTGCCGGCCAGCTCCCACTCCGAGGCGAGAGCTCTGCTCGCTTTTGCCGAGCTGGGAGTAACAGGGCCCCAGCTATTACCCCCACCGGCTAGCTTGTGGGGCAGAAGGTAACGTGCCTGGAGAAGATACCACAACCCCTCCAACCCCAGCACCCACGTGCAAGCTGCTGTCCCGTTGGCATTTCCCGTGCCTGGGGCGAGAGATCTCTGCAGCTTTCCCTGTGGTGCTGATTAGGAACGGACCTTCTGGGAGTTCGTGCCGAAGGGTCGTGTTGACAACAATGGAGAGCTTGGTGGCCAGTTTTCAGAGGGACGGTCCCTGATATACACCACCAAGGGACACAGAGCCCAGTGAGAAATTTCACCGCCGGATCCAGGGAAAGAGCCAGGAAGAGTCCCATGGGATTGCACTCGTCACTGCATGCGTGTGCTGGGCTGCTCTGCTCGGGAGTGGTCAGAGTGGGGCATTCTGGAAAAGCTTCTGCAGGACGCACACCCATCAGCGGTCAGAGCCTTGCCCGGTTCAGGGGCCCTAAGCACAGTCTTCTGGGTGTGCTGCTCACTCCGGTGTGGCTCCTGCGAAGCCAAGCTTAGAAGTACAATCCCACGCCTCCCCGTTAGTCTAGAAGAACGTCCGTATGCCAAACCCATGGCTGTGGCCCCAGGAGTGGACGGAGAGAACCTCAAGCTGCTGGTCTGTCCCTGACTGAACATGGGACAGAATCACGAACAAACTTCTGAACTGGGGGAGTGGCCTCCCAGCCACATGCATCCAGTGGTAAAGGGTGAAAATCCGACTACGTGAATTCGGATACCACCTTTGAGCCAACAGGAAGTTTATGTGGGGCCAGGAGTAGCCCTTAGAAAGCCAGGAATAAAAATCTGGTCAGGGACATCGGAGTGTCCCTGCTACAGGGGAAGTAGACTTCACAGAATTAGGTCAGCCAAGTCACTAAAAATACACAACGTGCCTAACCAACCACCAGCACCCAAATAAAACGTTTGATGTTGGCATAACACGGTTCAGACTGCTGACTGATCGGCCGTGGTGAATTTAATGTGCTAGTACGACACAGGGTTGGAGTCGGATGACCTCGCGGTGGCATTGTGCCCTTCCCACGCTGACCTCGGGGCGCTGCACCTCAAGGCTTGCGGCAGCGGCACGTTACCTGCCTCCTGTCTGATGGGACCTCACATGTCAGGCACTTCGTGGACGGTCAGTGATATTAGTGACCTCCTTTTTCGAGGAGAAAGAAGTATGTGACTTGGTGTTATGCACACATGCCTCCATACGTTTTTTGAGGGGCGGGTGCGGAACGGTTTCTAATCTCCTGATTAGAAGTAGACGCCATATTTCCTTCTTCCTTGATTTGGAGTATTCTGTTAGTGCCTCCCCATAACCATCTTTAGAAGGTGTTTTCTAAATGAGCCAGGCCCTAAAGAAGTGTACTTGCATTACATTTTTTTTTAGAGTTTATTTATTTTGTGGGGCGCCTGGGTCACTCAGTCGGTTGAGCGTCCGACTTCAGCTCAGGTCATGATCTCACACTCCATGAGTTCGAGCCCCGCATCGGGCTCTGTGCTGACAGCTCAGAGCCTGGAGCCCGCTTCAGATTCTGTCTCTTCCCCTCTCTGCCCCTCCCCTGCTCATTTTTTGTTTCTCTCTGTCTCGAAAATCAATAAAAACATTAAAAAAAAATTTTTTTTAAAGTTTATTTATTTTGAGAGACAGCAGAGGGGGGGGGGTGGGGGGGGGGGAGGAGGAGAGAGAGAGAATCCCAAGCAGGCTCCATGCTGTCAGCACAGAGCCTGACAAGGGGTCGATGTCAGATCTCACAAACCACAAGATCATGACCCGAGCTGAAACCAAGGGTGGGACGCTTAACCGACTGAGCCACGCAGACGCCCCGTAGTGTGCTTGTATTAAACCCTATGTCCCTAGGCTCGTCTCCCTGGCACTTTGTCCCAGTCTGTATCCCTCCTTCTCCCCACCCCCCAGTGGTCTCTTTTATTGCAGTCCTTTGGCCCCCGAGGTTCAGGAGGATCCCAGTCATGGCAGAAAAGACCGTTACACTCCGCGAGTGAGTATACCTGCTTTGTTAAGCTGACTGTTCTGGGTGCGTGAAGCATGTTGTGACGGGTCTTCTTTCCGGTAACTGTATATCATAGCCACTTGGCATGCCCGCCGGATCCCTCTCCCTCGGTGACTTTCGCAGAAGCCCTTGCATCTGATTTCTAGAATAGGACGTTGGGTTGCTCCAGATGACGAAGTGTGGGTTTTGTGTTAAGGACTTTGAGTCTGGCTTCCTTATCAACCTGGACCGTGTGTGTCTCCCAGAACTTCTTTTATTCCTTCTGATTTGGCTTATTTGCTTCTCTAACTCCTCGTCTGTAAACCTGCTAAGGTCAGTAGGAGCACTGCTTTCTGTTCAGGGAGTACTGAATACACCTGTAGGGGCAGCATCGCGTGGAAACCTGTGTTGAGGAAAAGCACAGCTGTACCTGTGACTTACGGTACAAGTTGGTGGCGCTGCTTTGTCACCCTGTCAGCAGTTCTCAGTGAATAGTTCCGGACGTTTCCTGTAAAATCATCATCAGGTCTTTATTTGCATTTTATCAGTTAATCTGTTCTTCTTAACGTAACATTATTCACAACCTCCCACCACTATTCAGTTTTATTTTTGTTTTGATTATAAGCATCTATAGTGTATTTTAACCATTTTATTTTAACAACTTAACTGTTAAATAGCCATGTCATTTGAGCTGCTTTATGGGTAAGTGACCTTTAACGGGTCTGTTAGATGTCAGAAAACTCAGCTGTTGTCATCTGGTTCTGCCGTCTGAGTCTAAGCAGCTTCGGGACGCTTAAAGTTACACCATCCGTACCAGTGAAGTAGTTCAAAATACTGTGGAAACCTTTTATTTAACGTTTCTGTTTTGCCGTGGTGTCTCCTGGATAAAAGGGGAAAGGCGGTGAGGTGGGCTGTTGATGAAGTTGGCTGCTGAGGTGGAGAGGAAGCGCCCTGGCCAGCACCCGCCGCAGCGAGCTCTGGAGGCAGCGTGCATGCAGCCAGCCGCTCACCAGAGCCCGCGGGCGCCGTTGGTGAAGTCTGTGGGCGTGGGCAGCCCTGAGAGTCAGGGGAACGGGGCCCTGAACCCACGTATGAGGAAGGTCTAACTGGAGGCGTCTCCTTCTGTAGGTGCTCGAGTGTAAACGTAAGTGTGGCTTTTGCTGTTCTGGTTACTCGCAGGGTTTCTTCACTGCAAGATCGAATGTTTGTACGTTGACCCTTGAACAACGTAGGGTCAGGGCCACTTTCTACCACCTACCCCGCCTCGCCCCTGTGCACTTGAAAACCCATGTATGACTTTGGAGTCCCCCACACTTAACTACCAATAGCCCGCTGTTGGCGGGAACCCTTACCAGTAACATAAAGTCCACACATTTTGCATGTGTCGTATACTGTGTTCTTAAAGTAAAGCAGGCTGGAGGAAAAACGTTATTAAGAAAATCATAAGGAGGGGCGCCTGGCTGGCTCAGTCGGTTAAGCGTCTGACTTTGGCTCAGGTCATGATCTCGCGGTTCATGGGTTCGAGCCTCACGTCAGGCTCTGTGCCGACAGCTCGGAGCCCGGAGCCTGCTTGGGATTCTGTGGCTCCCTCTCTGTCTCTCTTCCCCTCCCAACTCGTGCTCTGCCTCTCCCTCTCTCTCAAAAACAAATAAACATTAAAAAAAATTTCTGTAAGTAAAAAGAAAGAAAATTATAAGGAAAAGAAAATGCACTTCTAGTACTGTATTGTGCTGTACTTATTTTCAAACAATCCTTGTATAAGTGTAAGGATCAACTGTACAAGGTTTTGGTTGATATATTCTGTACTAATCTGAATGCATTTTAAAATATATTTTCAGACTTTTTTTCTAAGTAGGCTTCACGCCCAGCATGGGGCCCGGTGAGGGGTTTGAACTCACAACCTTGAGGTCCAGACCTGAGCTGAGATCAAGAGTTGGATGCTGAACCCACTGAGCCACCCGGGTGCCCCCAGACCTTATAGTCTTAGAGTGGTTTTAGGTTTACAAACGAGGGAGGGACAGAGATTTTCCGTGTGCGCCCTGCCTTCACACATGAATGGCTTCTCCCTGTCGTCAGCACACCCCAGCAGAGTGGCGCACCGGTTACCGTAGATGCACCTGCACCAGCCAAAGCCCCGGGTTTACGTGAGGCTCCACTCTTGGTGGTTCGTGTTCTGTCGACTTGCACAAACGTGTAAAGACATGTGTTGTTATGGCATCGTACAGCGTATTTTCTTTAGTGATGCTGTCTGTAAAAATCCTTCGTGCTCCGTCTGTTCATCCCTCAGCAACCACTGATCGTTCTGTGGTCTCCTTAGTTTTACCTTTTCCAGAACGCCGTATCAGATTTTCTTTCATCGAGTGACGTGCGTGACAATTTCCTCTGTGTCTTTCGTGGCCTGATGGCTCATTTCTTTTTAGTGCTGACTAATTCTTCGTTGTCTGGACGGACCACAGTTTATTCGTGTGCTTATTGAAGGACACCCTGGTTGCTTCCGAGTTTTGGCAGTTATGAAAGCAGCTGGTATAAGACGCACGTGCAGGTTTTTGTGTTGACTTACGTTCACACCTCCTTTGGGAAAATGCCAAGCAGTACTGCTGGATTATACAGTACGGTTGTGGTTAGCTTTGCAAGAAGCCAGCAAGCTGTCTTCTGCGGTGGCTGCACGATGTTGCGTTCGCACCAGCGGTGAGCACGAGCTCCTGGGGCTCCACAGCCCGTCAGCACTCGGCCTGGTCAGTGCCCCGGGCATGGGCTGTTCTAATAGGGGTGGGTTGCTGTCTCCCTGTGGTTGTGACTTGTATCCCTGATGATATGGGATGACGTGGAGACTTTCATGTGCTTACTTGTCGTCTGTATATCTTCTTTGTTGAGGGCTTCAGCCCATTTTTTAATCAAGTTGTTTCCTTGCCGTTGAGTTTGGAGAGTTCTTTGTATATGTTGAATAACGATCCTGTATCAGATGTATATTTTGCAAACATTCGCCCTCCCAGTCTGTGGCTTGTTTTCTAATTCTCTTGATAATGTCTTGCAGAACAGAAGTTTTAAATTTTACCAAAGTCTGGCTAATCACATATCTCTCTCTTGGATCGTTTCTTTGGTGCGGTATCTAAAAAGTCCTCACCACACCTGGGGTCACCTAGGTTTTCTCCTATATTGTCTTACAGGACTTTTATAGTTTTGTATTTTACATTTAGGTCCCATTTGGAGTTGATTTTCCTGAGGGATGTAAGGTCTGCGTCTAGATTCAGTTTTTCGGCAGGAGTTGGGGGGGGGGGGGCGTTGGTTGGTTTTCCCAGCGCCATTTCCCGATGACATGGTGTTTGCTCCTTTCTTGAAGCTGTGTTTATGGGGCTTAATTCTGGGCTCTCTTCTGCTCCATTGACGTGTGTGCGCTCTCTCACCACACCCCACCACCTTATTGTTGTTTTACAGTAAGCCTTCTTTTTACAAGGCTGGTGAATGCTTTTAATTTTTAAACGTATCTTTTTTGTTATTGTGTTAGAATACACATAACATAAAATTTATTATCTCTTTTAGAATTCTTGGACCCGGTTCCAACGTGGGCTAGGGAGGGTCCCACACACACAAGCCCAGGCAGTTCTCGGACACCTGCAGGGTGCCTGCGGATTCTGACACTGTCCACCCGGAGGCAGCATCAGATCCTGCGCAGTAAGGGCTCAGTCCTGTAAGATGCCCCCACCCCGACTTCGGACACCGGTCGGAAGTCCCAGGCTGTTTGTTACTCGTGCTTCTGACCAACTGGCAATTTGCTGCCGCGGCTCACAGAACTCAGGGGAACACTGCCGCTCACCTGGTGGCTCAAGGAGGTGACAAAGGCTGAGAATCAACCGCCAGAGGAAGAGAACATAGGGACAGGTCTGGGGAAAGGCTGTGGGGCTTCCATCCCTCCCCGCACAGCACTCTTCCCAATCTCCAGAAGCTTCTGAACCCGGTCCTTTGGCATTTTTATCGAGGCTTCTTTGTATAGCCACAGTTGATTAGATCTTTGGCCATTGGCTGATTCAGCCTCCAGCCCCTCCCCTCTCCACAGAGGTCGGGGGTGGGGCCGGAAGTTCCAACCCTCGGATCACATGGTTGGTCGTCCTGGCAACAGCCCCGCCCTTGAGTGGGGTCCAGAAGTCTCCTTCATTAACAAAAGACACCTTTATCACTCTCAACAGGTAGGGTATTTAGGAGCAGAGAGTGAGAAATTGTGGACTAAGACCAAATGTATATTTCTCATAAATCACAGCGTCACTCCGTCTTAACCATTTGTAAGTGCACGCTTTCATGATGTTAAATACATTCACATTGTTGTGCAACTACACCAGTCCTCTGCCCCTGTAACTTTTCACCTTGTAGGGCAGGAACTCTGTATCCATTAAAAAATGACTCCTCGTTCTCCCCTCCTCTCATACGGCATTCTGCTTTCTGTCTTTATGGTTTGACTCCTCTAAGAACCTTATATGAGTGGATTCCTGCAGTATGTGTCTTTTTGTGTGTGGCTGGTTTCATTTAGCATAATGTCTTCAAGGTTCGTCCATGTTGCATCGTATCGCACAATTTCCTTCCTTAAGGCTCGATGTCTTACGCTGTATGTACAGAGCACATGTTCCGTATCCACGCCTCCATCAGTGGATGCTTGGGTTTTTCTCATGTTTTGGCTCCTGTGAATAATGCTGTGACCATGTAAAACACGGAGTACGCTTCTCTTCTGGAGACCCTGCTTTCAGTTCTTAAGGGTTTATCCCCAGGAGTGGAGCTGCTGCCTCATTTGCTAATTCTGTGTTTAATCTTGTGACAAATTGCCATACTCTTTCCCACGGAACATCTCTCACCATCCTTCCTCTTTCGACCTCTGTGTGTCTTTGGAGCTCAAGGGAGTCTCCTCCAGACCGCATGTGGTTGGATTGTGCGTTTTCACTTATTCTGCCCGTCTCTCTTTTTGGAGAGTTTCACCCATTTACATCTTAACATAATGATGGAGAAGGACTTTTTCACCGCAGTTGGTTTCCCATGTGCCTTAGAGCTCTTTTTGATCCCTCACTTTCTGTATTATTTTCTGTTTTGGTGAATGTTTTGTAGTGAAGTGTTTAAATTGCTTTCTCACTGCCTGTTGTTTCCATTCTAGAACTTTTTCCGCTACGGTTACCACGGGGATGACATTCAGCATCCTGAAGATACAATTGTGGAATTTCAGTTTGTACCAACTTAAGTTCGATAACGTACAAGAATCTGCTCACTTACAACTCCATCCCCACCCCTTTGTGGATGTCACAGAATTACATCTTTATTCATTGTGTGTCCAAAAGCATAAACTAAAAATTATTTTGAGTGCATTCATAGTGTTTCAAAGTACGTAGAAAACAAGATGTGGAATTATAAGCCAAAGTTACATAATTTCAACTTTTAGAGGAATGATTGCTTTTCTTCAGATTTATGAATCTCTGAAATCATGTAGAAAACCAAGTGCAGTTATAGACTGTTGTGGCCATACTCCTCGTGTTATAACCTGCCGCGGGCTGGCCTGCCCCGAGACCTTTGTTCTCGCACGGCCTCTAGTGACTGTCTCCTGTCCTGTCCTTGCGTCTGCCCTACTCCCGGGAACAAGCAGTTCTTGCAGAAAAGGTCGGTGGTCCCCACCTCCCACAGCGTTTGTCTGTCTGGGAACGTCTTGATCTCCCTCTCGCTTTGCAGCACAGTCTTGCCGGATATAGGAGTCACACGTGACGGGCCTGTCTTCGTACACTGTTTTGAATGTGTTGTGCACTTTCTCTGAAACCCAAAGTTCCTGGTGAAAAATCTGCAGATAAGCTTACTGAGGGCCCCTTGGGTGTGATGATTCCCCTCTCTCTTGGTGCTTTCAAGATTCTTGGTCTTCTGGAAGTTTGGTTAGAACTTGTCTCAGAGTGGGTCTGAGTTCATCTTACTTGGCTTTCTTTGGGCTTCATAGGTGTTCACATCTGTGTCTTGTATCACATATGACATGTTTTCAGTAATTATTTCCCAGATAGTCTCTTGGCCCCTTTCTCTCTTCTTCTGGGACTCCCACTGTGTGTATGCTGGGCTGAGTGGTGGGTCCCACAGGTCTCTCAGTCTCTGTTCATGGTGTTTCAGCTCATTTTCTTTCTGTCCCTCATTTTGGACCGTTTCTATTGCCTTGTCTTCAGGTTCACCGATTCTTTCTTTTGCCTGTTCAAGTCTGCCTTGGGCTCTACCCAGGGAATTTTTCACTGACATTATTATATGTGTTGAATTTTCAGCTGTTGAATTTTTTTTTCCTTTTTCCCTTTATGTTTTCTCTCTTTTTATTGATTCCATCTTGTTCATAATTATTTTCTTGACTTTGAGCATCTTTTAGACTAGTCCTTGTCTAGTAGATCTGACGTCGGGTCTTCTTCGGGGACAGTATCTGTTGTTTGGCAGCCCCCCCCCCCTTTAAATTGGCCATACTCTGCTGTTACTTTGTGTGCCTTGAGATTTTTGTTGAACACTGGACATTTTAATCTTCATAATGTGGTAATTCTGAAAATCAGATGTCTCCCCCGCTCCAACAATGGATCAGCCTGAGACTCTGTAATGAGCGGAACGGCATTGGAGGTCACCCGGCACACACACACACGTACACACGCACACACGTGTGCCTAACTGGTCGTCTCGTGAAGATGGCAGGCGGCCAACTCATTGTCTTGAAATGCGAATAAATTGCAACAAGGAATCAATACTTTCTCACAGGAACTGTGTCACCAGGTGACAAGACCGAATCCAAAGAGCGGATGCCTCTCTTTCTACATTTTATTCTAGCTCTTTATTCTGAGAAGGAAGGAAAGACTTCTGTTTTCTTCGACCTGTAGTGCAGGCGTGGGTATGGGCGTTGAGCACAAAGGGCCTGTTGGCATCAAACCAGAGCAGAGCCTGGACACGGTGCCTCTGGATGGAAGTCGGGCAGCAGTTCTGATGGTCCCTGGAGTGTGAGCTGGGCTCCGGGTGCAGGAGCTGGGGTTACGGGACCCCCAGGTGGAGGGGAGATGGTTGGCCTGGATCATGAGTGTTCGGTCAGTGAGATGCAAACGGGGCCTTTCAGTAGACAATTTAGAGGGAGAGCAGGGAGGGCCTGTAGATGAAATGTGACTTGGAAGACGTGCCCAGAACGGACAAGGCTCGGCTGTAGTGTCTTGAGGGGGCTTTGGGGGGTAGACTCTCAATCAAAGCAAGAAGCGCGAGTGACGGTAGAGTTACAAGGAGGGAGGGCTGTGTGGGACGGGGCATGTGCAGGGTCTTCTCGGGAGGTTGCAGTTGTCTACCAGGTCCTTGTCGTGAGTCACCAAGGTACACGCATGCTGGTGTGGGTTTCTACAACCAGTGTGTTTTGTAAGTGGGCTTTTGAAAAACCTGAAGTCACTGGAATTCATCTGGTAATGAAACTGCTGATGTATCGTTTTACGTGCTTGTTTTTAGGGGTTGCTTTTTAGAAGTTTGGTGTAATTTGCTTTTTTAATTATGTAAAACACATGGTTTCAGAACGAGCAGGGTAAAATGGGGGGCACTCGGGTGTGGCAGACGTCATCCCCACGTCCCCACCTGGCTTGTCAGGGGAAGGTGCTGTTCCACGCCCAGCATCTGCATCCCGCTTTCTTCACCTGGCGATGTGCACCCAAGGGATCGTTATCAGTAAAAATGGAGGTCTTTCTCATTCTCTCTCATTCTCTCTCTCCCTCCCTTTCCTTTGTCCCCTCCCTCCATGTCTGCCACCTGAGCCCTGTGTTTTCCTGCTGCTCGTGCTCCTTTGATTCACCGATTCCCAGCCTTTCATTACCGTAAATAACGTTACAGGGTCATCTGGCACATCGGTCATTTTTTGTTCATCTGTCTTAGGATAGGTTCTGAGAAATGGTGTGAGAGTGGTCAAGGGTAAATCAAATTTTGTAATTTAATGTTTTCTCATGTTAAAATTTGAGAGGGTTGTATGACGATAGACCTTACCTGGGTTTTGACATTTTAACTGTGCTTTTATTACTGAACCTGTTTTATGGTGGCACATCAGATAATTTATTAGCAACATTATGGCGCACGTTCTTGGGATATTTTTGTGTATTTGCATATTCTGTTATCATCAGAACATGAATTGAGGGTGGGAGTGGTCAATGCAGGTTTTCTAAAATAAAGCACTAATTAATACTAAGCCTTAATAGGCAAGAACAGCACGTAGGAGGTAAGTGATCAGTTAATGACCTGGATCTTCTCTGCACACTCGTTTGTGAATCAAATAAATGAAGCCTTGTAAGGAGTGTTGTTTCCGTGAATCTCTAGAGGCATCATTTCTGTATCCCACTGTGCTGGAGAATTGTGCTCTTAAAGTACCTGTAACTCCGGAACTTTCTTCTTTCATTCCAAGGTTCGTGTTTTATTCGCACTGACCAGCTCGATGGTGAAACTGACTGGAAGCTGAAGGTGGCGGTGAGCTGCACGCAGAGGCTGCCAGCCTTGGGGGTGAGTGTCCTTGCGCTTCCGGTGCCATTCACGTGTCGTGCTCGCTGCCGGGCAGTAAACAGTTTCTGTGTACCAGCTAGCTTACTGAATGCCCTGACAGTTGTTCAAAATAATTTTGTTATTACTAACGAAGGATTGTTGAAAATTACGCCAAAATAGTGGTGGTGTCTTAGCACATGCCCTGCTCGCTTTTCTCTCCTTTTCTCTCACTTTCCCTTTCCTTTTGGTCTTTTACTTTTAAACCCTCTCAGTTGGGTAATCGTTAAGATTGAGAACTTCTGGCGGGTTAAGTGAGTCCATGATTGCTAACTGGCTCCCTAGCGGTCTGGTTGCCATAGTTTTGGCAGACCTCGGAGCCCAGATGAAGTTCGCCTCCTTGTGGAGCCTGGTTCGTGTTGCGCCGTTCTTGTGATGGCGGAGAAGCTTCTTCCCTCGGGAGGAAGGGGCGTGTGGCGGTGTCTCTTGGCCCAGAGAGGAGGAGGAGCGCACCCTCAGCACCTCGCAAGGTCTCCGCCCAGTGCCCCTCTGTTCCCGGGAGTAGGCAGGGCTGGGATTGGAGGAAACCGTGCCTCTGGATTTCAGCATTTTCAGCCAGGTCTCACAAGTGCTGAGGCTCTCCTAAGCCTGCACACATCTTTTTGTAACAAAACCACAGTTGAGGCCGCTTGGTGCTTGTGCGAGATGTAGTATGTATCTGAATGAGAGGAGCTTCGTTCTTCTGACGTGATTTTCTCATAACCAGCGTAGACT
This sequence comes from Panthera leo, assembly GCF_018350215.1. Lineage (NCBI taxonomy): Eukaryota > Metazoa > Chordata > Mammalia > Carnivora > Felidae > Panthera > Panthera leo. Next base: position 93,537,990 of record NC_056690.1, read on the forward strand.
AAAGAAAACTTGCGATGGTCCAAGAAAGACCTTTGACTCGGGCAATTGTTGGTCAACGGAAGGGGATTGGGTAGTATAGATTTGGTCACTTTCCTTAGATTGGTCGGGTCTGGAGAGGAATAGCTGCTTGTACTGCGTGTGGTTTCCGGTTACTGACCTTCCCCGTCCTGTGCACACTGGACCTTTTGGGAACTAGATGTGTGTGGCGTGTGTAAAACTTGGAAGTATTTGCTTCTTTAGGTATTTTCGGTTGCCTGTATGTTTGGTGCTCCCTAGGTTGAAATTCATTCTTTTATATGTTTTATCTGTGTCTTCCAAAACCTGTTGTCACAAATGGGCATTTGCTTATTTGTTCTGTCCATTCATTGTCACGTGATAATGCAGGTCATATAATATGTCTGTCATACTTAACCTCTCCTCCTGACTTTCCCTCTCTCTCTCTCTCTCTCTCTCTCTTTTTTTTTTTTTTTGGCAGTCCTTTAAAACAAACACACACACACAACCATTCTTACCCCAAGGGTGCCACAGGAGAGGGTGCGGGTTGCCAGGTTGGCGCTCCACATCTTGGTTTCCTGACTGCTGACTTGGAGAAGGATCCCTCTCATTTCATCAGCTAACATCGTGCACCTCTGTCATGGGTGGGCCAAGTAGGCAGCCCCCAGTATGTGTATTTTTTAAATATATGAACGTGAAGAGGAGCCATGTAAGTAGCAAGTCTTCCTTTCTCAGAGAAATTGTGAAAGGTAGAAGAGGGGTGTGGGCGAAGGAGTGCCTAGGCTTCCGCTCTAGTAGGTCATAGGTCATAGGTCATCTCAGAAGAGCCGTGCCCATATTCCTGTAACCAGAGTGTAATTACTGGTGACCGTGCTTCAAGACACTTAAATAGTGAAGAAAAAAATCTCCGTTTCTTAGAGAAAATTTGGGCAGTTCATTGTTTTAATTTGTACGTCTTTGGATACTAATTCAGTTGGAAATTTGCACCACGTGTTCACTAGAAATTTGTCTTTATTTCGTTGTTGGCCCTTCTCTCCTGCCCATTTTTGTGTTGGTGTTTGCCAGTTAGAATTTTATATACACTCATGTGCGTGTAGTATTGAATTGATGAAACCAGATGTATGCAAAGTGTGTGCTGTTTTTAATTCTTCCCTGTTTAGACACGGAAATATTCTTATATCTCTGGTATCATCTCAGTACATCTTGTGGTCTCCATCGTTCCCCGGGTCAGAAGTTGTTTTGGAAAATTGTCGAGACTACTGTTCTGGATCAGTTTCTCAGTCAGTGCCAGGTGGCGCACCACTCGGATGATTTATTTCCAGTCTGTTGATTCTCAATGTTCTGGGATGGTTTATTTAAATTCCGTAGGATATGGAGTGAGCTTTGCCCACTCCACAGGGGGCAGGCACAAATGGGAAGCTAGGAAGTCATTAAGTCACAAGTCAGGGATGTGTGGGAAAGTGTGCATGCAGAACCCGCCAGCCTGCTTTTCAGTGGCTGTGCCATCAAACACCCCCACCGGCCGTGCATGATTGCTGCGGTTTCTCCACAGCCTTGCTAATATTTGGTGGGGTCATTTATTTTTTTTTATTTTTTTGCTTTAGTCATTTCCGTAAGTGTGTAGTGACAGACACCTCATTGTAGTTTGCATTTCCGTAACGGCTAGTAACGTGGAACATTGTTTCATGTGCTCGTTTTCCATCTCCGTATCCTCTTTGGTGAAATGTCTGTGCGTGCCTTTTTAGTGACTTTTGTGTCATTCTCTAGAATGTTCTTTCTACCTGATCACGCCATGTGCAAAGAAGACACTATAGCTCTTTTATGCAAGTGTGCACGTACAGCCTTCTCTTTCTTTTACTTGCGGTATCACACTGGCTGCGATCGCTGATTGCATTGTTGAACGGAAGTGATGAAACCGTACTTCTCTCCGTTCTTGGGGAACACGTAGCTTCTTAACATCATTTGTGATGGTAGTTGTAGGCTTTTTTAAGATTCCCCTTATCGGGCTGTGGAAATTCTTTCTATTCCTAGAACGTCCTGAGACGTTTTATTATGAATGGGTATTGGATTTTTCAGAAGCTTTTCTGTCTGTTGACATGATCATATGGTTTTTCTTTGTTATCTGTTAACACGATGATTGACATGGACTGGAAAAATTTGTATTTTGTTTTGCTTTTGTTGTAATGCCTTTGGTTTGTTACCTAGGGGTGAGCTGGCCTCATAAGATGAGTTGGGAAATCTTTTTGCCTCCTGTATTTGTTGAAATAGTTGGTGTAAGATTGGTGTCATTCGTTTTTATTATTGGGCATATTCAGCTTGAAACTATCTGAGCTACAAGTTTACTTGGTGGGGAGGTAATTATGAATTGAATTTCTAAAGTAGATAGTAGAGTTAATCAGATTTATTATTCATTGGAAATTTATGTTTGTCGAAGAATTATCTGTTCCATATAAGTGGCCAAATTTAATGGTATAAAATTCATAATCTGTTACTATTTTTTATTTTTTAAATTTTTATTATTTTTAAAAATACAATTTATTGTCAAGTTGGCTTACATACAACACCCAGTGCTCATCCCAACAGTGTCCTCCTCAATGCCCATCACCCATTTTTCCCTTCTCTTACACTATTTTTTAGTGGTTGTAGGATCTCCCTTGCATCGTCAATATTGGTAATTTATATCTTTTCTTCCTAGTCAGTCCGGTCTCATCAGAGGCTCATTGATTTTAGTCATATTTCAAAGAACTTGCTTTTGATGTCTTTGATCATCTTTATTGTTGGTTTATTTTCTGTATTACTTATTTCTTTCTGATATTTATTCCCTTCATTCTCACTTAGTTTGTGTTCAGTTTTTTATTCTTTGTTACCTTCTTAAAGTGGAAATAAACTTGATTTTTACATTGCTATTTTCTGTTACAAGCCTTTAGCTGTAACACACCTAAGCGTTACTTAACCTGTATCACACAAATTTTACATACTATATTTTTATTATGTTTTCGTTAAAATGTTTTCTAGGTCTTTTGGGATTTCTTCTCATCCTTTGTTTACTTGGAAACATTGTTTACTTACCTTGTAGTCAGGGATTTTCCTGATGTCCTTTGTAATTTAGTTGTTATTTAACCATGTTATGTTCGTCAAACGCGTTATGTTTTGTCTCAGTCCTTTGGTACAAGTTGGGACTCATGACATGACCCGGCACGTGCTCTTTCCGGACTGTGTTCTGCTGCTCTGTGGATCCTGTAAGTGCTCATTGGACCAAGTTGATGGAAACTGTTGTTTAAATGTTGTATATTTTTACTTATTTTCTGCCATTTGTTCTCTTAATTAATGAAACAAGAATTTTAAGATACACTCTTTCTCCTTTGAATTCCATCAGTTGTCTGATGTACTCTGGGGCTTCGCTGTTAGGTACACACTCAGAATTATTTCATCTTGTTGGTGAATTGACCTTTTTTCATTATGTGTGATGGTATGCTGTGTTGTGACATCTGCTCTGTCTGATGTTAATATGGTGGTTCTAGTGTTCTTTTGATTGGTGTTTGCGTGGCATATCTTTTTCCATGCTTTTATGTTTATAGTGTCTATTTCTTTATATATGGAGTGGGTTTCTTATTAACATAGTAGAAGTAGATGTTGCTTTTTTACTTACTGACAGTTGTTGCATTCTTAATGCGTACATTTACCCTAATAATACTAATAATGGTTGAGGTAAAGGCAATTATCTTGCTGTTTATTTTCTACTTATCCCATCTCTATGTTCCTTTTTTGCATCTTTAGGTATTATTTTAGATTTTTGTTTACTTACTATTATTGACTTACCAGCTGTAACAGTTGGTTCTACTTGTAGTGGTTGTTCCGTGGTTTCCAGCATGTTCCTCACCCACCAGCGTCTCTCTCCACTGGTGTTATACCAGTTCATCTGTAATTTAAGAAACTTGCACAGTAGACTTCCACTTCCTTCCTCTTGTCTTTTGTGTTACCATGTCATGTGTTTTACTTCTGCGTGTTACAAACCACACAATAAAATGGATATATTTTTGCTTAAAGTAGTCAAGCATGTTAAGAATATAAAACCCATGTTAAAAAATAAAACCCATCTTTTTCCACTTTCCTGCACATTTACCAGTTCCACAGCCCTCTTTCCTGTGTGTGGGTCCAACTTACCATTCAGTGTCATTTTCCTGCAACTCAAAACACTTTTCAGTACGTCATGGAGAAGTCTGCTTGATTAACTGTGAGAATTTTTGCTTGAAAAATGTTTTTATTTTACCTTCATTTTTGGGAGACGTTTTTCAAGTTTTTGTTTGACAGTTTTTTCTGGTCTCTGCTGTCATCTCGGAGCTGTCTCTGCTCTGCCTCATGGCATACGTCGTTCTGAAACACTCTGCAACCCTTCTGTCTCCTTTTTGTCTTTTCTTCCTCAGGGTGCTCTTTCAGGAATTCGTGAGTGATGCGTCTGATTGGTCTTGCTTCGGGTTTGTGGTTTGTGGTTTTTTTCCCCCAATTTCAAAAACTTTTACTCTTTATTTTTCGTGCCTTTCTGCCCAACCCCTCTATCTGGGGCCTGAATGACCTGTGTGGGAGACCACTCGTTATTCCCATAGTCCATTGGCACTCTCGTGCTCTTTTCTGTGGCTCGGTTTTGATAGTTTCTGTTGCTCTGTCTTCACATTCACTAATCTTATCTTCTGCAGTATCGAGTCTTCTGTTAAGGCTGTCCAGCGAATTATTTATTCCAAATATTCTATTTTTAATATCTGGAAGTTCCAGGTGGTTCTCTTCTTTTTGTTATTGCTTAAATAGCTTTTTTTCCCTCTCTCCCGATGTGTTTTTAGTTTCATTTAAATCACTCAGCAGTTTCTAACACTTATTCTTTATCCATTGTCTCTGTTGTTTCCTGGTATGTTTCTAGTTTTCATTTTTGCTCCTTGTTACAGGTCACAATTTCCTGCCTCTTTGCATGTCTGATAATTTTATAATGGATGCTGGATATAATAAATGTCATATTTTTTTCTTTTTTCAAAACCATTGATTTTATTTTCTTAGTTTAGCAGCCTGTGAATAAACTTGATCTTTTCAAGGCTTGTTAAACTTTCCCGGGGTGGGCCTCGAATCCCCTTTATTGCGATGCTGGTATAATCCTACTACAAGGGCCTGGTCTTTCTGGGATAACCATGAAAATTCTTGGTTGTTCACAGATGCCTCTGAGTGGCTGGCCGGTCAGACTTGGTCTCTCCCCCAATCTGCGTCATCTCTGGGGCTGGTTCTGGCTAGGGCTCTCTGGGTGCGCTCTGCCTGGCCAGAGCTCCCTCCCCCCAGCCAGGCGAGCGGTGGCACCAGCGGTGCACTCTGTGAGCTCAGCGCAGGGGCCTCTGGTCCTTTCCACCTCGTCTCCCTCTCGGAGTTTTGCAGATGCTAACTGCTCTGCCCCCCTGAGCTCCGGTCTCTGTCCCTAAATTTAAGAAGACTACCTTTGTGGGCTTGGCTTCCCCTTCACTTTGTGGGGGTGGAAAACTCCACTTATGCAGGAAGCTGGCCACCCAGGGGTGCTTCTGGAAGCATTGTGTCCCATGTCTGAAAACAGCTGTTTCTCATATTTTGTTCATTTTCCCGATGTTTTTGGTGGGAGGGCAAGTCTCATACCAGTTACAGCAACATAGCTTATAGAAGTCCTTGATTAATTTTTAATGAGAGATATAAATGCCTTGTGGACTAACTGATCTATGTGACATTTCAGATTATAGTCAGGGGCCCCTGGGCGGCTCAGTAGGTTAAGCATCCAGCTTCAGCTCAGGTCATGATCTCATGGCTTGTGAGTTTGAGCCCCGCGTTGGGCTCTGTGCTGACAGCTCGGAGCCCGGAGCCTGCTTCGAATTCTGTGTCTCCCTCTCCCTCTCTGCCCCTAACCCACTTGTGCTGTCTCTTTCTCTCAAAAATAAACGAACCTAAAAAAAATTTTTTTTAAAGAATTCAAATTATAATTAAAACATGGGTCATCAAGCATAAAATTTTAAAACACCAAATTAATGGGTCTTTGTTTTTGGTGGATTTCCTCATTGTAGGGACAGACATGCCAGGAGGACGGGCCCTGGAGCGCACACGCGTGGGGCCACCCTCCTGCCTCACGGCTTCCAGGCCAGCCGGCCCTTTCTCTTAGCACTCGTTGCGGAAAAGAAATGGAGATTAATTTTTGCTGCTTGTGACAGTAATGTCATTGAAAATAATATATAAATCATAAAAAGGATAGAAAACTATCATAATTTTACTCGTTAATGTTGGCTGCCGTTCACATTTGGGTAGAAGTTACTCCCGACAGCGCCCCTCCTGTCTCTTCTCCTCACCACGCACTTGGGTGGATGGATAGCTCTGCACATACTTTCTTCTCTTAGGATATTTATTCCACGGTATGTTTTGTGTCTCCTTTTTATGTTAGAAAACGTGTGTCTCTGCAAGTGCTCAGGGCTGTGTGGTGCTTGACACATTCTAACTTCAATGACCAGCCTGGTGTGTATTGGTGAATACGAAAGTTAACACTTGGACGTTTTATAAACAGTGTTAGAAATCAAAAGACAGACATATCTGAAGGATTTTGGTTCTTTTGCCAAGACGTCCCCGAAGACGGCAGCGGCGTGTGCATTTCCTGTGTATCCGTCCGTCGGTTGACCTGTCTTCTCCCATCTGATGACTGGAAATGGCATTTTGTTCAAATTTATGTTTATCTTTTATAAGTTTGTGCTGTGATATCTGCCTCTTTTTCTGTTGTATGTTTTTAGAGGTCTTTGTGTGCAGCTTGTGAAGCATTTGCATCAGTTTCCACTCTGCTTAAGTCTCGTCCATGTTTTTCATTTATGGTTTCTTTTGTCCCTTCGAAAGTCTACTGTATCTGTAGAGTGGCCTGCTGTGTAATGCAAAAGTGATTCTTTTCTTTCTTTCTTTTTTTTTAAAGTGGTTCTTTTTTAAAATGGCTACTTATCCAACAGGCTTTGGTGCTGATGACCACACGTGACACGGTCACGGTGCTCGTTATCACACATGACATGGCCACGGTGCTGATCGTGACATGGCCGTGGTGCTGGTTATCATGTGTGACATGGCCGCCATGCTGATTATCGCACATGACGCGGCCGCGGTGCTGGTCATCACATGTGACATGGCCACGGTGCTCGTTATCGCATGTGACCCGGCCACGGTGCTGATCATCACACATGACGTGGCCACGGTGCTCATTATCACATGTGACATGGCTGTTGTGCTCATTATTACACGTGGCATGGCCACCACGGCTGCCATTCTGATTATCGCACGTGACACGGCCGTGGTCATCACTCTTGTTACAGTGACAGTCTTATTGCAGCGGCAAATATGTCCAGTTGGCATGTTGTATACCTTGACTTTGGATGATGTTATATGTTAGTTATGTTTCAATAAAAACAGTTTTTAAAAAAAAAATGGTTATTGAGGCACCTGATGGCTCAGTCGGTTAAGCGTCCGACTTTGGCTCAGGTCATGATCTCACCGTTCGTGAGTTCGAGCCCCGTGTCGGGCTCTGTGCTGATGGCTCGGAGCCTGGAGCTGCTTCCGATTCTGTGTCTCCCTTTCTCTCTGCCCCTCCCCTGCTCATGCTCTGTCTCTCTCTGTCTCTCAAAAATGAATAAACGTGAAAAAAAAATAAATTGGTTACTGCCTTCGGTTTTATGCTTTGAATGTTTCTACTCCATGATTCTATTTTCAATTTAAAGACGATTCCCGCTTTACACATCAAATCTCCTATCCTTCTAGCATTTATTTTGAGTCAAGCTGCGAGTGGGAAATCAGACTTAAGGAAACAACTTGTTGACCAACGGCAGCAGTGCCGTGTACTGAATAGCTCGCTATTTTTGCAGACATGTAAAATTGCCCTCACTCCGTCTCCGAGCTTTCCATCCCCGCGTCAGCATAGCAGCGCGCCCGTCGCTCCCTACCTTGGCCAGGCGCGTTGTTGCCAACGTCGCCTTCCAGTCTGCTTCTCGAGTTCTCGCTTTACAGTGCCTTTTGCCACGTAAATATTTTAAGCTTCCCATGCTAAATACGGAAACATGTTTTCCTCTATGCTTGTGGAGGCTCGGTTGTGATCAGAAGGCTGTCTTGCCGACTCGGTGCCTGTGAGCGGACAGCGATGCTTGTCGTTAGCACTGGCGGTGTCATACCTCTTCAGGCGTTCCCTGCACGTAGCCTCACAGAGAAGGGAGTTGGATCCCATCCCGAAATCTGCGTGGCTGCAGGATTGTTGTTAGAGGGAGTGTCAGACACGTTGCTTGGTGTCACGCGCTGTGAAAAGGCCCCGTCGTGCTGGGCCGGGGCCTGGAAATTCGCCCTGCGGTCTCCTCCTTTCTCAGCTTTTTCCCGGGCTCGCTCAGACTCCCCTGTTTTGTGTCTGCTTTGCTGTGCTTTTCTTCAATGTGGCAAAAGACAGCTGGGCCGTCACCTTATTACTTAGGACATCTAGCTTACGCTTCTCACACTGTTTGCTAGAATGGATTCGTTTCTGTCACGAGATGTTCTTGCGGCTTGTTGACTTTCTGATGCGATTCGAGCCGATTGCTTGGCGGGTGCCACTATTTCTCCGTCGCGTGTTCTTCTTGTTCTGTAGCCTGCGTCCTCCGTAAACTCTCCAGGGTTAAGCGGGGGAGAAGCAGATCGCGAACGCCAACCGACCGGGAGGGTTTTTTGTTTGCTGCCTGGCCCGCGTGGGGGCCCCACCCCGAGTCTTGCCCGCTGAGTCTCCTTCGCAAGAATTCTCGAGTCACCCGCGTGGACGGTTGGGAACGCCTGCGCTAAATACTCATTTGTAGCGGCCTTAATTTTGCTAAGTGAGGTAGAAAGAAAAGTGTGAAGTTAGAACCTGTATTAGACAGAACGTGCCTGAAAGCAAAGCCAAACGTAAGGCAAACAAACGAGGGTACCTGGGGTACTGGTGTTAACGCAGAATTCTAGGAAAGCGGATGAGCCGTGGCGGAGGCCAGGGGCGGAATCGCCAGCCCTGCAGAGGGTGTGATGGGGCGATGGCACGGGCGTGTAGGCGGTTGAAGGGCACACGGGTGCACGCGTGCACTCGGGAGAGTGAGCTTCCCCAGGTTCAACAGACTCTCACGCGAATTTGCCGGGCAGGCGAGGAGGGGCTCTCCTTCTGGCCGTTGGCAGTTCTGTGTGTAAGTCGTGTGTCGGGAGAGGAGGTAAAATCCTATCGTGTCCTCATCTGTACCTTTGCCTGTCCCGTGTGCCGTGATCCACGGGAGGTGACATTTTGTTACGCTCAAGATCACAAGGATGTGCTCCTCATTTTTATCAGTGACACACGGGTATACATTTCAAGGGCAGTTACAGAGTTGTAGCATGCGGTTCAGATAATGCTAATTTTAAAATTTTATGGTTGATGCACTTTGATAGAGAGTGTGATTAAGCATTTAAGTAAAGTAACGGTGTAGTAAAATGAAAGCATTTGGAGTTCTGTTATGACCGTAAAACCAAAAAGCAGTATATCCTAGAAAAAAGGAAAGCTTAACTGAATTTCTGGTATATCAATCAGTTTAAATTTGTAGCTTCGTATAATTTGGCATATTTGTATAGATTTTTTTTTCATAGGGAAAAAGCTCTAGTTTCATTATGGATTCAGGCAAGACGATTTGGTTTTTCCATTAATAGCTTCCCCATTAATACACTTCCCCCGACTGCCACTCACTTTGACTTTTCTGTGTCTGACGTGATGGATTTGGGGTATGCGATGTCATCACGGTTTGTGACACCCGTCAGTCGAGCATCCTGACACTAAGAAGAAGTGACCCTGCAAACCTTAGAGCTTTTCTTGCAGAACTGAGGACACCGCCAAGAATAACCTGTCCGGTTCTGTCGTATCCCCTGGTCACCTGATGTGATCAGACATTAACGGTTTGAACAGGCCGTTTCGCCCTAGCCGTGCTGCCAGCCCTGCATAGGCAGGGTCTCTTCTCGCGGCCGCACAGGCATCTAGAAGGCGTGCTTCAGGCGCCCATACACATTCGGGAAACATGTTTCTGGCTTTTGCGATCAGGCGGATTTATTAACAACAACGAGGTCACAATAAATCATGACTTGCTGATTTATTCCAAAAGATCTATGTAGCAGTAAACAACACCATTTACATTTAATTAGTTTTATTGAACGAAAGGCAATTTTATTTGTAATGAACCACATGTTATGATTAAGGATGTATTTTAATGACCTTTAAGTAATGCGAACAAATGTTGCCCTTGACCTGATAGCAGAGGCTTTCCTACATTATTGAAAACTTCAGAATGATTTTTAAATTATCGTGAAAAGCTTCGAATGACATTCTCATTATTGTGCCATTATTCAGTCATTTGATGTCTAATATACTAGATGAAAGGCATTCCTCTGAATGTTCATGTGCATGTAGAAGTGAGGATTGTTGCTGGGGTTGCTCCGATCTCCATGTATCAGAAGGTAGTCTGTTGTACGCGAGCTTCACGTTTTGAAAAATATTTCCACAGCGTAATGCTGAAATGAGGAAGGATTCCCAGACGCGCCTTCTCCCAGGAGCCGCTTGGCTGCTTGCTAGGCATTCTTGTCGTATCTCCCTAAGTCTACAATTGTGACACGATGTGTTTTTTCTTGTGCAAACCAGCTTGACTTAATTAACTTGAAAATAACTTTCTGTTAGTTAACGTATACTCTAAGCTGCAGTAGCCGACCCGCTGTGGTGAGCTGCTGTGCTCACCCTTCATCCAGCGGAGCATCTCTGTTCTCTAGAAACGTGAAAATGCATCGGTGCGTGTTTTCCAGGCCCTGATGAAGGTATGTGAGTGAGCTTTCCCAGGTTCGGCAGACTCTCAGAAGAAGTTACAGGGCAGGAGAGGAAGGGGTCTCCTTCTGCCCTGTTGGCAGTTCTGCACCGGCAGGGGCCGCCCTCGGCGTCGCGGGCAGAAGTGGCAGCTGTGGTGTAGTCATGTCCCCCTCACCCTGGGGTCCGGCTCCGGGGTATCTCTTGAACTCTGCAGTTGCAAGGGTGTTTTCCGCGGAGGACCGTTTTGGTAACATTCTCAGAGTCATTTTGGGAGGTTCAGTCATGAGTCTCATCCCTCCGGGTGTGTTTGGAAGTGTCTCATTCCATCTAGCAGGCAAATCCCTTTCTGCCCCTGAGATCTAGAGCGGTTTCTGCTTCCCGAACCGATACACCACAAATTAGAAGAGAGAGGTTTTTCCCCCTCACTCACCAGCCCAGAGGTCGGTGGTCCGAGGCTGAGAGGGCAGCTCTGTCGTCATTGACATGTGACCCTCACCTGTGTCCCACGTGACTGCTCCCCTCCAGCCTCGCCAGCAGGAGGGGAGGGCAGGGGCGGGGAGAGGGCCTGTGGGCCTTACGGCACACACCCACCCCTGCTCCTTGTGCTCTGCCCCACGTGGTGAGAGCTGGAAAGAGGGGTGAGGGAGGGAGGGAGGGTTCTTCAGTGGCGCCATGTGCCCAGCGAAAGCCTGAAAGTCCTGTCTTTAACAGGAGTCTCCGCCACACCGTCTCTTCCTTCCGTTTTCTGGTGAGTTTCTCTGAGTTGCTGTCGTACTTCCTACTGGGCCGTGTGCACCGACACTTCCCAGTTAGCTCTCTCGGAGGATTTTGCTGCCCTTAGAACGGGATGCTCCCTCTGGAGTTGTTATGGTTACCACTTTTATTAGAATCAGTTCTTGCACACTTGTTGTTCAAGTAACTCTAGGCTGCTTGAAGACTTGTGTGCTCCCCACTCACCTGGGTTGAAATTAAAGTAGGAGATAAATGTAAGCAGCAAAATAATACGTTTTCTAGAAATGAAAGAAGCCGTAACATTTTAGACTGTTGCTTGTTTTTTGCTAAAGAATATTTTCTTTCTTTTCTTTCTTTCTTTTTTTTTTTTTTACATTTATTTATTTTTGAGAGACAGAGAGACAGAGCACTAGTTGGGGAGGGATACAGAGAGAGGGAGACACAGAATCCGAAGCAGGCTCCAGGCTCTGAGCCGTCAGCACAGAGCCCGACGCAGGGCACAAACACACCAACTGTGAGATCATGACCTGAGCTGAAGTCAGACGCTTAACTGAGCCACCTAGATGCCCCAAGAATATTTTCTTTAAGCCCGCCAGTTGGGGCTCCTACTGGGAGAGGAGAGCTGACAAGCCTAGCTTAACTAGGTCTTCTGGGAAGAGAAGCGAGTAAATACGAATCTCTAATATATTTTAAGAAATCTGAGAGGATACCACAGTCTGAACAGAAGCTGCCAAAAAAGACCGCGTGGTAAGTGAGACCACTTAGAATGACATGACTGCTGAAGTAGAAGCAGGCAGACAGGACTGGAAGGTGAATTGTTCTGTGTCTCTGAGCGCAAAGGCCAGAGATGAGAAACACCCCTCGGTGACTGTCGTTTCTCCTTGGTCCTTATGCTGCCTGCGGTCATCTTGTGTGTGTGTTTTCTGTGATGTTGAGGCCAAGTCAGCAGGCAGTAAATTGCACATAATGAAACTGCACACACTTGCACCTGTGAGGCCATCACCGCAGGCCAGAAAGCAAGTCCATAGCCCTCGTGACCGTCTGCCGTCACCTGCCGCCCTCGTCCGCGTCCATGCTTTCAGTCTGGTCCGCCCTCTCGCGGCTTCTCGTCCGCCCGCCTCTGTCTGCAGACAGTCTGTCCTTACATCAAATGGAAATTCCTTCTATTTTCCACCAATAAATGAACAGTGTTACCCGTCTTGGTATTTATGTCCCCTCCCTCTGATCGGTTACGATGTTCAAGAATTGTTTCTTCTCCTGTGGAACGATGATTCTTCCACCACTTTGGCCACCACTGCTCTTCAGAGACCTTGGCCGGCAGTCCCCCCTCCCTCTCCTTTCCTGACCCTCCCTCACGGGCCGGGCAGCCGTGTCTCAGTTTTAGTTTAGGTGAATGTATTTACAATTGTTTTATTTTATCTATTGGATTTTCATTCAGCTCTTTCTCTTTTCCTACTCGCTGGAGATTGCAATACACACGTAACTAAAAGTGTCTTGTAAAAAGGTAAAATTGTGTCACCTGACATAAAGTGTGAGAACTCACCCTGTCCTTTCTTCTGAAAGTGTATTGTGCCTTTTCTGCACGCATCTACATTCATACGCATTCATATACTTTTTATGTGCATTATATCTGCACGTAAGCTGTTCCAATGTTTCCCTTGTATTTTAAAGAAATATGAAGTGGAAAAACAGCATTTTTGTTTTCCTTTTGCTGTTTATCATTTCTGTTCTTCACCGTTCCTTCCAAAAGGCTGAGTTTCTACTGCATAACATTTCCCTGCCGCCTAAACAGTTCCCTTCTGTTAATATTTCTTGTAGTGTATGTCTGCTGATAGTGAAGTCTCATTTTCATTGATCTGAAATCTCTTTATTTCAGCTGTTTCGGTAAAAGATATTTTTGCTGAATGTGGAATTCTGGGTTGACCTGTGTTTTTCCTTGTAGCGCTTTAAATATTTTGTTCCACTGTCTCCTGATTCCATTATTTCTAATGAGAAATCAGCATTACTTTGATCGTTGTTCCTGTGTGTAATATGTCATTTTTCTCTATGGATTTGTGAGATTTTCCTTTCTTTGTTTTTTTGGCAGTGTGTCTTTGTTTTTTGATGTTGTTAGTGTTGTTGTTACTGTTTTTTTGTTTTGTTTTGTTTTGTTTTTAAATCTGTGTAGGGTTTTTCTCGGCTTCTTTAATCTGTCTGGGCTGTTAACATATTTAGCATGTTTCTAGTCATTACTTCTTCATAGGTTTCCTTCGTTCTTTCTCCACTCTTCCCAGGATCCCAGGCATAAGCATGTTAGACCTCTTGATATTCTGCCAGTGGTGCTGTGACCATATTCTTTTCTAGATCTTTTTCCTTTGTGTCTTCAGAGTCATTATCCCTTGATCTCTCCCTGAATTCACTGATTCTGTTCTGTCATCCCCAATCTGCTAAGCCCATCTAATAAACTTATTTCAGGTGTCGTATTTTTTTAATTCTAGAATTTCCATTTGGTTCTTTTTCCTTAAATGTAATTTTTGTGTGTGTGCTTTGGTTTCACATTGATTATTGTTTAGGAGAATATTTTTCCTTAAGTCTTTGAGATGTTATAATTGCTGTGAAATTCTCATCTCTTAATTCTGATCTGGTCATCTCAGAATTAATCCTTTTTTTTTTTTTTTTAAAGTTTACTTATTTATTTTGAGAGAGAGAGAGGGTGCTAGTGGGGGAGGGGCAGAGAGAGAGGGAAAGAGAATCCCAAGCATGCTCCGTGCTTCTCACGAACTGTGAGATCGTGACCTGAGCTGAAGTCAAGAGTTGGATGCTTAACTGACTGAGCCACCCAGGTGTCCCAGAATTAGTCTGTTGATTGAATTCTTTGCTGAATACAGACCTTGTGTTCTTTTTTTTTTTTTTTAATGTTTTTATTTATTTTTGAGACAGAGAGAGACAGAACATGAGCAGAGAAGGGGCAGAGAGAGAGGGAGACACAGAATCGGAAGCAGGCTCCAGGCTCGGAGCTGTCAGCACAGAGCCCGACGCGGGGCTCGAACTCATACACTGCGAGAACATGACCTGAGCTGAAGTCGGACGCTCAACCGACTGAGCCACCCAGGCGCCCCCAGACCTTGTGTTCTTGTCTCTTCATAGGTCTAGAAATTTGGATTCTTTCTTCCGCATCCAAATGCAGAAGATTGCATTTGGATTCCGCATCCAAATGCAGAGATTCTGGATGGTCTTATGTCCTTCTGAAGAGTGCTGTGTTTTGTGTTTGGTTTTGTTTTAAGTGGTAGTTAACTTGGTTGAAGTCGAACTCTGAACTCTATCTTTCCTGAGGTTGGGGGCTGCTGGAAACCCACCCCGAGTGTGGGTTGTGTGGGGTCAGGATGAGACGATGCCAGAAGTTAGGGCCCCTCTGAGGCACTGTCCTGTCTCAGGTCCCTGTCTGCACCATCACTCTTCAGCTGCTGCGGTTGCCCCAGTCTTTGACCTCTGTCTCTTTTGGCTAGTCTGTGGTTTTCTGTCTAGATACGGCAGCCACGCTAAAACGTTGGTTCTGAGACAAACCCAAAATAAAACAGGTAACAAAAGATGAATACCAGAACTCAAACAATGGTAAACTCTCTGTGTTGGGGGACCTTCAAGACCACCCCCAATTTTTTTATGGTTATTTATTTATTTTGAGAGTGAGTGAACATGAGTGGTGAAAGGGTAGCAGGGGAGGGAGAGAGAGAACACCACACAGGCTCCCACTGTCAGCACAGAGCCCAGCATGGGGCCCGCCCTCACGATCTGTGAGATTATGACCTGAGCTGAAATCAAGAGTCAGATGCTTAACCGACTGAGCCACCCAGGTGCCTCAGGACCACCCCCAGTTGTTGTTTTTTTTAATGGTATTTTTTTTCACTTTTAATTTTATTTTTTATTTTTTAAAATGTATATCCACGTTAGCATATAGTGCAACAGTGACTTCAGGAGTAGATTCCTTAATGCCCCTCCCCCACTTAGCCCCTCCCCCCTCCCCCAACCCCTCCCATAACCCTCAGTTTGTTCTCCATATTTATGAGTCTCTTCTGTTTTGTTCCCCTCCCTGTTTTTATATTATTTTTGTTTCCCTTCCCTTATGTTCATCTGTTTTGTCTCTTAAAGTCCTCATATGAGTGAAGTCCTATGATTTTTGTCTTTCTCTAATTTCACTTAGCATAACACCCTCCAGTTCCATCCACGTAGTTGCAGATGGCAAGATTTCATTCTTTTTGATTGCCGAGTAATACTCCACTGTATATGTGTGTGTGTATATATATATCCATTCATCCATCGGTGGACATTTGGGCTCTTTCCACACTTTGGCTATTGTCAATGGTGCTGCTGTAAACATGGGAAGACCACCCCCAGTTTTAATGATTCCCTAGGAGGACCCCCAGGACTCAGCACACAGTCCTCCTCATGACCACGATTTATTCCAGCGAAAGGCCACGGGCGCAGACAGCCAGCTGAAGGACTCGTGGGGCGAATCTGGAGGAAGCAACATGCGGGTTCCAGAGCCCCTCCCAGTGGCCTCACGCGGGGTGGGCTGCACACCCCAGCAGCACGTTGGGAGAACACGTGTGAAACGGCCCTATCAGGCGAGCACAGTGGGGACTCACGGAGGCATGTGCCCAGATGCCAGACTCCCGGAGGGAAGCAGGAGTTCGGCATGAACCGGGTTTCCTGAACTCGGGAGGTTGTCATCTGGGAGTGGTGGGGACCCGCCTGAAAGGCACGTTGCCAGACCCCACCCAGCCTTGCGTGCGAGCAGGCCTTTCCCGAGTCGGCTGTGTTCCTGTCTCGGCTCAGCCCACCCCCTCGGCCGTGGTGTCCTTCCGGGAGGAGTGCCGGCCATATCGCCCTTGAACCTCACTCAGCGCGGGGAGAGCAGCCGGCTCCCTCGAGAGGCCTGGCCGCGGCCTCTACAGCCACGCAGTCCACCGTTCGCGCCGCGTCTGAGTGGGAGACCCCAGCAGCCGCTGCTCTCGGTCCCGCAGCCCCTTTGAATCTCCAATGCCAGTCTCTGGCAGCGGGAGGGGGGGCCTGCCAACAGCTGTGAGCGGCAGCCGTGACCTTACCCTCCCCCGTGCTCCTGCCCGGTGTCAGGGCCTCTGCTGGGCCACCTGCAGGCCTCATGTCGCCCGCCCAGACTTTGAGCCGGAAGGGTTTTATGCAGGAGGCACAAAGCATTTTTTACAGGAACTTTTTTTTTTTTTACATTTATTTATTTTTGAGAGACAGATCGTGAGCAGGGGAGGGGCAGAGAGAGAGGGAGACACAGAATCAGAAGCAGGCTCCAGACTCCGAGCTGTCAGCACAGAGCCCGACGCGGGGCTCCAACCCACGAACCGTGAGGTCATGACCTGAGCCAAAGTCGGACGCTCAACCGACTGAGCCACCCCGGCGCCCCAGGAAAATATTTTCATATAGCTTAATCCTGAAGACACACTGTGTTTAGGAATTGGCCAAGAGGAAATCTGAATCTTCAAACCTTTTCACAGTGCCTTTACATGCCCCCCGCTCCCCCTTCTGTCCCGATCTTTTACTGGGGAGTGGCCCAGAAGAGACCATTCCCTTTCTGGGACAGTGGCACTTAGTAATCAGACGGCCTTACTCTAATGTGCACGTGCAGGGAGGTGAGGGAAGTGGGGTCAGGCTCATGGTCCTCTGTTGCAGACCATGGCTGATCTGGAACGCCAACCACAAGTCAGCAGCGGTGAGATGTTCCCGAGACAGATGGGGCCGTGGAGGGGTCACCAGGAGGGGTGGGCCGTCCCCTTGGAGCTTGGGCAGGGGTCGCACGTTGGTACCAGAAGCATCTTGATTTCACGTGGCCCACCAGAGCACCGGCCCTTGATCGTGGGCAGCTCAGGCGACCCCGGCCCAGCCCACGCCCAGGTGGTTTCTGTGGTTAACATCCCTCCCAAGGGTCTGAATTCTTGCACCGGCTGCAGCTCCAGGCTGTGTTTGCGAGCCTCTGCCTGCATTCGGCGTGGCACTGCTCGTGCCATGGTCGGAACAGCCCTGGCGGACAGCGTCACATCCAGCTTGGAGTCCGGTGCAGGCACGTGGGGTCTGTGAGTCCAGGCTTCAAATGATGCGACTTCCCGGCCGGGCCGTGAGAGCTGTGCTGCAGACCCGGCATCGGCCCTGCTCCGAGGACAGTTTGAGGGCAAGGTGGAGGTGCGCAGCAGGGGTCCCTCCGGCCTCCCTCCGCGGGGTCCCATCGGGAAGCCCACCCTGGTCAAAGGTCCACCGCCCACAGCTTTTACCTTCCTGTGCAGTGAGCTTGAGTCTGACGTGTTCCTGTGTGAGTGGCTAGTTCTCTCTTTTTCCACGAATTGTTTCCGTATTCACTGGGTTGTTGTATCAAACCCGCGTTTCCACTACAGAATTCACCTTAAACTCAGAAGTGCGTTCGACTGTGGTTGAGGGTTTTCAGTTATCCTCAGGCGCCTGTGCCGTCTGCCGCTGCTGAGGAGATCGCTCACGGAACCGAAAGGGAAGCCAGCCTGCCTTCAGAGGGCGGCAGGGAGACTAGGTCTGGGGGGACGCAGAGGTGAGGGCACTGCCGAGGCGTGTGGGGCACAGCGGGCTGGGGTTCTGGGCCTCCTCGTTGCTGTGTCCTTGACGTTTCAGGCCCGTCGTAAGGACAGATTTCTTAAGTTTCTGTGTAGTGTTGTACTTGTCCAGCTTTTTGATAGCCAATTAAGATTATATTTTTAAACACAAGTGAAATATCAAGAACTAAAAGACCTTTATTAGTTTACTCTGAAGAACTCGGCTATACGTAATCTACATTCGTGGGTATAACTCACCCACGTACAATATTATTTGTGTTCACGTGATTCGGTGTGAAAAATAGACTAGCCCATTTAGATGGTAACAAACTTACGATGCGTGCTTTGGGGTTTTGTCTTATAGTGTCGGTTATATGCTGGGCACTTTAGGGTGTGTGGTGTCACCACACAGAACAAAAACGAGGTCCCTCTCCCCTGGGCCGTCTGGTGCCCAGTGCAGTCAGAGTCCCATGTGGGTTTTGGTTTTGCCAAAGTCCAAACAGACGAGGAACTTTCCAGTGTTGTAAACCCTTTGTGATCTCCCAGTAAAAACTATCATGCACCATTAAAAACTTGAAATTTGTTTTCAGTACATTTCACTTATTATAACTTTAAAATTATATACAGAGAGAGTTTTAAAAACTAAACTAAGTCAGCAGACATACCTTTATAATTGTCTTAAAATGAGGTGCTTAAGATGTTATCTCTGGAGACTTAGCTATTTAAACTTCCGTGTTGCCAGTGAATGGAATATCCTAAACCATTTCTTTCCTACTTCAACCCCAGTTCTGGGAAAGTCGCTATGATGTGTGGATAGCTGAAGCCTTCCCGTACAGTCTTACAAATACAGATCATGGGGATGTGGTTCAGGCACATGGGAGAAATGCACCACGCTCATGGCTGTAAGGAAAGCAGTTGTGTATAGCAAATGCAGTAGCTGCTGAAAGAAAAGCATGTAAACAAATCTAGGATTTGCTAGGTTGTTTTATAAAACTTCTGCGGAATTGTGAGCTTTACTTAAATCTCACTAAATTCTTTGGTACCCACTAACTCCTAAATACTCACACACGGTCTGACAAAACTTCAAAGCATACAGATGGGAAGTATACCTTCGCCTTTAAACTTGGGCCCGTGGGGCAGCCGCAGGCGGTAGGTGTCGTGTAAGTATCGCCCACGTGCTTTTGACACACACCTGTCATTAAGCAGCAGCGGTGTGTTAGAATCAAGAGAAATTGCCGCACGTCTGTTGAGCTCATGAATGATTTCTCTTAGTTGCCCTTGCATCCTGACCCATAGAGTTGGCGCACGAAATACAGGAAGATCGGCCGTCGCTTTTGATAACAATACATGACAAATGTTAGTTGGTAATTGAAAATTTTACATGTAACTTTACTTAATTATAGTGTAATTAATTCGGATATTCTGTATTCCAGGACCTTTTTTCAATCAGTGCTTATGTTTATGCTCAGAAGCCACAACTGGATATTCACAGTTTTGAAGGCACCTTTACCAGGGTAAGTTAAGTCTTTTGTTAAATACAAATATATTCATTGTGCATATAAGTTAAAAATAGCAAACCTTACATTTGAAAGAGTACTCAGAGAATTAAAACAGAAGTTTTGAACTGAAGCGGGAAAGCCTAGAGAATGTTTCCAGTTCTCAAATCTCCATGTATCCAGTCTCCGCGTGTTTCTGTTTAGCATATTTACTCTGGAAGAGGTCTTCACCCTGAAAATACTAGGAGTCAGTAAGATGAAGTCTGAAATTGCCATTTCAGCTTCGACTCTGTGTTATAGTTAATACACTAGAATAGCCACATCGTCGCCTGATTTTAGTAAGCGGGTGTGTGGATGGGCATGTGCGTGTTCATTTGCTCACATAGACGCGTGCGTTTCGTTGAACTCCCTTTTCAGTATTGAGGTGTTTTACTCTATCTCGAAGTCCCTTCTCCCCAGTTATTTGATAGGATTTGGACGACTCAGTAACTTTGGATTTAGCAGCTTACACTGATACTATAAATGCCTTATAAAAATTAAGGGGTTTTAGTACCTGACTGGAGTTTACTTTTAATTGGTGCAATTGTTGTACAAAGATTTCTGTTGGTGCAGTCAGCTTCGTTTCATTCTTGGTCACACACCAGGTGAGCAGGTGTCCTTGTTGGGAAAGCACTTACTACGTGTCAGACGATGGGCAAATTATGGGAATGCAAACAGGCGTGCCTGTGGGGGAGATGGTCGTTGTTCTGTAACTTTGTTATTACATGTGCTTCAGTGAGAAGAGCATGTTCGAAATGTTGGTGGAGACACATGAGGAAGTGTATAATGAGGTCTGGAGAAAACCAAGATCTTTCGTGTTTTTGCAAAAATATTTATGGAAAAAAGCACTTCTAGTTAAAGACGAGTTGGCACATGTGAGAAAAAGCCTGACGAAAGGGCTTCATTAGTACAATAAATTAAGAGTTATTAGCTTAGCCACTGTTAATATTTTGGAAAATTATTTGCCGTCTTCCTTCCTGGTTCCCAGCTTTGTCTTGCTTACCGCTTGCTAAGAGCTGGAAGTGTCTGCTAGACGATGTGTGGAATCACACCGACTTCCGTGCGAGTGTGCGAGAGTGTGGCCGAACACGACCAGGCTGCAAAGCGCAGTTCACGCGGTGCGTGGCGGAGTGTGTGACTGAGCGTGGGTGTGCGCGAGTGAGCGTGCGGGGTGGGGGAAAGAAGGATGGGGAAGGGCAGCCAGGTTCCATCCCCAAGGTCTGGTCGAAAGAAGGAAGAGGCCGTTTCAGGATTTCCAGCTTAGAGAGGATGACATTGGTGCTTGTAAAAGATCCCAGGCAGTCACGTGCATTTATGTCCCCCCGGCCTCCCCGGACCGATCAGGCCGCACGCCTGGGAGAAGGAAAAGACTGCAAACTGCAGTTTTCTGTAAGGAGAAGTGTCCAGAATGGCAGGGTCTGCCCCAGAGCCAGGGCGCCACACGGGCGGTTGGTCTCGGGGTTTTGACTTCATCAAGGCCACGGTTCACCCAAGTTACATGTACTTCGTGTGAATTCTGGCACGTTCTTGATACGCGTGGTTCAACCACCCGCCTTCCGCGGTCTCCTTTGGGTGTTTCCAACAAGATTTTGTTTCACTCCGTTCAGATACGTCGTCACGTTCTGGGTTGTTTAAGGAGAAAAATTGTCATTTTTGTGTGCGTCTTTCCAAAAGGAGGAAAGAAAGAAACCGTGTTGAGTAGCTGGTTTCGCCACCAGAAAATGGAATTCACCAGTTTAATTACTGAAGTATGAAGTCAACGTTTGAAGAAGTGATACCTGCTTAGATTCCTTTTTCAGAGCCTGATACACAGAGGAAACAATATACGCTTTGTATCAGCCTGAGTAATTAAATAAGAATCAGAGCAAATTAATTCACGTGCCCTGGGGCAGTGCATGTAGTACGTACTTTGCTGCCTGCATGGAGTCTGGTCGTCGCTTTGTGAGTCATGTCAGGATGACCTCAGCTGCTCACTGTGTGACATTCTGAGTTACAGAAATGATTCGTGTCATTATTAGTGGCACAATTGATTTGCTTATTGTTCAGGACCAAGCAATTCTCTCTGAAGTTTAGAGTTTAAAACTAGCCAGTTTTGAAATAGTAGCAATGTTTGTGGGCCATTAACACCATTCAAGCTTCTTTATAAATACGTTTTCTGCTGTAATTTCTTAGAACCAGAGCACACGTCCTTGTTCAGGTCTCTTCCAGTCAAAATACTCCCCTTCTAAAAAGCAAATTTCTATTGTTTGCTAAATGCGGAAAAAACAGCCTCAAATGGTATCCTTTTGCTCTCTCCCTCCCCAAAGCAAATTTCATCTTGGCAAACTGTAACATTAAGAAGGCAGAAACCCGGGGAGAAAGTTCCTCGGAGATCGTTTCTTTCCCATCTTCCCAGTGTTTATTCTGTCCTGTGTGAGACTGATAAGGAGCTATGTCTTACAGTGGTTTTCTTGATATTAGAAAAAGTTTAAAGTCCTTCCTCGTTATCCAGAATTGAAACTGCATAGATACCGTGCTGTTCACGCACAATTGTGAGAGAAAGAGACTGATGTGTTCACATGATTAGATAGTCGAGGAAACGTAGAGGGAGAGCCGGCTTAAACTCCCGAAACGGAATGGCGCAGAACCTTTCTCTGCAGTTTAGGTAGATGGCCTGTGGTTCGTGTGGAGTTTTTAAGGCCCTTACTCCTCTCGGGTCTGACGCAGCGGGGGACACCGTACCAGGCGACCGGCAGCGGCACGCATGCTTAAACCTACTTCCGTCGTCATCAGGGAGCCGGAAGAGTGGCAGACCGCCGCGGTCACGCTGTGGTCCTTGCGCGGTCGCGGGCGCACTGGCAGCTGCAGGCGGGCGGCCTGGAGGAGGAGGAGCGGAGGCGCGCAGCAGAGGCCGGACGGCCGAGGGTCCTCACGGGCGCGCCGGGGGGAGGGGCTCCGCGTTCCTTTGCTGTCTTAGTCACTTCCTGGACCCACGGGGACGCCTGCTCCGTGCTCGGAAGGTCAGGGTCACCACCGTGGTTGCCTAGATAAGCATAGCAATTGCCACGAGGCAGTGGAAGTGAGTCAGAGTTCATATTAAAAAGTGTTCGTTCGTTTCACACCTTAAACGATAAGTGTGCGAGGCAGCACTTGGCAGGATTGACCCAAGTTATGGGCTCAGTTTGCTAGGTTGTGGCTGAAATGCCCAGATGAACACATAATTTAAAGATGTGCTATGTGGACCATATTTGGGAAGCAGGAATGAGACTAACAGAGCTTTCTGTCTGACGGTGTCTGTCAGAGTCGCATTCTGAGACCATCTCTGAATGGATCGGAAGTCAGTCCTTTCAGTTCAGTTACAGATTCAAGTACGAAACAGTTGATGCATAGACGCCACCTAGTTCTCTTTTGAAAGTTGATGCTCTTTCTGTAAAACCATGAAGGCCCAAGGCAAAACTCCGTTTTCTTGGGCTATTCATTTCTCAGGCAATGGTCATCTCTACTTGGAACGGCTACGCTGCTTGTAAAAACGGGCCCACGTGGCAGCCTGGCACTTTCCTGTGGGAGAAACAAGCAGGGGCCTTGGAGTCCCCGAGGCACAGGGCTGAATATGCTTAGGCGTCGTAAGAACCCCAGGCTGCGGTGTCTCACCCGAGCGTGGGCTCTGCTTAGACACCCCACGTGTTTGAATGAATCGAATGGACTCTCCTCTTCACACGGGGTGTAACTGAGGCAGCATTAAATGCCCGCCTCGGCTCTTGAAACGAGTGGGTTGTTAAGGAACGGCAGCCACCCGTGTTCTGAACCCTGCACGGCATCCGGGTCTGGAGGCTGAGAAAACTTCTGCGTCCGGGGGTGGCTTTCTTCTTAGGGTGACGTAAAGCAGTGAGGGGAGACACTGAACGCAGTGCTTGGATCGAGGAGGCCGACCGGCTGCTGGTGTTGCTGTCGCGTCGCGTGCCTGCGAGGCACCTGTGGGTGGAGCCCCGTCCCTGGACTAAATTTAAGTCCCGGTATGTCACCTGACAGATGTTTGCAGTTCTAGGGGACATATTCTGGGAACTGTCAGGTTGGTTTAGATTTTGTGCCTCACGAATAAATCAGAGGATCAGTTATATTAGAGAACCAAATATCTAGAAAGGATATTCCATGTGATTAGCAAAATGGCCAGAATTTATATCACTTCGAAATGGTTTGATGAGTGAATAGAAGGAAAACACCAGGAGCATAAACCTCTGTTTCTTACATTCGTTTTGTTTGTTTGTTTGTTTTTTGAGAGAGAGAGAGAGAGAGAGAGAGAGAGAGAGAGACAGAGTATGAGTGGGGGAGGGGCAGAGAGAGAGGGACACTCGGAATCCGAAAAAGGCTCCAGGCTCTGAGCTGTCGGCACAGAGCCCGACGCGGGGCTCGAACTCACGGACCACGAGATCATGACCTGAGCCAAAGTCGGACGCTTAACCGACTGAGCCACCCAGGCGCCCCTTTGACAATTTTAATTTCTTTCCTCCTTCCCAAATAATTTTGATTTCTTTGTGATCTTAAGGTATATATCCCTACAGCAGATTATCAATTTTTAATAGAAAGCACTTCTACAGAGAGTGGCATTATGTAAGGGAGACACACAGCGCTCAGGATGGCGGAGGACCTGTCACTTCTTGGAGACGTACAGGCAGTTGGCCACCACCCTGGACATCTTCCCCGCGGAACTTCTGGGTGCAAGGCTGTGGACTTCTGTAACTCCCTATTCTGGAATGTTCCATAGCCAAAGTTACAATACTTTATAGACGGGGACTTCAGATTAAGGGGAAAAGGTCCCAGATTTTAGACAGTTATTTTAGGTTTTGAACATAAACGCGAAAATATAAAGATAACTGGAGCGTGCATTACTGCTGCGGTGACTGTGGCACGTGGCTGTGCTTGACAGCCACGCGTGGTCATTGCTAACGTGCAGCTTCAACTTGAGATTTGGTTCGATGGAAAGTCTCTGGTGTGATAATAATATTAAGGAGAAATTAAACACAACTGTTGCCTTTACAGAGACAGACACATACATGTTTCAGTTTTAAAATAAAACACAGATACACTTTTTCTCCCCTGAGTATACATACATTTGAAAAGCATAACCCGTGTCCTTAGCGCCAGGCAAGGAGTTTATTTGGCCACACCTACTAAATAAATGTCGATGCGTTAATTTATAATATATCTGTGATAATATTTTACAATTTCCCAGGAGTGCTGTGGTGTTATTAAGTTACGTATTAGAAGATATAATTTTGGTTTGCTCTGTGGAGAAATGAGAACATGTAGTAGTTTAGTGAAAATTTTAAATTACTTTATATTGAAGTTAAATATCCAAAAAATGAATTCATTAAAGTAATTCTTCCCACTTGTAATTTCGTTTTTAAATTTCCATTACTTTTGTGATTTTTTTTTTCATTTTGTTAAGGTAAGACACACATAACATAAAGTTTACCATCTGACGCATTTTTTAAATTGTTTTATTTTGAGAGAGAGAGCGCACACTCGAGAGCACACGAGCGGGGGAGGGGCAGAGGGAGAGAGAATCCCAAGCAGGCTCCGCGCTGTCAGCGCAGAGCCCGGTGCGGGGCTCGAACTCACAAACCACGAGATCGTGACCTGCACCCGAATCAAGAGTTGGACGCTTAACCGACTGAGCCACCCAGGCGTCCCCCCATCTTAAGCGTTTCTAAGTGTACAATGCAGTGACGTTAGGTAGGTTCATAGTGTCGTGCAGCCTTCACCACCATCCACCTCCGTGTTGTTTTCATCTCGTAAAACTGAAAGTCTGTCCCCACTGAACGCTAACTCCCAATTCCCTCTCCCTGCAGCCCTTGGCGACCACCATTCTCTTTTCTGTCTCTGAGATGGTTTTGGCTAAGCGCCTCGTGTAACTAGAATCCTACAGTATTTGTCTAATCATGACGGGCTTATTTCACTCAGCATCATGTCCTCATCGGTCGAGAGTCGGACGCTTTTGTCCTGTGTTTTCTTCTAACGCTTTTGTTGTTGTAAGTCTTACGTTCAGGTCTTTGATTCGTTTTGTTACTTTTATACGTGGTATTAGGGAAGGGTGGCTCTACTGTTTGGCAAGTGGATATCCAGTTTTCCCAGCATCATTTGTTGGAAGACTCTTTTCCCCAGTGTAAAGTCTTGGTACCCTCACCAAGAATTATTTATCCGTATATGCAAGGGTTCATTGTATTCCATTGGTCTTCGTGTTTGTCTTTATGGCAGCACCACAGCGTTACGATTACTGTAGCTTTGTTGTAAGTTTCAAGATCAGAAAGTGTGATTCCTCCAGTTTTGTTCTTTTTTTTTTTTTCCCTCCAAGATTGTTTTTGGATATTGGGGTCCCTTGGGGTTCCATATGAATTTTTGGAGGGTTTTTTCTATTTCTGCAAAAAAAAGGTCATTGGGATTTTGATGAGGGATTGCATTGAATCTATAGATCACTTTGGGTAGTATTGACATTTTCACAATATTGTCTTCCAATCCATGGACGTGGGATGTGTTTCCATTTATTTATGTCTTGTTTACATTGTTTCAGCCGTTTTGTAATTTTTATTTTATAGGTCTTTCAAGTTAGTTTCTAAATATTTTATTATTTTTGGTGCTAGGAGGAATCGTTTTTTATAATTCACTTTACAGATTGTTCACTGTTAGTGTATATAAATGCAAGTCATTTTCGTGTGTTGACTGTGTTATCCTGCTACTTTGGTGAATTCATTTGTTCAATCAAAGAGTTTTCTTGTGGAATCTTTAGTGTTTTCTACTTTTAAGGTCATATTATCTGTAGACAAGTAATTTTACATATTCTTACCCATATGGCTTTTATTTCTTTTTCTTGCATAATTGCTGTAGCTTGAACTTTGAGTACTATGTTCCAAAGTGAATAGATACAGTGAAAGTAGGCATCCTGATGAAAAGGTTTCAGTCTTTTACCACCTGGGATGATAGTCTCTGTGGCCTTTTCATGTATGGCTTTTATTTTTATTTTTTAAATTTGTATAAATTCAAGTATAATTAATTAACATACGGTGCAGTATTGGTTTCAGGAGTAGGACCCAGTGATTCAGCACCTACGTGTAACACCCATGCTCATCCCAACAAATGCCCTTAATATGGCTTTTATTTATGTTGAGGTAGTTCCCTTCTCTTCCTAGTTTGTTGAATTCATTTTTTTTTAATCATAAAAGGGTATTGAAAGGTGCTTTTTCTTCATCAGTTGGGATGTTCATGGGGATTTTTTTTCTTCATTCTGTTAATGTAAGGTATGACATTGATTGGCTTATATTTTGAA
This sequence comes from Panthera leo, assembly GCF_018350215.1. NCBI lineage: Eukaryota > Metazoa > Chordata > Mammalia > Carnivora > Felidae > Panthera > Panthera leo. The sequence continues at coordinate 93,564,933 of NC_056690.1, forward strand.
CCAACCTTGCATTCTGCTTGGTCATACTGTATAATCCTTTTAATATTTTGCTAAATTCTATTTGCTAGTATTACAAGATTATTGCATTAGTGACCATAAAGGATATTGATCTCTAGTTTATTATTCTTGTCATGTCTCTGTCTGGCTTTGGTACCAAGGTTGCACTGGGTTTATAGAGTGAGTTAGGAGATGTCCCTCCTCATTAATGTTTTGGAATGTTGGAGAAGGATGGAAATTACTTTTTCTTTAAATTTTTGGTATATTTCACCAGTGAAGTCATTGGATCCAGGGTGTTTCTGTATCAGATTTTTTATTATTGATTCAGTCTTTTAACTAGATATAGGTCTCTTCTCATTTTCTATTCATGATTAGTGTTGGGAGGTTTTGTGTTTCTAGAAATTCACACATTTCATCAAATTTCTTGGCACACAGGTGCTAATGTATTCTCTTATAATCATTTTATTAACGTAGAATTGTAGCAGTGTCCCCACCTTGGTTTCTGATTTCAGTAGTTTGAGTAGTCTTCTTTTTTTCTTAGTCCACCTAGCTAAGGGTTTGCCAATTTTGTTGATGTTTTCAAAGAACCAACTTGTGGTTTCATTCATTTTTTTGAATTTTTTTATTTAAAACAAATTTTTTTAACGTTTATTTATTTTTGAGAGAGAGAGAGAGAGAGAGCGCAGAGGAGGGGCAGATAGAGAGGGAGACACAGAATCCAAAGCAGGTTCCAGGCTCCGAGCTATTAGCACAAAACCTGACGTGGGGCTTGAACTCATGAACCACGAGATCATGACCTGAGCCAAAGTCAGACACTTAACTGACTGAGCCACTCAGGCGCCCCAGCTTTCATTCATTTTTTAAATTGTTTTTCTGTTATTTATTTCATTTGTCTCTGTTCTCATCTTTATTTTTTCCTTCCTTCAGCTAGCTTTGGGATTAGTTTATTCTTTTTCTAGTCCCATAATTGTAAAGTGAGGTCATCGATTTGAGAGCTTCCTCTTTTTTAATATAAGCGTTTATCGCTGTCAGTTTCCCCCTTAGCACCACTTACGTTGTTGCACTTCGTAAGTTTTTGTAAGTTGTACTTTCAGTATAATTTGTGTCTGAGCATCTCTTAATTTCCTTTGTGATTTCTTCTTAATTCATTCGTTGTTTAAAAGTGTTTAATTTCCACAATTTTGTGAATTTTCTGTTACTGATTTCTAACTTTATCTCATCGTGGTTGGAGTAGATACGTCATATGATGATCTGTTGAGACTTCATTGGTAACATAAGGTCTGTCCTGGGAAATGTCCGTGTTCACTTGAGAAGAATGTGTTTGCTATTCTGGGTGGAGTGTTCTGTATGTCTGTTAGATCTAGTTGGTTTATTGTGCTGAGTTTTCTATTTACTTACCTGTGTCTGATGGTTCCAGCCATAATTGTGAGTGGGATACTGGGGCCACAATTGTGAATGGGATACTGGGGCCATAATTGTGAGTGGGTACTGGGGTCTCTAACTATTACTGCTGAGCTGTTTCAATACTCTTAAATTCTGTCAGTTTTTGCTTCATATATTTTTATAGTTTTTGTTAGATGCACAGTTTATAATTTTCCTGCCCTATTGAACATTTAATAATATAAAATGTCTCTTGTAACCTTTTTTGATTTAATATTTATTTTGTCTGATATTCCTGTGGCCGCATCTGCTTACTTTGCTTACTATTTGCATAGAATATGTTTCTCATACTTTTCACTTGCAACCTCATTGTGTCTTTGGATGTAAAGTGAGCCTCCGCATGTAGATAGCATAGAGTTGGATCATGTGTTTTTATCCATTGTGCCAATCTCTGTCTTTTGATTGTTGAGTTTAATCCATTGATATTTGAAGTAATTACTGAAAAGAAGGGACTTCCTTCTGTCATTGTTCATTTTTTTTCCAAATGCCTTGTAGGTTTTTTGTCCCTCATTTCCTACATTACTGTCTTCTATTGTATTTAGTTGGTTTTTGTAGTGAAACGTTTAAATTTCTCATTTCCTTTTGTGTATATTCTATAGCTGTTTTCTTTGCGGTTACCATGGGGATTACATTTAGCATCCTAAAAGATATAATACTCCAATTTGAATTTGTACCAACTTACGTTCAATAGCATACCGAGGCTCTGCTTCTGTATGGCTCCTTCCCCTCCCTTGTGTTTGCTGATGTCACACAATTACCTCTTTATGTGTTCTGTGCCTAAAAACATAAGCTAATAATTCTCCTAACACCAGCCTCTTAAGTAATGCAGAAAACAAGATTTGGAAGTACAGACCAAAGTGACAATACTAGCTTTTGTGTATGAGTTTCCTCAATCGCATAGAGAACAAAAAGGGCAGCTACCAAGCACGTTATGCTAACACTTGCTTTTATAATTGCCTATTTGTCTTTATTGGGGTGTTACTTCTCCGTGTATGTTCCAGTCACGGCGTCCCTTCCCTTCCCTGCAGGACCGCCCGGCACAGGTCTTGCGGGAGAGGTCCAGCGCTCACACGCCGTCTTAGCTTTTGTTTGTCTGGGAAGGTGTTGATGTCGCCCTCACGTTTGAAGGACAGATTTGCTGGATCTAGGATTCTTGGCCGACGTGTGCGTGAGTGTGCGTGCGTGTGGCTGTGGCTGTTTTCGAGCACTTTGAATCAGTCAGCACACTGCCTTCTGGCCCCCCAAATTTCTAATGAAAAATCTGTACATAACCTTATCGGGGGCCCCTTGTGTGTGATGGTTTGCTGCTGCTGCCGCTTTTTTTTTTAAACTGCTTGCAAGATTCTCTCTTTGTCTTTGTCTTTTAGAAGACAAAGTTCCAACGTGTCTCTGTGGGTTTCTTTGAGTTCATCTTGCTTGGATGTGGTTGAACTTCTGCAGTGTTTACATTCCCGACTTCCAGCAGATTCGGCGTGTTTTCACCCATTGTTTCTTCACATGTGTTCTCTGCCCTTTTCACTGCGTCCTCCCCTTTCAGGATCCCACGATCCGTTTATGGGTTTGGTCCCTGGTGCCCCACAGTCCGTCAGGCCTGTTAATTTTCCTCAACGTGTTTTCATTCTCTTTCTCAAACTCGGTCCTTTCCGTTGCTCTGTTTTCGGGTTTGCTGACCCCCCTGCCTCATCACATCTGCCGTGAATCTTCAGGGAAACTGTCATTTCAGTCATTGGACTTTTCAGCTCTTTGGTGTCTTTTGGTTTCTTTTGGGGTATCCTATCTCTGTCGATAATTTACATTTTGTTCACACATTGTTTTCTTGGCTTTCTCCACATCTTCATTTCTTGGAACCTATTCAGTACTTTTCTTTTAAAGTCTTTGTCTAGTGTATCTGACATCAGGTCTTTCTCAGGGATAGTTTCTCTTGATTTGTAATTTTTCCTTTTAATCAGCTGTCATTTTCTGAGTTGTTTTATTTATATTTTTTAATGCCTTGCTATTGTTGAAACTGTTTTTTTTAAGATAGTAATGTGGTAACTCTAGAAGGCAAAATCTCTCCCTCAGGTTTTGCTGGGTTTTTAGTCATTATATTTATTGGTTTATTTTAATTATTACAGACTGTCTCTTTGCCGGGGGTCGGCCTACATTTAATGTCTTCTCAGGTCTTTTCCGAGCCTTTCCCTGGGCCTGCACGGTCACTTGCTGGTTTTTTTCCCCATGTGTGCAGTTGTTCTGGAATGTCCTAGTCTTTAACGTGTGGCTCCCGAAAGGGGAAAAGTGGAAAACAAAAGGGGGATAAGAGGGCACTTATCCCCTTGAAGTCACTCGAGCTGGAGGGGTGACAGCAATGGCCGCCAGCCTCTGAGTCCGCACCTGTGTGGTCAGAGCATGGCCTCCTGGCGTTTGGGGGACAGGGTCCTTTTCGTCCACCTGGCTTCTGCGGGCTGCTCCAGAAACACGTGCCCGGCTGCCTGCCACATGGCTGGGGCGCGGGACGGGTAGGTGCTGCTGTGCTGCGAGCTGGAATGGACCAAAATCGACTACTTCTCCCGGACACGTGGCAGGCCTCGGGCAGAGTCCACAGTTCCAAAGCAGCCCCATCACACAGGTTCCGCCCCTGCTGTTGTCATCTGGGGGGGAGAGATTCCCGGGGCCCCTGCTCTGCCGTCTTCCCAGAATCCTCTGTCTAGAGTCCCTCGTTGTTCACTTTATTTTGCAGTGCGTCCCAGCGCTCAGTAAGTGCGCCGGCTTGTGCACTCGGGTTTATCACTGTGGATATCTAACGTAAAAAAGTCGCTAACTTGCCATTTTCTTCCTTTTCTATCTGAACAGGAAGACAGTGACCCGCCCATTCACGAAAGTCTCAGCATAGAAAATACACTGTGGGCGAACACCATTGTGGCGTCAGGTAAGAAGTAAGCTCTTACGTTAGCGTGGACGCTCACACAAGGGAGATTCTGCGCAGTGTCTCTGGAAATGCCTGTCCCACACGGGGACCGTAACAACATGCTCTGGGGGCCGGGGGCAGGCCCTGGGGCTGTGCGTCCCAGGCCAGCGCTGGCTGTGGCCCGTGTGCCACCTGGCACGTTCACTCTGAGGGGCAGGGCCCAGAGCCGCCGCGAGCAGTGTGCCTGCTCTCCGTGCCTCGGGGCAGGGGCGCTCTGCTGGCCGTGAGGACTCTCTTTGGCAAGCCTGTCGGTGTCCCCGGGGCGCGTGGTCCTTACCGAGAGGCGGCGGGGCAGGGCCCGGGGCGCGTGGTGGCCTTTGAGGGATCTTCCAACTCCTCCTCAGTCATCCGCAGAATTCATAGGAGGCCACTGTGGTGGGTTGTCTTTCGGGGAGGAAAGTATTAGATGAGGCAGGGGGGACCTTGGGATGTAGTTCATGTTGGGCCTTTGGGGGCCAGGGTAAAGGTCCTTCACTTTTTTTGAGTGAAATTGGAGGATGTTGGAGTACTCCTAGTGGCTGAACAGGAAGGTCACCTAAATTTACGTTTCGGAAAGTGAAGATCTCTGGAGTATTGAAATCTAAATGATGATCAGCTTTCCAGAAAAGTAGTCGACTTGCCAGTGGTAAGTGGGACTGAATCTGAGAAGCAGGAAGCCTGAAGGATGCTGGTAGGGGTGGGAGGCCAGGACGCGATCAGGGGAGGGCCGTGTGTCTTACCTGTGGCCCGACGCTGGCCGCCCTCCTGTCTGGGAGCTCAGTCGCTCTTCTGGTGGTTTTGTAAGAATCCCTCTCCGGGCCGGGCGCTGGTGATGCAGCGTGGGGCGGAGTGCTTACGGGTCCTGGCCTCGGGCGCTCACGGGCAAGGAAGAGAGACTCTGCTAAAGTGAGGCTGCCACGTCAAGCTGTGTGAAGTGCCACAGGGAAGGAGAGGGCGCCCCGAAATCATAGACGCCTCAGTCCTTACCTGGTGAGAGCAGGGGCGGGGCTTAGATTGAGGAATAGACAGGTGCACCGGACGAGGGGGCGGAAAGGTGTGGGAGGATTCTTGTCGCACCCGCAGCCGCTTGAGGGCCTGGTGCCCCGTGGGCCGAAGAGGGTGATGTCCGTGTGCCTGGCGCACGGAGAAGAGACGGCCACACACGCAGGGCGGTTCTGTGCGCGTGTGCGCGAGGGCCCGTGTGGGTACGTGTTCACCTTTTAGGGAATGGAGGGTCAACGGGGACTTGGCTATACACTGCCTTACATGTCCCAGAGAAAGGGTGACGGCATACAGGACAATTTTCATAGAAATTCCATGAGGTGTTTCAGGATTTTCATACTGATGGATTTTAAAAATTTTCTCAAAATAAAGAGAAAGAGGAAGTAAGGATAGCACGCGCAGGAGAGCCTCAGGGGGCGCAGGCCAGGTCTCGGGCCGTGTAGGCCTCGGGGAGGGGAGACTCACGGTGCCCCTGGAGTCACCGTGGAGGGGGCACCGTCACCAGGAGAGATCTCCGAATCCTGTGCTCACGCTTCCTCCGCGTGGCTGTTTCCTGTTCACCTCACTGACCCCCGAGGATCACCGAGCCTCACCTTGTTCGTCTCGCTGCACGGGCCACGGACTGTGGCTCAGAGAGGCCCACGTTAGCGTGGTCACGCGGCCGGGCTGTCCCAGGGTCAGGATTTGAATCCAGGTGGCTGTCCTCCACAGCGGTCACCCTTCAGCCCATAGCATTTTATAGTTTGTAGACAAATATTTACAATATACCACACGTTAGCTAACGTCGGTCACAGATTTTACATTTTCTCTGTCTAGAGTTACGTTCTGTTTTGTTCCCGTCATATTGAAGACACTCTTTTTAAACCGTTCATTTTATTTGATCCTGTGTTCCCTGCGTATTGGACTGTGGCCTGTCTCCCCACAGACAGAGAAGCACCCGACCGGAAGGCTCGTTCCCTGTACCCGCCTTCCTGCCCTCTCTCCAGGTGACCTTTCACCGGTGGCCCCTGCTTGTGCACCCTGGCGGTGCACGCATTAGGCATCAGATACGCTTGCCGTCCTGAGAACCGTTTCTTGCCCCATGATGTGCAGACTTCAGTTTGCCCAGGGTTATTTTGTCTTCCAAGAAAGTATTTCTGTAGCTCTAAAACCATCCATTCAGAAAAATTTAAATAAGACACATCTAATTTTAATTTGTGTTTGGACATTTAAAAAATGCAAACTGTTTTCATTAATTTGAAGTATTTTAAGACATCCTTACCTTAGTTAAAAACCTTAATAATGTGAGCAATTAAGGGCTCGTGTCTTCTTTATACTTGATTACAAGTTGAGAAGGAAAGATTGGAATTTTTTTAATCTTATTTTTTTAAATGTTATGTGTCAACGGGATTCAGGTTGCCTCCTGTGTGAAGTGAACACAGACCTTCCTCCCGGCCCTGGGGTTCTGATGCGTGGGGTCGAGGACTCGAGTTAACAACACAGAGGACCCGAGGGCTGAGGGTCCCACAAGAGGGGCAGACACAGATGCTCACGGTGCCGCCCTCTTCTTCCCCTTGTAGGATTCGTAAACGTTCTCCAGAGCAGAGTCATGTCCCAGAGAGCGGCCGTGGTAGCCAGGGTTGAGCACACTTAACTGCCAAGAGCCTGGAAGCAGAGATGTGCGTCTGGGGCAGGGCTGCTGGGTGTGTGTGCACTTGGGGTCCTGGATGACTGCCCCCGCCCCCCCCCCCCCCCCACCCTGGGCAGGGCTGCTGGGCGTGTGTGCAGTTGGGGTCCTGGATGACCGGCCCCCCCCCCCCCCCCCCCCCACCCAGGGCAGTGCTGCTGGGCGTGTGTGCAGACGGAGGTCTGAGGTGACCCCCCCCCACCAGAGCAGGGCTGCTGGGCGTGTGTGCAGTTGGGGTCCTGGATGACCGCCCCCCCCCCAGGGCAGGGCTGCTGGGCGTGTGTGCAGATGGAGGTCTAAGGTGACCCCCCCCCCCCCCCAGAGCAGGGCTGCTGGGCGTGTGTGCAGATGGGGTCCTGGATGACCGCCCGCCCCCCCCCCCCCCCCGCCAGGGCAGGGCTGCTGGGTGTGTGTGCAGACGGAGGTCTAAGGTGACCCCCCCCCCTGCCCCCCATAGCAGGGCTGCTGGGCGTGTGTGCAGATGGGGGTCCTGGGTGACCCCCCCCGCAAGGGCAGGGCTGCGGAGCGTGTGCTTAGACAGGGGTCCAGGGTGACAACCCCCCCCCCCCCCAACCGCCGGACAGGGCTGATGGGTGTGTGTGCAGACGGGGGTCCAGGGTGACCCCTTTGGATATGAAGTAATTCAGTGTCAAAAGAATTTGTACATATATATTGTTTCTGGTTTTTGGTTGTTTCATTTTTCTTGGTAATTTTGGGCACGGCATTTTCTAAAACTAGTCCTCATGACAGATCAGAAATTTGAAAATCAAACCTGTCCCTTTAGCATGCATAGTTTGTGAGGCTCCTGCTGCAGAGAGGTTGGTGGATTAGAGGTGGCAGGAGAAGCTGTCCCCCTAGGGTCCACTGGAGGGACCCGACCCCGAGAGCTCTGGTGTGGGTGCACACGACAGCGTGGTGGTGAAGCACTGCTACAGCGGGGGGGGGGGGACCGCAGAGACACGCCAGCACGCAGTTCATCGCTCCCAACAAGGGCTGGGAGTTGCTTCTTCTCAAGCCTTGCGTGTCATGGGGCGGGCGGTCTTGGCAGCTAGGAGGTGGGGGAGGCAGCTCTGCCCTCCCTTCCGGCCCATCCGATCCCCACCCCCCGACTGTGTGCACAGCTGGTGGAGCCCAGACCTGGTGCGAGGCACAGCAGCAGCCGCGTCCCCGGCCTCGGTCTCTCCGTGTGCATCCGGGTGGGGTCTGGCACCTGGGTCACCAGCACCCTCAGCCGCTGGCCGGAGTCTTTGCCGTCCCCACCGTCCTGGGCACGCGGAATCGCTGTAGCGGATGGGCAGCCCGTGCTCGGGGGTTTGTGGAGACGGGTGCCGACCCGGCAGGTTCCTAACTGATAGTGCACAGTGGCTCTCTGGGTCCGTCTGTCTCTACGACATGGGATCTTCGTCAGACTTTCTGATGGCTGTGCTCTGTCGTGTCCCCTCCCTGGTCTCATGATATCCCCTTCCCCACATGCACACTGTTGCCACGTATACAGGGCGTATGCGACCTCTTAGCCCATACCGGTCCGTAACTAGGTGCCATTTGTCAACGAGAGTGGAGAGTCTTCCAAATACTTCGTGCTGATTTGAGTGACGTTAGCAGTCAGAGCGCGTGACAGGCTCCGAAGAAAATGCACTCCACACGGAGGACTCATTTCTGTTGAGCATGAAATGAGGTAACACACATGAGAGCCTTCACCAGACTTGAGTAGATGATGCAAGTAAAATTACACGAGGACTCTGTTAAATACTCACCACATGTGGGGGATGTGGCCCGCAGACTGATTCTGCGCGAGGGCTGTGTGTGTCTGATTTTGTACGAGGGCTGTGTGTGTCCGATTCTGTGCGATGCCTGGGCATGTCCGATTCTGTGCGATAGCTGTGTGTGTCCGATTCTGTGCGATAGCTGTGTGTGTCTGATTTTGTACGAGAGCTGTGTGTGTCCGATTCTGTACGATGCCTGGGCGTGTCCGATTCTGCGCGATAGCTGTGTGTGTCCGATTTTGTACGAGGGCTGTGTGTGTCCGATTCTGTGCGATGGCTGTGTGTGTCTGATTTTGTACGAGGGCTGTGTGTGTCCGATTCTGTGCGATGCCTGGGCATGTCCGATTCTGTGCGATAGCTGTGTGTGTCCGATTCTGCGCGATAGCTGTGTGTGTCCGATTTTGTACGAGGGCTGTGTGTGTCCGATTCTGTGCGATGCCTGGGCATGTCCGATTCTGTGCGATAGCTGTGTGTGTCCGATTCTGTGCGATAGCTGTGTGTGTCTGATTTTGTACGAGGGCTGTGTGTGTCCGATTCTGTACGATGCCTGGGCGTGTCCGATTCTGCGCGATAGCTGTGTGTGTCCGATTTTGTACGAGGGCTGTGTGTGTCCGATTCTGTGCGATGGCTGTGTGTGTCTGATTTTGTACGAGGGCTGTGTGTGTCCGATTCTGTGCGATGCCTGGGCATGTCCGATTCTGTGCGATAGCTGTGTGTGTCCGATTCTGCGCGATAGCTGTGTGTGTCCGATTTTGTACGAGGGCTGTGTGTGTCCGATTCTGTGCGATGCCTGGGCATGTCCGATTCTGTGCGATAGCTGTGTGTGTCCGATTCTGCGCGATAGCTGTGTGTGTCCGATTTTGTACGAGGGCTGTGTGTGTCCGATTCTGTGCGATGCCTGGGCGTGTCCGATTCTGTGCGATAGCTGTGTGTGTCCGATTCTGCGCGATAGCTGTGTGTGTCTGATTTTGTATGAGAGCTGTGTGTGTCCGATTCTGTGCGATGCCTGGGCATGTCCGATTCTGTGCGATAGCTGTGTGTGTCCGATTCTGCGCGATAGCTGTGTGTGTCTGATTTTGTACGAGAGCTGTGTGTGTCCGATTCTGTACGATGCCTGGGCGTGTCCGATTCTGCGCGATAGCTGTGTGTGTCTGATTTTGTATGAGAGCTGTGTGTGTCCGATTCTGTGCGATGCCTGGGCATGTCCGATTCTGTGCGATAGCTGTGTGTATCCGATTCTGCGCGATAGCTGTGTGTGTCTGATTTTGTACGAGAGCTGTGTGTGTCCGGTTCTGTGCGATGCCTGGGCATGTCTGATTCTGTGCGATAGCTGTGTGTGTCCGATTCTGTGCGATAGCTGTGTGTGTCTGATTTTGTACGAGAGCTGTGTGTGTCCGATTCTGTATGGTATCTGTGTAAATCTGAGTGAATTGTTTCTTGTTAGCTTTCACTATTTCTCCTATTTTGATGCTTTTAATTGTGATGCCAGCCTAGAGTGAACATTGCTAATAATTTGTCTGGATTTTAGGACAGGTTTTGTAGCCTGATTAATTTTTTTGTCCTGAGACTTGTTTGTTCTGCTAATATTAAAAATAATTTGTAGTTTGTCTTGTTGTTTTTTTGTTTTGCTTTTTTAACATTAGCTTATTTAACAGTAGATACTTTCATTTTTTTATTTTTTCTTAAAAAAAATTTTTTTTTTAATGTTTATTTATTTTTGAGAGAGACAGAGACAGAGCACGAGCAGGGAAGGGGTAGAGAGAAAGGGAGACAAACAATCCGAAGCAGGTTCCAGGCTCTGATCTGTCAGCACAGAGCCCGACCCGGGACTTGAACCCACCAAATGTGAGAGCATGACTTGAGCTGAAGTCGGACGCTTAACCGACTGAGCCACCCAGGTGCCCTGTGACATTAGACACTTTCATATTTTGGTTAAGTTAAACTTGATGGGCAAAAAAGGGAGAAAATCCTGATCCGGTTAGATTGAGCCTTTGGTTCACTGACTAAAGAACGTCTGATGTGTTGGTTTTGAAAGTCCCTTCCGGTCCGGTCGCACTGTGTATGTGCTGTGTCCCCCACGCGCTGCGTACAGGGCTGCTGTCCGAAGCGTGTCTGGGTAATACCGCGGGAAGGTAGCCTGTGTGCAGTTTGGGCCAGCCTTCATGCTGCACGGGGGTCACTCTGTTTTCGGGACACGGTAAATTCAAGCCTCGCAGCTTTCCGGATGGCACACAGTTAAAAGCGGGAGCGGGGGCGGGGGGATGCTTATTTTCAAATAAAAATGTGTAACCTCTGCAGATACGACCGCTGAGGTCCTGTGCCATCTCCCGCCTCCCTGAGCGCTCTGCGGAGGAGACCGGTCGCAGGGTCGCGCGAGTAACTTGCAGCTTTCTGTTCGCGTGCACCCAGGGGCTCACTAAGATCACGTGCCCTCCGTGGGTCCTGATGACCCGCGACATTTCACACGTTACAGTAGCGTGACGTCACAGAGTTTTTGTATCACCGTCGTCTCCGTGAGTCCTGCTCGGCAGCTGCAGACGTGACCGTCCCCTCACCTTAATCGCTTCTCACCACCAGAACGTACGAAAACCAGAAAACCGGGAATGTAAATGATGCCCGGCTGCAGTTTAGAAACAGACTTGAAAGGGCTTTCGTTTGACGTTGCGGAGGCGAGTGCCTCTGAGCCTTTCGGGGGCTGTTCCAGGGGTGTTTCTTCATTCTTCTGCCTCACGCTTGACAGGCCACAAAATGATCGCGTGCGCTTAGGAAACCACACCTCCGGGGGACATGAATAAAAAAGACTAACGATATCCGCGTTCAAAATCAAATAATTTGTGTGTAATTGTCTCTCACTGCTTTAATTGTATCTGTGCTGGAGCGTCAGCAGAGGCTCTGACTCGCGGTCCTGCCCGAGCCCCTCGTGCGGGGAAGGTGGCTCAGCCGGTGCCATCCGGGGGCGCGGGTCCCGGGACGCAGCCTCTCCTCACGTACCTCCAGCACCGGTAGATGGGAACGGATGAGGGGCCACCCTTTCCCTTGACGGGAAAAAGCATAGTCGTGCATTTTCTAATGTGCGTAGGCGTTGCTTGAGGAATCGTTTGAGTTGTATGTTGAATGGAGTTTATTTTGAAGTTGAGACTAGACTTTCCTGAACTAGCCCAGTCAAATATGCTGTTGGATAAGCTTATATAAAATTAAGTAGTGAATAGTATTTTCCATCAAGACCGTTGATTAGAAAGTGTTCTCTGTGCTCACTCTGAGGCCTCTCGGTAAGGACCGCTCTCGTGTTTTTGCAGGTACTGTAATAGGTGTTGTCATTTATACGGGAAAAGAGACTCGAAGTGTAATGAACACATCCAATCCAAAAAATAAGGTAGGCTAGATTAAGGAGCGGCTGCTTTAATGACTTGATTTTCCCTTTCAGTAAGAAAGTGCTGCGCTTCTGAAGAGCTTGTTTGCTTGAGCTTAATATATACCGTAAAAACAGACTTCCAGAGATGGTGGTGATTTCAGATGTGAACTCTCTGTATTTGTGTCACAGCATGCTCAAACTGAACAGCTTCCGACAGTGTCTTTTCTTGCTTAATCAGAGTCGTTTATGTCTCTTAAGTTTTCTCTATTGGACATATAATTTGCCTGTAATTTGATGGTTAATTGTGGGTCTCTTCAATTTATTTTATAATTTGTTTTAATTTTTTGTCTCGATGGTTCATTTTTAAAATAAAAGAATCTATATTAACATGTTATAGTATTTAATTTGATAGTATGGCATGGTTAAACTTGTTTTATTTAAGTTACTTTCATCGCATAAGAAGCATATTGAAAATCAGATTTTAGTTTTAAAGACTGCTTGATTATATTTCTAAATTGATTGTATTTGTTATATTCCTAAAATTATTATTTATGTAGTCAGCATGTGTGTGTAAGTTAGATTGTAACAAAAAGTTTGAATTGTTAGCTGTTGTTTGGATAATACATGTTGTATGTGCTGATGCCTACTTTATGAGAAGTTCATGCTAACTGTGCATTTTACTCATTTTTATTTGAAATATAATTGGAGGTGTGTCTAAGTAGAACAAAAAGAAACCACTCTTCGTGGATTCATACCTTGCTTTGTGAGTATTAGAAAAAGTTAACTTTTGTAGGAATTTTTATTACAAAGCAACAGAAGTGAAATAATTCTTTGAGGAGATATTTTAAAGGATAAGATGTGTTTCTTCTTTTCTTTTTTTAGCTGAATACTGTTTTAAAAAAATAGTTAACCCTTCTGGAGCACCTGGGTGGGGCTCAGTCAGTTGAGCATCAGACTCTTGATTTCGGCTCAGGTCACGATCTCACAGTTTGTGGGCTCGAGCCCTGCGTAGGGCTCTGTGCTGACAGCGTGGAGCCTGCTTGGGATTCTCCCTCTCAAAATAAAGAAATAAATGTAAATTAATAAAGTAAAATAGTTAACCCTTCCAGCATTAGGAAGGCATCCGCGACCCTCTGAATGTCTCCCCGTCTGCCGTGCAGCAGAGCGGCACTGACGGCTTCAGGTCTGGAGTGCCCTGGACTCCACCAGGGTCACACGAGTCGTCCTGGTGAGCTTGACGAACACTGTGTTTGTCAGGACTCCCAGATGGCTCTGTGTGTGACACATTGACTAAAGCGAAAGAGAAATGTCGTACTGCTAGCATTTTAGTATAAATTCTGATTGTGATAACCGGGAGAATTATCCTTGTCGATTATATTACAGCTTTGCACTAATTTGAAGAAATCAGAGTCCTTAATTCCTCAGTAGAGTTAAATTTATTTGAGAATAAATTATTAAATTATCGACAGAATCACATGCATACATGCTTGTGTTTTCTGGGAAGTACGGTCACTCTTTTTCTTCAGTAAGCAAAACTAGAATGTTCTAATAATGCATGTGTGGGTCGTAGGGTGTGTTTTTTCCTTAATCGCTTTACTTTTAGGATGAATATTGAGGGTAAATTCAATTTTAAATATTAAGTTTTAAAATCTTAGAAGTTGTCCTGTCATTTGACGTGACTCCTGTCTCCGGGCACCTTATTCTTTGGCGCGGCTTACATTCTGTCCCCTCCCACCGTCCCCGTGCGCAGCTCGCTGTCCACGCGCCTGTGGTTCTGGCTCACGTGCTCTTTTCCGTGGGTGTTGGCGCGGGGGTGGTCAGGCGACCTTTCCCGTTGCTGCCTGCGGTGAGGAGCTGGCCCAGGGTTTACTGGTCAGAGTCGGTGCTGCCACCAACCAGCGCTGTGGCCCTGGGCAAGTGGCTTGATTCTGTGTCTTGCTAAGTAAACGTCCCCCGACGTTACTGTCTTCCTGTCAAGTGAACTGTGCGGGGTGAACGAGTGCCATGCTTCTTCAGCCCAGCCCTCGTCGTCAGTCCCGAGATGCTCACTGTGCAAGCAGCCGTGGGGCGCTCTCCCCGACGCCGCCACGCCAGGCAGCCCGGGGACCCCTGAGTGCCCGTGTGCACGGCCTTCTGCTGCTGCTCCCGTCCCTCCTCCTCCTCCCCCCCTCCACCTCCTCCTCCCTCCTCTTCCTCCTCTTGCTCCTCTTCCTCCTCCCCACTCCCTCCTTCTTAAAAAAAATAGCCTTCTAAGTTTCCTTGGTGTTAATGCAAAGTATCTATAAAACAAAGGGTGGCTTTGGCGTTTTGCAGAATGGGTCTCAAAACGCTGCCCTGCCACTTGTCAGCCCCACGTGTGGAGCAAACGTGCTGTCATCGGCTGGCACCTTTCTGGTGCTTAAGTCAGCCTTCAGGGCTCCCCTTCTGGTGGAAATCAGCGTAACCGTGGTAGCCGAGGCCGAGGTGCAGAGCCGACACGCGGCAGGCGCTGTGGACGTGACGTCGTGAGTCCGCACAGCCCTCAGAGGGAACGGTGTCATCTGGTTTCAGAGCAGGGACATCGCCGTGTGGAAGGCTGCGCCTGTCAGCGTGGGGCTCGCTTCTCCGTGAGGGCGCTGAGGGTCACAGAGCTGCCACGTGCTGTGAAAACACTTCCGTAAATGAAGGAATAAGAAGAAGAAAATCTCCACGTTTGCGTATGTTACTAAGTCTTTCGAAGCGTTAAGTGCCAGGTTTAGGAGAGAAAACTTCAGGCAGCGTTATACGCGTGTTGCAGTGGGCAAAGAGGAGAGCTGTAGTTTCTCCAGGGGAAGCACTGGCCCATGCTGGAGGACCCATGCTGAGTGGTGACACCCAGATGCCCGAAGAAAGGAGGACAGAAAGTGCCGTTCGCTCTTAGACCCTGTGTGCACAAGGTCCCCGTGTGCCTGGACTTCTGAGACGGCTACTGGAAACAAGGAAGCCCTTCAGAGGCAAGTCGGATCGTGTACCCGAGTGTCCCTCTCTAGGGAGGCACACTGCTCGTCGTCCTCAGTCCCGGGGCCACCCTGGGCGCGGCGAGCGTGCGGGGCGCCGACCCACGCGGTGGTCGGCGGAATTTGACCGCGCCGCTCGCGACGGCAGAGTCGCCGCAGCTGGAAGTGCGTCTTGTGAGCCCCGTCTCTGCGTCGTGCCGCCACTCAGACCGCCCTGAAGCCACGGCGGCCTCCCGCGACCGAGACCTTTCTCCTCAGGGCGCGCCACCGACGCGACAGCCGGCGGTCCTCCCGGCCCCTCGGGGAGCCTCCTGGACACGGGCCTCCGTGGCACCGGGGTGGAGGCCCCGGCCACGGCGGGTTGCCTGCTGACTCCCGCGGCTTCCTCTGGGGAGGGTGGCCCCGGGAGGGTACGGGCCGTCTTCTCGGGGAGAAGCGGGGCGTCTCGATGGCCTGGTACCGCTGGCTGCCCCGGCGTGGCTGCGGATGAGAGTGTCCGGGCCTCGTGCGTACAGGGCAGACCAGACGAGCCTCCTGAGACCCCGCGCGGTGCGGGCGGGGAAGGGCTGACGGAGGAGGGGTGCCAGGAGGGCAGGGCCGAAGCGGCGGGGGGCGGCCGAGAGCCACGGAAAGGGACTAGCCCGTGCCCTGCCGGGAGAGTCCTGCGGACGTGGACGTCGTCGTGCGCCCCGCGTTCCCGTGGGGCCAGACGCTCGGGCGGGGGCACGGGGCCAGGATGTCATCCATTGCGTTTCTCTGCGGTGAGAAAATGCGGAGCTACCGGTGCCTTCCGTGGAAGGAGAACGGCGCTCGGTTGACGCAGGAGAAAATGCAGCGCGTGGGCCGACGGTTGTCAGGGGCAGTGACTCCAGTGTGGAGAGAAGGTTCTCTCGGCTTCCTGGGTTCGGAGGGGCGCGGTTCCCCTCTCGCTCGGGGATGCGCTTGCCCGCCGCCCTCACGAGCGAGCGGAGACAGGCGCGTGCTCGCTTGTGGAGCTGCTTCCAGCTTCCCGGGTGGAAAGCCCCGCGTGAACGCCGTGCTGGCGGAAGGAAGGCCAAAGCCAGCGGTCGCCACAGCGGAGACGGTGGAGAGCGGGACGCGGGACGCGACGGGAAGCCCCGGAGGACCCGCACCTGACGGTGAAGGCTCGTCAACTCCAGAGCGACGGTAAGGAGCCCCCTGCTGGGAGTCAGCTTAGTGACGGAACCAGTAAGGAGGGTGTGGCCTTCTCAGGCCTACGGTCAGGAGCCCCGGTGGCCACTCTGAAGTGCCGGGTCGTGGGCGGGAGGGCCGGGGGGGGTACAGGGCTGACAGCAGCCTCCCAACGAGGCGGACGGGCGGCCAGCGTGCCGCAGGCCGTGATCCGCGACGTCACAACCCTTCGTCCCCACGGCCCGTGGCCCTGCCCCGCACCCCGCAGTGTCCCGCTGGCTCCGGGGACGTGAGTGTGACTTCCCCACGGAGGTCAGACGTGCCTGTTCACCGGCATCTGTGCTCCTGGAGCCACGTGTAGGGACGCCGGCTGTGTAACCACCGTGACGAGCTGCTTCGTAAAACCTGTTGTTAACCTTGTCCTTCTACCCGTCTCCCGTTCCAAGCCTCAAGTGGGCCACTTGTTTTTGTCTTCGTTGTGTCTATTCTTTCCTCTCTAGCTGCTTCTTGAAAAGCTCAAGCAGAAAAGGAAGGGGAGCCCTCCCTGCACTTCTCCTGGGGTCCCAGAGGTTACCACTCTGTCCCAAGGACACGTTTTGAGAGACAGAAATTCAGGCAGTTTCTCTAGCTGCTGCCTCAGCCACCTGTCTTACTCTGTGACCCCTCTGTGTCCACACAGCCTTCTTTCGTGGCCCAGCTGAGCGGCGCAGGGTTGGAGACTTGGGCGTCACCTGTGCCTGCACTGAGGCCGCCCCGGGGATCTCCTAGATCTCCTGAGTCAGAAGCAGGGAGATGCAGCCTCGTCTGGGGGCCGTGACACAGGCCGCCTTTTCCTTAGTGGTCGTGACAGGAAAGAGAATTTGTAGGCAAGTTAAGCTACAACCAAACCCACTTGCTGACAAGTGGCCCACTTTAATGAATCCTTTTAAAGTGATGCTTGAAATCTAAGTTGATAATTTTATGTCATCAGAACATACAGCTTTATGAATATTACGAGGGTTTACCAGAATACTTTTTAAGAAAACGTAGCACGTTTTATCCAGACATGGGGATTGACAATAAATCCTACCAGATTGTCAGATGGAGGAAACATCTGAGGTAAAGAGAAGTTCTCCTGGCTCCTTTTCAGGGTTAGCACGCTTCCTCTCCCGCACTCACTGACGGCAGGTGCAGAGCAGGGAGGTGGGGTCTACTCAGTCTGAAATTTTTTTTTTTATGTTTACTTATTTTTGAGACAGAGACAGAGTGTGATTGGGGGAGGGGCAGAGAGAGAGGGAGACACAGAATCGGAAGCAGGCTCCAGGTTTCCAAGCTGTCAGCACCGATCCTGAGGCGGGGCTCGAACTCATGAACCGTGAGATCACGACCTGAGCCGAAGTCAGATGCTCGACCGACTGAGCCACCCAGGCGCCCCTCAGTTTGAAATTTTTATCTTAAAACTTCGAACAAATCAAAAGTTTTGATTACTAAGTACTTTAATAATATTTGGTGAAAGTTTAAATTACAAGGAATGCAACTTGAATAATGGACTGTTCTATAAAACCTAGCTTGAGACATATTTAATAAGATGATACTTGATTACATTTAAGACAGAAAAATTCTTCCAGGAGGTTAAGAAAAATCAATTGTGACAGGTTGCCATTTTCATGCCATTCATAATAATAAGTTGCTCAGAGCAAAAGCATCCAGGATGAGGCGATAATACAGATTGCTTCAAGCAGTTATTGTAGTCCCTCGGGCATATTGGTTCGCGTTTCTAATAAAAAGATGCTCTCCGACGTCTCACTGACAGACAGACAGGTGATATGTGCCATTATGTGAATTAGAGCCTCTTCCCTGCATTGTTGTCGGGCGTTTGCAGAGAACAGAACAAAACAGAACCGGCCAGGCTGCACTTTGCAGGGTGCGATACCAAGGCTGTTCTGGAGAACACTTTTCTTACTTTAAAAAGGACAATTTATTAATATTTTAAAAGTTGCTTTGACCTCCATTAAGACGTTACGACAGAGTAACTTACTTTTCTCTTTTCTCATGGCTGCGTGCGATCGGTGCACCCCTTAATTTGTTTCATAGTTGCCCTCTTGAGGAATAAAACATCTTTGGGTTTAAATACGTGCTAGCAACGCGATCACGTGCCTCACGAAGGCGCTGCGTGTTGTCGAGCACGGCATCGTGGCGGATCTCCGTCGAGCTCCGGGAATGCTGTTTTGGATAGCTGTTATTAACATTAACAAGCCGTGGTGTTTGAAAGCCTCCTCGGGAAAAGATTAACTAGAGGAACCAGTAGCTCAGCGGCATGCAGACGGGACCCCGGGTGGCTCTCGGCGCTCGGGCAGTGCGCTACACCGCGTTCGCCACACTTGTGTGACTGCACACGTTAATATTACAGCTGCTCACAATTAAAAGTTGTGTTTCTTCATCAGCAGTGTGAATGTAAATAAACTTATAATTTCAGGAAAGCAATAAAGAGGCAAAATGCTAAATGCTTCGAAAGCAGTCCTAATGATAACATCTGGGACATAATGCTCTATCAGAGTATGCAGCAAATATCTACACCAGAAAACCTGGATTTAGTCCCTAAGTTCCTCTTAAATATGAATCTGATTATAAAGCAGGTGTTCTAAGTAGGAACACAAGCCTATTTATCATTTAAAATAAAATACATACTTGGTCTCACTAAAGAGACTTAGTTGGACACGGAGTTCTCCACGAGGAGGTCTTCCTCTCATTTGTTGTGTGTTCAGTGAAAATACTTGACTGTATTTTGTCATTTCCAAGCCGTATTGGTTAAATTCTTCGTAATCAAAATCTTAACAAAGAAGTAGAATTCATTCAAGAAGGAAGTAAGCGTTTTCATAATTGTTTTTGTTTTTTGA
This sequence comes from Panthera leo, assembly GCF_018350215.1. NCBI lineage: Eukaryota > Metazoa > Chordata > Mammalia > Carnivora > Felidae > Panthera > Panthera leo. The sequence goes on from NC_056690.1 coordinate 93,584,079, forward strand.
AACCTGGAAACCTTATTCCGAGGCCATAAAAATGGTTAGAAGCTTCTGGAAGGTGTGCAGCCTTGTATATCACGATGTCTCCATCTCACTTTGTGTGAGCTCGCAAAATGGAGCCCTTCCCCCGGGCCATCCTGAGGGGCTCTGAGGGGCCGGTGAGGGGCAGGCCCGAGAGTACAGGGCCGTCGTCGAACTGGAGGAAGGTGGGGTGCTGGGGGGCAGCGCGATGTCCCCGTTGCTCCGATAAGTGGTGTCTTCTTCCCAGGAGGGCTGTGTCACCATGCACGCAGTGGGGTGTCGGCGTGGCCATCCTGGGTCGGGAACAGGTCACGTGTGTGGAGCGTGGCCGGAAGCAGACTTTCCTGGGCGGGGAGTCCCAGCCGGCTCAGCTAGGAGGGAAGGTCGTTTGGTTTCCTCTCTGTGCCCTGGGAAGGCCGACTGTGCAGGGTCCTTGGCCCCACCTGGCTCCTCAGAGCGAGAAGCCCATCTGGGGGCGGGGGGTGGGGGGGGCCCCAACTGGCCAGCACTCGGCAGGTCGTGTGACATGCTTGTCCTCGGGGCTGGCCCCTTGCGTGGGGCGCCTCCAGCTCGCTGCCAGCGACCGAGGCCCTCCCAGACAGCCCGGCCCGTGTGGGAACACCCCCCTCCCGGTGCTCCGCTGGCCCCACGTGGGAACACAACCCCCCCCCCCCCCCGGCCCCGCCGGTCCTGTGTGGGGATACCCCCCCCGCCCCCATCCTGTGCCAGCCCCACGTGGGTACCCCTGTCCTGTGCTGGCCACCCTTGTGGTTTCGAGCCTCTGGCACAGCTCCTGCCACACCTTCTGAGCGATTGCACAGCTTTCCGAAGGAGCTGTTCATTTCTTCTCCCTCCATAGTTAATTTTTTCTAAGTGATAATTTTTTAAAAACTCCTCAGAAGCAAATCTTAAAACATCTGGTTTCAACTTAATTGTCTTTTCATGCATCTGAAAATGTATTTGGATGCTGTTTTTTAAAAATTTGAGTTGTTGACGTTAGAGTAGCAACTGTACCAAAGTTTCTTTTTTTAAAACCGCATTAACTAAAACATGTGTATGATAAATTTAACATGAAATTAAATGGCTTCTTTTCTCCTCTGTAATTAGCAGTGTCAGCTAATAATTACCTTTTGTAAAACTTTAAAATATATCGTGTGTGAGTGAGTGTGAGAGCTTTCCCACTGTGATCACACCAGACGTCTCTGAAAGGCTTGTTTTTAAACTGCGTAAGACCATCAAAATGAAAACTTTTTTGAGGCCTTGAGTCAGAATGACATTTTGAACTCTTGTCATTTGAACACAGGACACAGAAACTTGTGGGGGATAAATTACACATCAGACGTTCCCTTCTTACCTCCGGTATAGATTGAAACTGGCGTGCCAGCGTATGTCCCTGTGCCTCCAAGAGGCAATCGGAAAAGTTTTAAGCGAGCCCAAAACATACCAGTTGCGGGTTAATGAGTCTCTCCCCACAGTGAGCGGAGCCTTCCCGGGGCGAATATTTAGGGCGTGTTAGTTGAGTTTCTTATTGTTTGGTGGCGGTAAGGCACGGTTCGAGGCGGCGTCCTGGGAGAGCCTGTCGGGCACTTCCCGTGTCGTCAGCGACCCGTCCACTGACCGCGGGACCGTGTGGGCCTGGTCCCGGCACGGACTCAGAACCGCCTGCGCCGATCCTGAGCCTTAGGACAGACGTGACCCGTTGTCTGTCTGCCGGTTCCTCTAGTCCGCGAGCTTCCTGCCCGCAGGGACTGTGCGGGTCCGCACGTCTGTGTGTCCCCGGCACGGGGTTCGTGCTCAGCAAACGGGGGAGCACCCGTGTCACCTGGGGTAACGCTTGTGTCCTTGTCTGTGTCACATTGCTTCCTGCCCTCCGAGCTCCTCAGACGCAATAGACGTTGGACGGTTTACACTGGGAGCGAGAAAGAGTGTATAGAGGTGGCTCTCTCGAAGGTTCTGTGGAGCATTTGTGGGGGGCGTGTGCACACGTGTGATAGAGAGCGGGGCTGCCCAGCTGGGTAGCAGAAGCGCTGTGGCAGGTGCCCGGGCAGGGGAGCGGCTGCAGGTGAGTGCACGGCCCTGATGGCGCTGGGCCCCAGACCCTGCGCTTCGCACCCGACTCTGTCTTTCGTGCCCGTTCCGGGATCGTTATCTGTTCCGTCCCTGAGTGGCGCATATACCCGAGCGCCTTCAGCCCCGTGTCTGCCCCGTTATCGTAAAGCTGTCACTTGAGATACACTGTTTGTGTTCTCTGCCGCAAAGAGACGTTCCAGATTCACCTTGTAGCTTCTTCGGCCCGTCCCGGGTGCAGTCAGCAGAGAATGGGAGTTGGAAGTCAGGGTCCGGAGCTGGGTGTGCTCGTGGCTGTCGAGACGCGCCGTACCCAGGCCCAGGCATCGGGCAGAGTAAGGAGACGGACGGACAGATGGATGGACGGACAGGTGGATGGACGCGTGGACGGGAAGATGGGTGGGTGGCTGGATAGATGGACGGATGTGGGCACATCCACACACCACGAAGCCCGTTTTTATGTACGTATGTCGATTACCCTGAGTTCAGACACACTTCCTGCTTCAGTTCAGGTCCATAGGGTTTCTTCTAGTTTTCTCCTTCCGTGTCGGAACTCCTTTCCCTGAGCGTGAGAATGTGGTTGTGGCTACCTCGATGCATTTACTTACGTGACCAGTGCCCACACTTGCCGGCTGCACCCCTTTCCTCCTGTTGAACTCCAGCATATCTGGGCCAGCCCATCCTTGCCTGTGTCCTTCCTCCATGGGCTTGGCCCCAGCCCCCCACCTGGGCCTGTGCCCTCGTGGGGGACTGGACCACTCTGCTCAGGCACATTCATGCGTGTTGTGTTTCGAAAGGGCGGGGACACATTAATTATTCTCCAGTGTTTTTTTTTTCACTTTTATTTCATTTCTTGGGGGCTAAAGTCATTGCTTATTCGTTTTCTGGACCTCAGCCCAAGCGCATAGCGTGTTAGATGTTCAGTGCATCCTGATGGAGCAAACAGATGAGTCAGTTGTTGAGAGAACCGACAGAAGATGTAGTAAACACTGAGAGCATCATCCCGAGAGCCTGTAGGTGAGTACAGGATAGTGTTTGTCTTTGATCGACGTAAGAGGAAATGCTCACCCTCTGAGACTGACTGCGACGCTTCTCTGGTGAGCAGTGTTTTTAGTTTTGCCGTCTCCGTGGTCACAGTCTCCAGTGTCCGCCTAACAGGTGTTCTTGCTGTGGGGCCTCCCTCTATCCACGGAAAGCCCTGGGCAGGCACGGGCGCGAGGCCTGATTGTTCACGTGGAGCCCGACCCCCACCCCCGCTCCTGCCGAACAGCGGTCCCCGGACCCTGGGCAGAGACGCTGCCGAAACCACATCCCTCCCCTTTCTCCGTCTGCCACTCCAGAATCCAGTAAACCGGACTGAATGCGAATCGCCTTTTGCCTCTGTTACTGCTTGGGATTCGAAGTGATAACGGTGTCCTGAAAGAGATTACAGTCGAAAGAGAGAATGCATCGTGGATACGTTTATCTTCTCTTCCCCTATACTTTACAAATAGTAAACCCTCGATAAGTAACGACTTACTTGAGGTAGGAGTTGCTGTGTTGACATTAAGGATAGTTTTGTTTTTTTGGTTTTGTTTTTTAATATTCCAAATTAAGTGACTTCAAAGTTAATGAACAGATTCGGGAAACTAGGCCTGGAGCCCAAAGTTAGGTCTTCCAGCCAGAGAGGATTCCTGTTGACCTGGCTGTTGGTGTGGGTGCAGCCGCACGCCCGCAACTTGTCTTCCCCGCGGGAGTGCTTGCGGCCGGGCCGCGTGGCTGCGGGACACAAACCACGTGCCGTTGAGAAGCAGAGAAGGAGACGAAGGTCACATTGCTACATAAAGTCCATTAACCTGTGGGGACGAGCGGGCTGCATGTGACACGATTTAGAGAGGGATTTATTGTGTTTGGGTTGGGTATTTATTCATGCGAGCGACAATTTTCCTAAGTTAAAGTCAATAATTTGTGTTTTTATTACAATTCATAGCCTTAAGACACAGACATGGTCTGAAACCCACAACACAGAAAACAGAATTTTCATAATGGACCCTTTTAATATGTTTTTAATTCCAAACAATATAAAGAAAAATGACTACTTCCAAGTTGTAATTCCGGGCTGAGATGATGCATTGGTTCTGTCCTTCAGATAAATGCAGATGGCTTTGCAGCAGCTTGACTCCGGGAGAGCGCACTCTCAGCCTCGTTGGCAGTCAGGTCAGGTTACCAAAGAGTGCACTCCGGATTCTAGAAGAATATCAGATTGAAAAGTTCCCTCACGTTCCTTAATTAGTCCCGAATTCTTACTCGAGATCTATTCTTAAACCTTGACTGTCTGCATGAAGAACCATAACGATTGCAACGATATTTAGGGTTGCTAATTAACACCAGTCAATAAGTAAATGGGTTCTTGCACATCTTAAAGTATCTGTGTCATCGCACAGTTTCATTTAATACACGTTTCGAATCGTTTTAAGGACGTGTAACGTGCCAGGTTGTGAGTGTTCCATCTCTGTTTTGACACTGACTCAATACGTTGGACGGGGGGTGGGGGAGGGTACGCAGGGCCTGGGTCTGTTTTCCAAGTGCCACTCACCGTGCTCTGGAGGGACAGTCCGCATGCAGGTTTTAAGAGTGAATGAAGAGCAACTCCATCATTTCCCCTTAAAGAGAATCTCAGTAGTTCACGAAGTCTAAAAGTGTTGTTTTGCTAGCGTTGCAGTACTGGCTTCTGTGGTGAGGTGGGAGGCCTTCGGCTCCTGTCACCCTGGTGTGTGGGGAGGGGGGGCCCGGCCCACGCCTGCTCGTTGCCGGCTCTGAATCTCCGTTAGTTTGGTCGTTGGGTGCAGGTCGAGCTCTTGGCTGCTGTCATTGATTAATACGAAGTTGCTTCTGCCTATAACTGTTTGCTACCAATTCACCTTACACGTTTCATACTGAGAAAGTGAGCATAAATGCTCAGTCTGTATTTAGTGCCTCCCGGCTCTGCTGAGAACTGCCTGGAGGGCTGGTAACTTGCTCCTTCGTCATTGGTGAACACTTGTTTTGTACAACAGGTGCTTCTGGAGGGAAGGAAGTACATGGGGTCACAGACCCCCTTCCCTCAAGGAGCGTGTCGCCCGCCCAGTGGGACACACGTTAACAGACCTGGCCGTTACAGTCTTGCCCGTCGTCGGGTGTGTGGGGAGCACCGAAGACGGACCCTAACCGACCCGGGGTTGTGAGGGAGGTGGGGCCCGGAGGGGTCGGACCCGAGGAGGGGGCTACAAGGTCGGGGACGTGCCCCGGTCCCGGACCAGGAGCGACGGGGTGCTGCTGGTGTGAGTGTAAGGAAGGGGCGGCAAGAGTTGTCCTTGAAGACACGCTCAAGGGCTGGGTCACCCAGGGCCCTCTGTGCCGCCGAGGAGGGCTTGACCCACACCCCCGACCCAGGGCGGAACGAGCTGAGGGGCGGACGTGTGTGTGGTGCGGTGGGTTGTTGTGCAGCTGTGCGCAAGGCTGTGCCAGAGCGAGGGGAGACGCACGCCAGACGGCTGGACGCAGCCGGCTGGACGGCACGAGAGTGAGGAGGTGACGTCGTGCACTTCATGTACAGCACGTCGTCCGACACTTCATAACTGCTCAAAGTAGGTCCACGAACAGAATAGAGGACCCAGAAACGGACCCCCACGCGTGTGGCCAACGCATCTCCAACAGAGCGGGAAAGAATATCCGGTGGAAAAAAGACCATCGCGTCGGCAAGTGGCGCTGGGAAAACTGGACAGCGACGTGCAGGAGAAGGAACCCGGGCCACTTTCTGCCACCAGACACACGAGAACTAGAATTTGTAAAATATCAACGTGAAGCAAAAAATACATAGCCTAGTGCTCAGCTTTTGAGTTTCTAAGTAGATTTAAAACAAACAAACAAACAAACAAACAAACAAACGTAATGGTCTTGAGAACTGAGACTTTGATTTGAAAGAACTGTGTGCTTTGAGATTTAAGAAGTCGGGTCTTCAGGGAACCCAGGTAGAGTTTATTTGTGGGCGGTACAAAAGAGAGGTGACACAAGCAAACCGTCCAGCGTGGGCATCCCCGCGATGTCTTAGCCTGCCCTCGACGGGACAGGACACGAAAGACAGGTGTGGATGTGGCGTTGCTGCCTCCCAGACCACCCCCCCCCCCCGCCCCCGCCAGCGGAGCTGTGCAAGCCGGAGACAGCCTGGTCCCCGGTCCTCTGCATGTGAGCCCCTCCCACGAGTACTGTGGGCTTCACAGTCACGCAGGACAGTGCCGGAGGTTTCCATGCCCCCAGGAGGGTGCATACCGGGGAGAAGACCGGGAGAACGGCTGCCATGGTGCCGACCACCGGCCCCGGGATCCAGCACCCAGGGCCGCTACCTTGCGGATAGTGGGCGGAGTGTGGCCTCCCCGTCCTCAGCTGCTACTGAGCCCCCTCAGCCCATCCTGGAACTTAGAGGTAGGTAGGGGCGCGGAAACAGAATGGCCAAGGCCAGAATGAAATTTAATTTAAATCTGAAATACTAATTGCTAATTGTAGGATGTGACCAGATTATATTCTGCTAGATTGAATATCTAGGAACTTGTTTTAGGAAAATACAGGTATGCTTTGCACATCCCTGCCTACCTCCTGTAAAAATGGTACCTACCACTCTAAACTTCCCGAACGTTGGCATACTCGGAGGTAGAGAATTCTAGGTGTGATTAGATATGGTCCTGTATCTCCTGGTCATGGTAGAGCTATCGTGGGGACAGATACTGTACTCACGGAAACTGAGTAGGCTTGGGCCAAGGACGTGATCTGTGCTCCTCTAAGAGTTTAGGGTATAGGTCAGAGGAATAGAAGCCACAAAAAGGGGCGGAGCTATGAGTTGAATCAGAGAAGAGTTTCGAGCCAGAGGGGATGATCACCAGTATCAAATGCGGCTAACTAGAAAATAGACACGCATCTGACTGTTGGGGCGGCTTTGGGGACCTCTAGAAGGTGAAGGTGGAAGTCAGATGGAGGGAGGTAAGGAGAGGGGTGGGGGAGCGGATGGCCTGACGGGTTTTCTGGGACTGGCTGTTGTTTCTAGGGCAGAAAAAGTGTGGCCACGTTTCCATGGAAGCATGTTTCCAGCCACGCCAGTAGCAGGGAAGAGGTGGACGATTCCAGAGAGACCAGGTCGGCAGAAGCACATCCCAAAGGAAGCGGGAAGGCCTTCAGCAAAGCGGCGGGTGTGCTTGAACCGGATGGGGGGACCTCCTGTTTCACGAGGCAGGAGAGAGGACAGGAGGAAGTGCGTGGGTGCAGATTCATCCAGCGGGGTGTAGAAGCCACTCAGCTCCGTGTTCTGGATGAAGCAGGACATGTGCTTGTCTGTCAGAGTGAGGCCAGCCGGGTGGCTCAGTCCGTTGAGTGTCAGACTTGATGTCCGCTCAGGTCGTGATCTCGTGACCCGTGGGATTGAGCCCCGCGTCGGATTCTGTGCTGATGCATGCTTTTTCTCAAATAAACGTAACAGAAAAGGAAGTTAAGTCAGGGGAGAGGCCTCTGGCCTTGAGAGAAACCTCGGGGATTTGGAGTGGAGAAGGCTGGAGAGCAAGCCGTACAAGGCATTGGCGAGATGGATCCGTGTTGCTGAGGCCCTAGTAGAGGCTGGAGCCTGCGTTTCTAGAAGGATTGTCTTAAATTGCTGTGTGACTTTCTCCAGCAAGGAGTCCCCAGAAGCAGGGATCCGGATGTTGGGGCTTGCTGACAGGGTTTTATGGCAGGTTACTCAGAGCGAGCTAATGTGTAGGAACAGTCCCCAACGTGGCCAGTGGCTCGGAAACAGCTTGTTCCTGCCTGGAGACTGCTCTTCTTGGGGTGACCGGGAATTTGGGTTTCTCCCAGCTGTGGTTCTGGCATCCCTGGGGCCTCGTCACTGCCCCTCCATCCTGCTGGAAGCCGGGAGCACACTGTGCCCTCCAGCATCAGCCCGGGAAACCCACACTCCTGGCCCTTGAGTGGAAAGGAGCTGAGCCCACAAAACCGGTGACTGTCCCCCGAAATCTGGAGACACAGGCTGAGATGTGCTGAGCTGGAGCCGGAAACTGGGAGGAACAATTAAGTGCTCATTGTGACAGATTCTGGAGGATGGCTGTGCACCTAGGCTGGGGCCTGGGTGCTGCCGTCTTGGGGGCTCACTTTCGTGGGCTTTTACCTGCAGAACACCACCTGCTCTGCAAGGCAGGGAGGGGACAACGGCAAGTGTCTTACTCGTAGACTGTGAAAAGCCTGTCTGGCCTTGTGCCACCCGGGGAGGGCATCTCTCCCACTCAGCCCCCCACTTGTGAAGGTGACAGATCCATTAAAAACCTGAGTTAGTTACGGAATTCTAGAATACTCCTCCTGTCCCACGCTGTACGCGCACGCCAGCGGGTGGCTGGTGCAGCCGTAGTGCGTCCCCAGCGAGAAAGCCGCACTCAGGAAGCCCAGGTCGGTGGGAGACGGAGAGGTGGATGCCGGAGGTCCTGCCCGGATTCATAGGAAACCTCATGCTAAAAGCTGTTCACGTCAGTTCCTATTACGTGGTGCGTCATGTCCGGCTTGAAACAAACCTCGTAAGACACGCTGCCAGGTAGGGACAAAGTCTGACGAAACGAAGCAAGCCGCAGGGCCGGGCCCCTGTGTGGCCCCTGTGTGACCCCGTGTTTGGAGTTAGACTGGCAACGTGAAGGGTCCGTGGTCAACACGTTAAGTGCTCTGATAGGAAAAGTAGATGTTGTGTGAGAGTTAACTAACTTTGAATTTAAGTTTTTAAAGAAGTAAATTAAGTCAATAAATAAACTTGACATCTAAGGGAAAAAAAAAGTTACGGGTCCACTGAATGTCCACATGGGAAAACCGCAAACTGTCCCGTCCCCACCCACATCAAACGGAAAACCCAGATTCACAGGTCAAGAGATGCGACCGAGGTAAGCAGCTGTGGACGCTGCCTTCAGGGAGGTGGACACTCAGGACCAAGAGGAGGGGGTGGAAATCAAAATCACTGTAACAGAAACGAAGATCGTCGGTGGTGAGCTTCTCGGTAGGCTGGACACGGCCCAGGGGAGGCTCCGCCCAAAGACACGCGCAGAGAGACCTCCCGAACGAGAAGCAGAAAGAAAAAGGAACGGGAAGGGGGACCCAGAAGCCTGGAGCGGAGCCCCCGAGGAGTGAGGACACTCTGAGCAATGCAACACACCCCTAGCGGGGACACCGGCCGCAGAGAGGACAGACAGGCAGCTGAAGCAGTAACGCTGAGCGTTCCCTAAACCTCGTGGCAGACGCCAGCCGCGGATCCAGGACGCTCGAGGAACACCGAGCCCGGTGAATGCCAGGAAAGGCGGGACCCACTCGTGTGACGCTCAGACCGTGGCGGCCCAAAGGCAGGGAGCATCTTGACGGAAGCCGGAGGAAGTCGGAGCACCGGCCTGGAAAGGGGCAGGCCACCCCCCCGTCCACCTCCCACACCGCCGGGAACGGGTGTCCCCTCGCCGTCGCGCAGGCCGGAGGAGGGGGCCAGCCCAGGGAGGAAAAGGACAGCTGAAGGACTAGCCAGAGTCTTCCAGAACCTGGGAGGGAGGAGGAACCGGTAGATTGAACACGACCACCCGGTTGGGAAACCGGAGAGAGGGAGACCCCCTTGCCCCCACCGCCTTCCCAGTCACGCTGCCGGCCGGCGCGAGCAGGGAGGCGAGCGTGCGCCCACGTGCCGCCGCGTGCATGCCGTGTGGCTCGGGAGTGCGGCGGGTGGCGTGCGGTTTGCGGTCACGCGTGGAAGCGTGGGTCGCCGTGGCGGGACGTCTGTGGGCGCCCCTGTGCTGCCTTAGATGGTCGCGTCCGTTGTATGCCGGCTCCTTCTCTGAGCTTCCAGAGGTGCTCCCCGTTAGCGTCTTCTGAGGCGTTAGATCCAGTTTTGCGCCTCATCGCCCCCCGAGGCGGTCGCCCGCCACACGCCTCGCTCCTAGCACTCGGTCTTGTGCCGTGGAGCGGCGGAGGCTTCCGCGGTGAAGGTTTCCGTCAGTCCTCGCATCGGGTTCAAGAACAGAGTGGCGTTGCGTCTGCGTTACCCCGTTGTAACTCTTACCTTCCGTTGCCACGCGTGCACCAGAGCGCACAAACCTGAGGCGTGCGGGTCGGCGAGCCACCTCCCCGTCCGGCACCTGGGCAGGGAAGGGCGCTCCGGGAGCTTCCCTGCCTCGCTCTTTCCTCCCCGCGCAGAGCCACCGTCCTGCCTCGGCGGCACGACTCCTCTCGCTCTCCCGTTCGCACAGCGCGGTTTCGGGAAGCGTGTTGTGTTGAGCCTGGCTCATCGGGCGCAGAGCTCTGCGTGTGTGAGGCCGGCCGCGGCTGCTGCCGTGTGCCGCGTCGGTGCCCGCGTCCCCGGTGGGACCGCGAGCGCGTGGTGCGTCGCCTGCAGTCGAGGGAGGGAACCTTCGGGCCCCGCCAGCGTTTCGCTGTTCCCGGTGGTTCTGCGGCAGACGTCGGCGTGCGTGTGTCGGCGTGCGCCCAGGCGTGCTTCCCCGGGTGGGGGCCTGGCCGCACGATGTGTTCACGGTCGCTTCGCGTGATCCCAGTCTCCGGGTCGAGACACGCTTTTCGTCTGTCCCGGTGCCGGGAGCCCCGGTTCCGCCGTGACCTGGTGCCCGCCCTCATCGCCTGCTTTTCCCGCTCCCGCTGGGAGCGTTGTAGGGATATGTGGGGACGCTTCCTCTGTTCTTTGTCCTCATTTCCCCGAGGACTGATGAGGCTCAGCTCCCTTCCTGAGCTTCCTGGCGGCCCCGGGCATGTTGGTGTGAGAAGCACCCGTGTGTGTCTTTTAGCTGTTTGTCCCCTGGGCCGTTAGTCCTTCCCGTCTCCTGCTGAGCAGGTGGCCGCTGGGGCGTGGGACCCCCCCCCCCCCACCCTCGAGTTCCTGGAGTCTTGCGGAATAGCGGTTCTCTACCGATCCAGCTGGCCTCTTGTCTTCCTGGTGTGAGGTCTCCCTCTGCCCCAGGTCCCAAAGATATTCCCTTATCTTCTTACCTCTGTCACATCTCTTGACCTGTGAAACTGGGTTTTCTCTTTGGTCTGCGTGGGGACGGGACAGTTTGCGGTTTTCCCACGTGGACATTCAGTGGACCCGTAACCTTTTGTTTTTTTCCTTAGATGTCAAGTTTTATTTATTGACATATTTTACTTCTTTAAAAATGTAAATTCAAAGTTAGTTTACATATAATGTAATAATTATTTCAGGAACAGAATTTAGTGATTTCTCACTCACATATTACACCCGGTGCTCGTCCCAACAAGTGCCCTCCTTCGTGCCCGTCACCCCTCTAGCCCATCCCCCACCCACCTGCCTTCATCAACCCTCAGTCTGTTCTCTGCATTTAAGAGTCTTACGGTTTGCATCCCTCTCTGTTTTTGCCTTATTTTGTCTTCCCTTTTCCTGTGTTCATCTGTTGTGTTTCTTAAGTTCCACATATGAGTGACATCATGTGGTATTTGTCGTTCTCTGACTGATTTGTTTTGCTTAGCCTGGCACACTCTAGTTCCATCCATGTTGTTGCATATGGCAAGATTTCATTCTTTCTGATTGCTGAGTAGTACTCCATTGTATACAGACCACATCTTCTTTATTCATTCATGTGTCTGGACATTTGGGCTCTTTCCATACTTTAGCTATGGTCGCTAGCACTGCTGTAAACATCAGGGTGCATATGCCTCTTTGACTCAGTGCTTCCTGTATCCTTTGGATAAATTCCTAGTAGTGCAATTGGTGGATAGTAGGGTGGTTCTATTTTTAGTTTTTTGAGGAACCTCCACGCTCTTCTCCAGAGTGGCTGCACCAGCTTGCATTGCCACCAACAATGCAAAAGAGATTCTCTTTCTCCGAATCCTCGCCAACATGTGTCGTTGCCTGAGTTGTTAATTTAGCCACTCTGACGGGTGTGACGTGATATCGCATCGTGGTTTTGATTTGTATTTCCCTGAGGAGGATGATGATGATGATGATGTTGATGTTGAGCATTTTTTCGTGTGTTGGTTGGCCACCTGAACGTCTTCTTTGGAGAGTGTCTATTCATGTCTTTTGCCCATTTCTTCACTGGATTATTTGTATTTTTGGGTGTTGAGTTTGATAAATTCTTTATAGATTTTGGATACTAACCCTTCATCTGATATGTCGCTTGCATGTATCTTCTCCCATTCCGTCGGTTGCCTTTTAGTTTTGCTGATGGTTTCCTTCGCTGTGCAGAAGCTTTTTGTCTTGATGAGGTCCCAATAGTTCATTTTTGGCTTTGTTTCCCTTGCCTCCGTAGACGTGTCAGGTAAGAAGTTGCTGCAGCCGAGGTCAGAGAGGTGGTTGCCTATTTTCTCCTCGAGGATTTTGACGGCTCCCGTCTTACATTTAGGTCTTTCGTGCGTTTCGAGTTTATTCTCGTGTCTGGTGTGAGGAAGCAGACCCATAACCGTCTTGACGGCCTGTCCTTTCCCCGGTGCCGCAGGTGTGGGTGCACGTCTGTGTGCGGTGGGTGTGCGTCCGGACCCTCTTCTCCGATGGCTCTGTTCATGTTCATCAGCTTCTGTGCTAATGATCTTCAGTTACTGCAGGGGCTTTGGCTCGGATTGCTTCTAATCTTCAGAGAACTTTGACACATGCTGTGTATCCCACGTTCATTCAGGTGTTATTTAAGTTCCTCGATAATGTCTTAGGATTTTTCTTTGTAGAGTTTTGTACACCTCTTGTTCAATTTACTTGTAAGTATGTATGTAGACTTTGTTGATGCTGTTTCAGTTGTTACCTTCTTAGAATTTCATTTTCTGGGGCGCCTGGGCGGCTCAGTCGGTTGAGCGTCCAACTTCAGCTCAGGTCACGATCTTGCGGTCCGTGAGTTCGAGCCCCGCGTCGGGCTCTGGGCTGATGGCTCGGAGCCTGGAGCCTGCTTCCGATTCTGTGTCTCCCTCTCTCTCTGCCCCTCCCCCGTTCATGCTCTGTCTCTCTCTGTCTCAAAAATAAATAAATGTTAAAAAAAAAAAAAAAAAAGATAAAATAAGAATTTCGTTTTCTGTTTACTGCTCTATAAAAGTGTAATTGCAGTGAATTTTTTATTCCCAAATTGGCTTCCCATTAAAAATATTAAATGCATACTTTGCATTTTAACAGTACATCCCCAATCAGATGTCGAGCACTGCCATGTCAAAAGTTACCCTGTCTAGGGGCACCTGGGTGGCTCGGTCAAGCCACTGACTTCGGCTCAGGTCATGAACTCACGGCTCATGAGTTGGAGCCCGGCATCGGGTTCTGTGCTGACAGTGCAGAGCCTGCCTCGGATCCTCTGTCCCCCTCTCTCTCTGCCCCTACCCCGCTTGCTCTGTCTCTCTCAAAATAAATAAACTTAAACAAATAAGAACTACCCTGTCTGGCCGCCGATAGCCCTCTTCACCGCTGCCGCTCAGGTCTACTAATCCTGTGGGGCCACGGGGCTGCCGTGGCGCGGGTGTGAGGGAGGCTGACCTTGGGTGCCTGACATGTGGGTGCGGAGACAGCGTGCCTCCCGTTTGGCAGCCCTGCGGGCTGCTGTGCTGGAGCCAGAGTGCAGCGTGCCCTTGACCGGGCCCGTCCCGCCCTTGTTGTTCTGGCTCCGTACCATCCCGACCTTGGGAGGGAGGGGTGGTCGCTTTGGAGGTGCTCGGCCGCATCCGGACTTTTCCCCAGCCGCGTCTACTCACGGAGTTGGGGGGGCCGGGGTCAGCTCCCCGGTTTGTTGTGGGCGCAGCCCGCCCCCGACCCTCCCGGCCAGCCCTGGGCCACCCTTCTGCTCTCACGAGCTATGGACGTGGGTGGGCAGCAGGTTTGATCGACTTGAAATTCGGCTTCCTTCCTCTGCCTCCCATGCTGAGATGGTGATGTGTGTGCCCAGTGGCTAAAGGGCCAGCAGCTCCCGTGCCCTTTGGTTGTGAGATGGGGGGCAGCTCAACAGCCAAGTCAGCTATCCTGTAGCCTCGTTTTGGCTTGGATTGGAACATAGGTGGGGGAATAAAAAGTAAAGGTAAAAATCCGATCAGGGGATAGATAAGTACATGCAATTTTGTCACCTGAGGAAGAACAAGAATGAGCAGTTCTGCTCCTGCCGTGGCCTGGGCAGGGCAGGTCCAGGGAGGTCGTCCCCGCCAGGCCGCCTGCTGAGCCTGCCCTGAACCACCCGTGCAGATGGCTCGGAGGCGAAGGGGGCTTTCAGGCACAGACCCCTCGGGCCCAGATGTGTCGCGCCTTGTAGGAGCTTCAGAAAGCCACGTGGGAAGGTTTGTGGTCACGTGGTGCTAGACTGGCTGACGGACACCCTCCCAGAGAGGTGCCAGCTCTGCCCGAGTGCCCGCCGCCCACAGTCAGGCTCTGGTTCTGCATCTCGAGACGACGAAAATCGGACGGGGAGTTTCCAAACAGGCCACATTAAATCCCTGCACTTCACACAGATGTGGCGCGTGCACCCACACGTGCGCACGGGCTCTTCTCGAGCCGAGCCCCAGGATAGAGCGTGGGCCCAGCGTGGGCCCCTGAGCTCTGGGAGGACACGCACGCTGAAGCTTGCTTGAGTCTATTGTCGCAGTGACAGGCAGATGGGAGGAAGCGGTGTGCTTCCGCGTATTATAGGTACTGAAAATAGTCGGGTGAGAATTAATTCGTTTAAATTCTAGTCATTATGGTGCCATCTCCTACCATCATGTCATACTTACTTTGAAAGGAAATTGAAGAAAAATGAGCTTACCTGCAGTGTGTCATTGTTTAAAGGAAATCTGATGACCACCGCTTGCTTCAGGCAATTCACGGCAGCTTCTTCTCTCGCTTGCGATGCTTTTCATGTAAGTTATATGATTATCCTTTAGGAGGGATGCGTTTCTAACCTTGCCGTTTTCTTGAGAGCATTGTCTCCTGAGGACAGTTAATTGCCAATTAAGTATAAAGCTCTGAGGGATACGGAAAGACGCGGGGATGTACGTTGCCTTTCCGAGCGTCTGGGGCCCCGAGAGAGTCCGTCAGGCCCACTTGCTGCACAGGTGAGCAAGGGCACTTGTGTGCACCGTGTCCCCTGCCCCTGGCTCTCCAAGGATGCCCTCCTGCCCAACCCAGAGCCGCCGGGTTCCACACACACCGTCCCTGCTCACGGCCCCGTGTCCCCCAGCTGTGCCGAGGACAGGATGTTGTCAGCCGGACCCACTTAGAGCGCAGGGGGAGGCCCCTCTGGTAGGAAGGCATGGAGCAGGGTAGGTGGCGAAGGTGTGCTTCTGATCACTTGGCTGGATGAAGGACCTGCCTTTGATGACTGTTTCGTAGTCGTTTTGGTTACAACATTCGTTTTATTTAGTCTGTTCTTTTCCCTAAGTACTTGTTGCCGGTTACGCAAGTTTTACCACATCCGAATAAGAAATAGTAAAGAGAACATTTTGATAAGCGGGGTTTGACCAGCCTTCGTTTCGTGAACCCAATGCAAGTGTGTGTCGTTAATGAGAAGTGCAACCGAAGATCTGATTGTGGGGATGAAAACGAGATCCTCTCTAGCGCACGTCTGCAGGCCCAGGAGGCCTGGGCCACCGGCCTGGGTCTGACCTGGGTCCGGCCAGGTCCCGGCCGCAGCTCCTGGGGCGTCAGCCGTGCGTACTGGCCTGGGATGGGGTTCCGAGGACGGACGACGAAGTCATGCCAAAGCACTTGGTGAAGACTGTTGGCTCGGAAGTTGCTATGGTCGTGAGAAGCCGGAAATTAGGTGAACGGTTTCAACCCAAAATGAAACCGTTTTAGTTACTGGTGTGGCTAATCTTGTTACAGTAAATCAGTTACTTACGCATTTGACTTTTGTCTGCGTGGAGCGTTTCTGCCCGCATCTTCTTTCACAGAGAACGTGGACTGATGGACTCCAGCACGGAGCTAGCTCCTGGTGGGGACGTCCCCACCGGGCGGCACGGTGTCCCTCGTCTCCTCGCTTCCGGCCTGGCTGCGCCGTCATAAGACTTTATTTTCGAGCACACAGGCTTGACAGACCGTCTTCGAGACTCTGAGACTCTTCTCAGATCGCCGGGAGCTGTGACCCCCACCGCCACGGTGCCGGGGAACCTGCAGTGCAGACTCTTGGCACAGTGGCTGTTCCCAGCCGTCACCCGGAGCCGGAACCTGTTGAGTATGGAACATAAGTAAGACAGTTCCCCGATTAGTAGAATTTTACTGCTTTTTCGTTGTCATGTGGCACGTTTGTTTTAGCAGCTAATGTGTGTCATGACGTTTCGAATAAGCGGCTCCGAGCGCTTTCACAGCGTTCTGATATTAGTGTTGTGACCTAGGAGTTGTCTTCTGGTGGCTGAATCGTTCATTTGTGTCTGAGAGCTTTTCCGTTTGATGGTTGCCTGACACGGGGTTTCCTGTGGAAGCTTCGCTGGCTTCCCGTGACCCTCAGCTGCCATCGGGTACAAGTGCCGCGCGCTTCTGTCGTCTGCTACCGATCGCTGTCCCCTGCACGTCCCAGTGCCCCAGAGCCGAGTGCGTGTGAGCAGGACGCGTGTTGCCTTTTGGAGTGGAGTCCTCCACACACACACGTGTTCCCCCGGGAGGGCTGCGCGGGCCTGTGCTGTGGGGTTTCTCCGTGGAGCCGGTTTTCAGATCATTGGTATTTCAGTAGCAAGGTACGAATGATGGTGTCCGTCTTGGGAAGGTAAGTAATTCACTAAATCCGAGTGTTTCGTCTGCGTTATGGTTTGTTGTCACGGTTCTAGCTCTTAGTAGCTCTTCAGGCGGGTAAGGTTGCTTCCGCGACACTTCACGGAAGACTTCTTTACTCCTCTCTCGTGAGCGGATACAGTGCGGTCAGGGCCCCAGCCTGCAGCACTGTCCTATGTTAGTGTCTCACTTGTAGTTCAGAGGAGGAGAAGAGTGCCCTGACTCGGGCTGAACTGTCCCCTGCGGCACTGGCACAGCTGATCATCGCGAACCAGAAAGATGTGTATATCAAATAGTTTACAAAATGAAGCCAGCTGTGTTTCCCTACATACTGTGGCTTCCTGACATGCATCATCAAACCTTATTAGCTACTTCCTTTTACAAAGATTCTTGTAGGCTTGAACATTGCATATTAACATTTTCTGCCCCTCCAACTGGAAATTATTTGCTTTATTGTAGAGTGTCAACTTGCTCTAGTTTCTGATGCGTTCTAATTGGTACTTTAGAGTGTAATCATCGCGAGATACCACGCCATGCATTTCTTTATTTGGAAATTAATACAGACCTTTTCACTTTATCTGTCAATCTGGGCAACTTTTCACACAATTCCTAACTCCTGGGATTGCTTACAAGCCATTAAGTATGAAATGGTTCATAAAATGTCTTTGAAGATATGAAGGAACACAAAAATGTTAGATTTAAAATAGTGTTACATCTTGCCAAGATACCACTAATAACTCTTCTCACACGGACAGTTTTGATAATAAAAGAGGTAAAGCGAGGTGGAAAGTCTTTAACCGCCTCAAGTTTGTCATACGCAGTTTTCAGCAAATCTGCTAAATTCCATTTTTCTTGAAAATCCAGAGGCATGTAAGTCATGAGAGCCATGGACTGACTCAGAGCTAGACCGGTGGCCACTGTCCACCAGTGTGTCCACGCCATTCTGCGTGGTCACCTGCCACTCACTGTGGGTCAGTAGCTGCTGACATTGACGTTGGGGGGGGGGTGGTGGTCACAGAACATGGACAGAACTGGTCCCCGTGTGCGGGGCCGTGTCATTCCGAGATGTTTCGAGCTCTGTTCCCCGGTGTGCTACGGATCTCGCGGGTGCTGCCCTCGGTTGCAGATGGGGGCTGGCCTCGCATCGCCAGGGACTCCGTGAGCGCAGTGACACAGTGGTCCTGGTTGATTCCAGTAAATACTGCAGTCCCAGATCTTGTCAAGTCAGCTAATGACCCTTGATTTAAAAGCACTATTGAGTGGTTTATGTAATGACAGTTGCTGGATGTGTGGAGATGGGGGTAGAGACCTTAAATGGTCCGTAAGTGCCGACATATTGACACGATAAACTGAGAACCACGAGGGAGACAGTGACGCGGGACCGGACGCCATTGTGGCCTTCTTGGGACGTGGCGGCTGGCAGCACCGGGGGGCATGGTGGCCTGCAGAGGGCCAGACGGGAAGCTAAACGGGACTCTGCCGCTGGGGTTTCCTGCTAGGTGTCGTCCCCTCCATCCCACGACGTGCTGCTGGCAACTAGCAGCTTCGACTGAAGTCCCTAAGGAAGCCAGACCCCTGGAGTCACTGTTCTACGGGACACTGAACTAGCGCCAACGCCCTCCCTCCCGCGCAGAGCGTCGTATGCACATGCGCGCCGAGCGCCAAAGCAAGAGCTTGCACGTAGCGGCTTAAAGTTGATCTCCGAGCAGGTTTCTGACTTTATTATGGAGACTCTTCTGCATCGTGACGTCTTACGAAAGAGGACCTAGGGTTGGAAATAAAGATTTCGTTACCAATTAATGACCTTATTTACTAATAGAAATGTAACCGTTTCTTTGTTCAAAGTTGTATAAGGAAAATAAGCAGGTGGAAAGGTGGTGCCCCCTACCCCCCATTCCATGCAATGTTTTAAACAAAGGAAAGAAAAGGGAGGGGAGGGGAGGGGAAGGACCAACAGGTCTCAGGGTGAAGCCCCCGGCAGGTGCCTTCCCCCGGCCCGCCTCGCGCCTCCTGTGGATTGCAGGGCCTCGCCGCGCTGGAGGAGGGGTGCTCTGGCCTGTGCCCTCCTCCGCGTCCAGCTTTGCCCTGTTACCTGTGGTCCAGCGATCCCAAGCCACTCACAGGAATAATTCCTTCAACACCTCATTTTCTGGATATCAGAAAGGTACCGCATAGACTTCTTTCAGCTCTTCCCCGAAGGGAAGCCGTCCTTGCGCTCGGGGATTTCAGGACGCGGTAGCGTGAGAAGCGTGGCGGTGTGCTTGACGGTCCCCTCAGCAAGTAGTAAGTAGGGCCGAGACTCGACTAGAGTTCGGTAATGGCTCAGTAATGCAGCATTTTCCAGCCGATACCATTTTGTCAGTGATCTCTGAGTGAATAAGAGCGTATTTCCAGGGCATTTCTGAAATCCACAGACACGGTGTTTAAAATAGAGGACCTGACACACTCAAGGGGCCCCACACACGCACCCGACTGAGCAGCCGGCCGCCGTCTCTCCTGTGCCCACTGGGGGCCAGGCTGGGGCCTGAGGCAGGGGCTTGCCTCCCTGTCGGCCGCTCTCCCGAATCAGTGGTCTTCCCTTTCCTGCCATGTCTGTTCAACTTTTAAGACTCTAATAAAAGCCTTTCTTGAAAAATTTAAGTACCATTAGAGTTATTATTAGAAAAATCTGGTTCTCATGTTGCTAGGGAACAAAGAACTCCCAAGAGCGTCAGGTCTTTAAAGTGTTGGAAGATGCAGGCCACAGCCCGTGTCCCTGGGCATGCTGGGTGTCCCTTGTACTGGTGACCGCGGGCCCGATCTACTCTGGCCGCGGCCCTCTGGGCTTTGTTGTTTATTAAAAAAAAAAAAAAATTTTTTTTAACGTTTATTCATTTTTGAGAGATAGAGACAGAGCACGAGTGGGGAAGGGGCAGAGAGAGGGAGACAGAATCCGAAGCAGGCTTCAGGCTCCGAGCTGTCAGCAGAGAGCCCGATGCAGGGCTTGAAGTCAGGATCTGCGAGATCGCGACCGGAGCTGAAGTCGGAGGCTCAACCGACTGAGCCACCCAGGCGCCCCCGGGCTTTGTTGTTTAAACACGGTCAGAGCATTAGGAGACCCTAAACTCACGGCTATTGTGTTTTTAGATAGTAAGCATTTGAGACTAAGTTAATGCTATTTGTAAAATATCTGTTAAATATAAAATGACCCAAATCAACTGCTTCTTTAATTATATTGAAATCCAAATGCCTGAGCTCGAATTTCACTTACACGAATGATATTGAACGTTGAGGTTTCTGGTGTCAGTGGATAACTTAGGTTATTGAAGTAATTATTTTAAATTGGTGAGTGGTCTTGGCAAAACCATGTAAAATTGATAGCTTCCTACTTGGTTAAGACGAAAATGAGGGTGCAGCGTCTTGAGACCATTAATGTCAGCCGTTGGCTGTTGTTTCGTGTGTCAGTTTTGTTTACACACCTGCATATTCAGAAGCCTTAGCGCTCTGGTACTGTGCTAGTCACCTGCAGTATTTTGGATGTCAGGGCTTTAAAAATGATCCCTTATATGACAGTATATTTTTATTCAGGAAATTCCCCTGCAGTCCAGCATGGTGAAGTCTGTAAATTATGTCGTGAATTCTGCATGGCAAAAATAGATGTTTAAAGTAACTATTTTTATAAAGCAACAACATATTAAATATACTGAATTGGTTGAATTAGAGATTGAGTTTCTGCATTAAAAAAAAAAAGGCTTTCAGGATTCAGAAAAAATAAGCATCAAACTTGAGCGCCCTCTGCTGGCTAAACTACAGAGTGCCGTACATTTTGCCGCCCCCCCCCCCACCCCCTGCAATGAAATACGAACAGGAAATAAGACAGCAGTGCACACGAATAGTATTCAGTGTAGCGTTGGGATGGCAGTGGTTTGTACATTTTAGTCTTCTTATGTCCCCACTCTTCAAATAAATTCTGTGGACCATTGTAAAATAAAATGAGGAGTATGGTACATTAGAAACTTACGGGGTTTCTTAATATTCAGCCCTGGATTTTAATGTAACTTGTGTACATCGAGTGCAAATTAAATTTCCAAGTAGTTTCCAGACTCTTTTTGCATGTTTACCCATACTCATTTTTGTTTGTCTTTGATGTGTCACAGATTGTACGTAAGAGAGTATTTTGAAATAATTTATTACCTTAAAAATTAAACATTTAGCTTGCCACTTATTTTTAAGGCACTGTCTTGATTTAAATTTGATGACTCCTGATAAATTGGTTATACCCGAATCAAGGTTCCAATATGACAGAGGAAGCTGATGATACCGGCCAGGACCAGATTGTCCTGCATGAACATAAAGTAAGCCTGCATTTTGCAGAAACGAGTCTGAGATGTGTGCACGTGTGTGTACATATGTTCGTAGACGGGGTGCTGTGTTGTGGCATTTTTGTCAATTATAAAAAGTACCCTGTCAAGTGGACACGTGCCATATAGGAAATGCTAAAGCCAGTAGTGAAATTTCTCAGACGATCTGCAAGGATTTTAGGAATAATTTCAGCTTTAACAACGTGCTCACTGTAGGCCGGCCGACAAGTGCTCTGACACACTGTGGTCGTCCCGAGTTTGTGCATGCCAGGCTTAGGTCGTGCCTCGAATCCCCTGTCTCTCGACGTCTCCCACGTCGACACGGGCACGGCTTCACTGCTTGCTGAGTAGCTGATCCTCACATCAGTACTTTGTTTTGTTTGTGTGAAAAATAGAACAACCTTATTTTCTTTGTAAACGTTAAACATTCAAGGAAAAACATCCCTGTCATAACTATATAGTAAGCAAGGGAAAAAAAAACACCTTAACTGCTGAGTGTAGAAGGGTCAGGCGGAATTTGTTGGTAGGTAAAAATGTAGGATATGAAACACTGTCACGCAATAGACTTTAAAACGTTTGTTGTGTAAATACACACTTCGGTTTTTAAAAATCAAGGGGCTGTATTGCAGCGTTAAGAATTGTCGTACGGATGCTTATTTAGGGAGTTTCCACAGCACGGATTACTGAGCCAGCAGACTAATGCGGCTCGCGAGCACACTGCGTATTTCGCAGATCGCTGAGGCGCAAGCTGCGGTCGTTCAGACGCGTCTGCCCAGCGCGGCCGACACCTGCCACTCAGGAGTCGGTGTGCAAAGGTGAGTAAATAAGCAGACTGGAGAAAAAGAGCAAAAGGCTAAATAGCACCACTTCTTGAAAACTAACGCTTTTAATGTAAACTCCAAAATGGAAAGCGTTACTGCTATAAGGTTTGGGAGTTAGATTTAGTGGATGAGTTTCCGTTATTTGAAATGCATATCTCGGTGGTACCGATGAAGGTCCGAAAGTTACCCATCTTTTCCTTGTTTCTTAGGATTCTACTAAAAGTGGGAAGTGGAGGGCTGATTTGCTTCAAAGATATTTAAAAGGAATGTGCTTCGTACAGGGATTTCAGTTGGGTTACGGTGCAGCCCTGCTATCAGTTTAGTAGTCAGACTCCAGACTCTGAGTGAGGAGGAACTTGATGGGCTGATCCGAGAGTAATTTGGCTGTTAAACGGCGAACGGCGCTGCTCGCGTTGTGTTTCCCTGTGGGTAATCTTTCCCGTGCAAAGCCGTACTTCTGCCTGCGTAGAGTCGTCTTGAGTGAATTGACTCTCGGGCTGTTAGATCGGAGGCTTTTCTGCCTTTCAAAATATGACACATGTGCAGCGATAACATCGGACAATTAAAATAATATTTCGCGTTTTGCAAGAGTTTAAATTAGCTTTTTGATATTTCACATCCTCCTGTTTTGCTATTCTGAAACACTTCTCTGTGACGAGTTAAGTGTGAGCTTTAGAAGACTGGTAAAGGTGTGTCGAGGTTCACGTCCTGCCGATCTGGGGGTGACACCCTGCGGTCGTGCGCCGTGGCACTGGCGCCTTTCGTTTTGCCTCTTAGCCAAGTCAGAACACGAGACCTCTGTTCCAGTTTGGGGTGTGCACCGACGTCTTAGGGACTGAGGGCCCCACTGCGGGGTTTTACTTTGGGACGGACGGGACGGCACCGTGTCCCAGAGATGAGGCGGGTTCTCGTTCGTCCACGCGCCCATTTAAGAAAACCTGACTGATCTTTTCTTGATTAAGCGGAAGAATACCGTATTTACCCTTTATTGTTGGTATAAACCATTATTTTACTGAGAACCATTAGCTATTTAAAACTTGGTACATAAATTAAAGAGGAGCTAAATGGATTTGTGATCGTTGCCATTAGTAGCATTTTAGATTATACAGGCAATTATTGTGTTCATTATCCTAGAACAGCCCCTTTGCAGAACCATTGTGGTGTCTTAGACATTATGCACAAATTTTCCCTTGGAGATTAAAATTTCCAGTAGCGTATTTAATTTTGTTATCACAGTTGTTTCAAATAAAACAAATATTATGACAAGTAGAAGAAAATTTGCTTTACTAATATAGGAAATTACAATAAATGTTGAAAATTGCTTGCTAGTGTACTTAATTTACCTTTTCTTATACAGTCAAAATTACTTCGAGGGATTAATAACATATTTTATGAGTTGAAAGGTTTTGCAGTTATAGCAAAAGGCATTTGGCTCAGGTGTTTCCAGAAATTTTCTAAAGAGGGAAGAGATTCACATCAAAACTGAAGCCACGGTCTTCTTTGTAAAAGCTGTAAGTTTACAACTTAACTAGTTTTTATACTGAATAGTTTTTCAGAGTCCAGATTGCATTTTAGGTGAGTTGAAGAAACTTTTAAGTCTGTTTTAGAGAAATGAGTATAGAGATACTGGCTAGTAGCTAAAAGTGTACCCATAAGAAGCTAATTGTTGAAATACATCTTTTCTTTGCCCTGTGTTGTGTTAGCACTGACACAGGAAAATTCTGACCGTACTGTTCGCTAGAGCTCGGCTGCAGTGATTTTCCAGGGAGAAAAGTCAGAGCTCAAGGCTTCCTGCCAGAATGCAGGGAGCAGCCCGTTAGGGGACGGTTGTCGTTACCCCGCACACAGGGAGGCTTGCGACGGTGAGGCTGTCCTTTCTGCTGGACGGTGCAGGAAGAGCTGCGGGGTGGCGGGGTGGGGCGGGGGGTGGGAGGGGGGACGGCCAAGCTGCTGGTGCCCACGGCGGGTCTGCCAGTCGGTGTGCAGGGGCCGCGTCAGCTCCCATCCTATATGTGGCCTTTTTCAAAGGAAACTTTGTGCTCGTTTCTGACTGTTTTTGTCCTCAGCTTTTCCAGTCTTTCACTGCTGTGGTGCAGGGAAAGTGGGAGGTAGTGGTTATGCATTTTGCGAGACAGTGATTCTTTATTTTATTACGAAAAAAAGACCAACTCTGGAAGGCCCGATTAAATCATCCCTTTCACTTTTTAATGGGATTTGGATGAATAGAGTAAAATGTGCACTTTGCGTTCATTGATAGCATCTTTAGGCTGAGGTAATTGAGCCTTCCTTCCCTGACTGAATGAGTAATGACTTCATCTGACCCTCAGCGAGGCCTGACACTTAGGCCTCCTTTGTCACAGCAGAAGGAGCTGCGCTTTGAAACATGCTCTACTTCCTCGGCTTAATTTTTCTTCCTTTTAATCCCAAAACCTATTTTTCTCAATAATTCAAGCATAAACTATGGAGTAGTTGGAGTGGCGGAAACGGCGAGATATTTGTCCACGTCGTGCTGCTTTTTAAGTGCGGTTGATAAATCAGGAGCCGTGGTCTTGAGCTGCCTGCCCCTCGGGGGAAGCCCGGCCCTTGCAGGGCAGCCCTACCGGAAGTTTCCAGAACCTGGTCGGGGTTCCTCCGCAGCCCCGCCTGGGCCGGGGGGAGGCTGTGTTGCGCGGCTGCAGGCGGAGGCCGGGTGTGGACCCCGTGTCCCGCGCGGCCCCTTGGCCCGAAGGCCACCTCGTGCAGAACGGGAAGGCTGGCCGCAGAAGGGCCCCCGCCTGTGGCCGCAGGAAAACCAGGAAAACCGGAGTGAGTGCTGGGGGCCCAGCTGGGTTTGCTTTGAACTTCCTTAGTTAGGAGGCTGGATGTGCCTGAACAGACCAGACCGCCTTCCAGCAGGTCTTGGGCTTTCTTCCCAGGGGCCTGGACCACAGGTGTCAGCCAGAGGGAGGGGCGGGGCCCACAGGGGTCGGCGAGAGGGGCGGGGCTCTCAGAAAGTGAGCCTCTGGGGTGGAGCCTATGGGGCGGGGCCTGTCACAGGCCGCCCAGGGCACAGACCCTGCCGCGTCTTGGTGGGTGTGCGGGTAGAGCCCAAGCTCTAGAACGACGTCAGTCGTTACTTCTGGGTCCGTGTCGTTCCCGTGTTTCTAGGCTGTTCTTAAAGGCGGTGAGTATCTGTACACACACTGGGTTCGAGGGGAAAACTTGTAATTTTGTATGGCTGGTGGCTCGTCTTAGTTTTCCTACTAGACTGGCTGTTTCTTCCAGGTAGAGTCTCATAGTGGACTCATTTTTCATAACCTTACACTGTAGGTAGGAGTAAAATGCAGGAGACATTTACGTGTATTTATTCAATGAGTGAATTTTTTTTGTAGCCACGCTTGACTGGATTTCCTGACAACGTTTTGTGTTTTCTTTCTAACTACGTGTTCTAATGTTCTCCTGCAAGTGTGTGGCAAGTGTTAATCAAAAGCAGATGTGAACTAAATTCATGAGACGGGGGGGAAGCTAACCTTTTATTGGCCACAGTTAGGGATTTTCAAAAATAAACTAAGTTACTAATTAGCTCGGACTAAAAACTCTTTAGTTTGAGAATTACAGTACCCCATGTATTTTATCAAAGTTACGGCAGTCACTTTCTTTTTGTTTAAGTTGCCCTCTCTCAAAACTGGTACAGATTCCGGGGAAACTCCCGTGATGGAGACCCAGTCTGCTGTCGGCATCCCGGGCGTCGGGAGCAGCCAGTGTGCTGAGCACGTGCCAGCTGCGGCCTGACAGTCGCCGGGAGTGACACAGGGAGCTTCCCCGGGGCCACGGGGAGGCCGCGTCGTCGGGTTCGCAGGCGGGGAGCGCCAGCGGAGAGCGGAGGGAAGCAGGGCTCGCCCAGCGCAAAGCGAGGGCCGCACACTTAGGAAGCAGGGATCGGAGGGGAGGGGGAAGGGTTTCCCGGTGCCGGTAACGAGGACGAGAGTGTGCACGAGGGCTCGCCCTGGACCCGGAGCTGCGCTCCGTCTCGTCTAGCCCCGAGTCTCGTGACGAAGGCGCTTTTGCAACCTCATTTTACAGATGACAAAACGGCACTCCATTCGCCCGAGGTTATACCGCCAGCGTTCAGACTAGCCTGCTTTTCGATTCCTGAGGAAAAGCAGTTGCTCTGCGGCCCCCCTTCTCCCCCTGTAGCTCGGAAGCCTTTTTGTAAAGCCCGAGACCCCACCCTGCGTCCCCCCACACCCTGTACCGCGCTTGGTCCTTCAAGCCGCTGACTTCGCGGGGGGGGGGCTTCGTGCAGGCCGCCGGAGCTCGAAATCCCAGTTGCGCACGTCTGAGTTGAGGAGCGAACGCCGCTTCTCGCCATTGCCACGATCCCGCACGGGACGCAGCCAGAGACGGAGCTCGTTCCCGGGGACGCGACCTCCCTCATGTTTTGCTCAGCGAGGCCACACTCCACAGAATGACTCCCGATACCTTATTGGGAGAACGTAAAGTGTAGGGTCTGTGTAAATTTAAAAAGGAATCCGTTCAGGCCAACTGCCCTGTTGCTTTTCTGCGTAGTTGAGACAGGCTCCTGGCAGCGAGGCTTGGCAGAGGCCGTCCTTTTCTGGGGCGCTCCGTCGGAATGAGATCCCGCGTCCCGGCTGACCGCAGCCGGCTGTCGGAACGCCTCGATCTCGGGAAGGATTTCAGTGTTTTGTGCTTGGCTACCCTGGAGTCGTGTCTTCTCAGTGCAACCCTTCTGCAAACGCTCTGGGGATCGCGACTCCTTTTCAGAAATTCTGCTTAAATCTCTGAAGAGGCTTTTCAGGAGAAAAGTAAAGTTAATACCTTTTTGTATTTCGTTAGGGCTAAGGTCAGTACGAGAGGAGCCTTAGTCATCACTGTTGTGCATTCAAATTTGTAATGTTAGACGCTTCATGGTTATGCCTAAATTTTGTGCTTTTCTTTCAGGTTGGTTTGTTGGACCTTGAACTCAACCAGCTGACCAAAGCGCTGTTTGTGGCTTTAGTCGCCCTGTCGGTTGTTATGGTAACCTTACAAGGATTTGTTGGCCCGTGGTACCGCAGCCTGTTTCGGTTCCTCCTCCTCTTTTCCTACATCATTCCCATAAGGTAGGTTTGAGAACTAAGATAAAACAAACGTCTAGTCTCGCTGAGTATGATTTTATTGAAAGTTATCTTTCTCGGTATGAAAGAAGTTTGTCCACACAAAGCTGAACAGGAGCCAAGACTCCGATATATCTTGAGAAGAGATTCCGTAGAAGATGCTACTTGGAGGGGCAGAGTTATTATTCTTTGATTAGTCTAGAAATCTGACACTTTTTCATACATGAATGTGTTGACAATATAATATTGAAGAATTGGGAGATGTTTCTCGGACTGGTTTTGTTTACTGCCAATCGACTTACTTCCAGTGCCCTTGGATTGGATTTGTGTGCCTCACTGACTTTATGTTTCAGAAACCACCTGATGTATCTGTCAAGTGAGACAAAGTATTGAGTAAGACAGTCTTTTAATGTGAACAGTGTTTCAAAACGGTAACCCTTCTAACAGTAAGCTTGGGATATAAATAGTTATTGTGAGGTGTCTATTTAGTTTCAAGACTAATCTTTACCGTATAAATGTGTATTTCCCCAAAGTACATTTTAAAATGTATTTTAAAAATACATAGTACACATGAATGAACATTTTTATGGGAGTGAGCAATTAAAACCCGATAAATCGTGCGTGAAGCATGAAGCTAGAGTAACCATTTTCTGTAACAGAACAGAGTAAAACAGTATAGAGGGCGCGGGGAGGTAAGCATTTGGAAGAGGAAGGCGCACATGTCTTTATAGACCAGCTTTCTCCAAAAGGTGGTCCAAAGGTGATGTCTCTGTCACTTACGTCCCGAGAGTGGGGCCGTCGCGTGCTCTCGGCTGTTTCTGCCGGGGCCAGAATTCCGGCTGCCGTAGACCCTCACCCCTGGCGCCTCGGCATCGCAGCTGACGGGGCCAGCCCTTCTTCCCGGCCCGCCCGCCCCCCTCCACCACACGCCAGCGCGGGCCGCCTCGGCCGTGCTGTGCGGACGCTCTGCGAACCCTCCGAGGGGTTCCTCGTGTGCCCGCAGGCCGCCTGGGGTTCCGTCCGCCTGCTGCGGTAATGCTTGCGTCTCCACCGGTCGCGGAGCCCCGTCCTGCCCGGTTTCTGATTCTGCGTGCTCACCGTGCTCCGTGGGGAGAGGGGGGCCTCGCTTGGCCCCGTGCCTGGCACAGCGCGTGGCGTGTGCTGGGGCCTCGCACGCTTACGGCGCCACCCGGCACAGAGCCCTTCCCGCTCTCGGAGCGGCAGGCGTGCGCAGGGCCCGTCCGGCTGTCACGCGGCATCGTCGTCCCCACGTAGACACATACCGAGTGCCCACAGTGGGCTCTGGTGACAGAGAGGTCACGTGTGTCCCCAGAGCCTCCCGGGGAAGTGGTACTTCTAAGAGCCCTACGGAAGCGACCTGCTCAGGTGCGGTGGTCCTGGCTCGTTCCGGGCTGTCCATCCCGCATACCCAGTGCCCGCCCCAGCCAGCCCCGAGCTGCACCGTGCGCGTCGCCCGGTGTCACATGGGGCCTGGGGGCGGTCGAGGGCCGACGTTCGCGGGACCCGGCAGCGAGCACTCGGCTCAGCGGCCGGGTTGTTGCGTGTGCGCCGCCCCGCCAGTGCCCGCGCCGCGCTCGGCACGCAGGGTGCCCTCCGAGCGAGGCCGCGGGGAGAACGGTCCGAGGGAAAGCAAGCCGACAGACGCCGTGAGCCTCCGCTGCGAGTGGTTCTCGTCTAGGCCCGTCCGCGCCGCTACTCGTGACGCAGAGCGCTCTGCCCGACGCGGTGACCAGGGCCCTGCTTTGCTCAGGGGAGCGCTGAGTTCCCTCCCCTTTCTCCGCACCCCCGTCGGCGGGGCACCCGTTTCTGTGGGCTTGGTCTGCGGACTTAGCCCGACTGGGGTGCCCCCGGGGTCAAGGACCTTGATGTCGTCTCTGCTTTGCACTGGCATCTCGGCCCTCCACGTGGACTTCCCGCCTCTCATCCGGGGCTTGCACGGAAGGGTTCCTTGCGCGCAGGGCCTGTGAGGGAGCCTGTGAGTCCCCGTGGGAAGCAAGGCGCCGCGTGCCGAGCACATCACACAGCCCACTGGGCACCGGGAGCGCTCCGCGCTGGAGGCTCCGAGCTCGGGGGCCCCACTCCCCGGCGGGAGCCCCCAGCCCTGTGCGAACCCCGTGGCTGGCAGGAGCCCCGCCGTCTGGCGTGAACCCCGCTGCCCGGCAGGAGCCCCCCACTCACCCGCTCGGGCTGGGTGCGCCGTGGCCGGCCCGCACGTGTCAGCCGCCCGGCGCGGTCCCCTGCCTTCCTCCGTCGGCTGCCTCGTCCTCCGCTCTCCACTGAGCAAACGCGTCTTTTCTCAGCAGTTCCCGTGTTGTTCATTTCGTGCGTTTTTTTGCTTTCGCTAATAATCGTTCCTCTGTGTTGCTTCTATGGGTTCTAAGATTGAGTGTGACGGACGTCGAGATTGCTTCTGCCGCACAGCACCCGGCCTGCTGGGGACCCTGTGCTCTGTTCCGGGACGCTTCTCTATGGGAGTGCTGCGATCCAGTCGGCACGGTGCATGTTTTTATCGTAGCAAAATATTTTTTTCTTTCGTCAGTATAATTACACTACAAAGAAACTTGACATTTTGACTTTTACCAAAGTAGCAGGAGAAATGAATTATAGTTATGAAATAGAATATATTGTGAGCAGTTTTAAAGAATTTGTTTATAATACTTTTATGCACTTTTATTTGTACGCCCAGGACACTGATTTAGGGAATTCGTGTTTACATTTGATTCAACCAAGTTTATTTTCCTTTTGCAAAGTTTCCATAAAATAGGGATAATAATATATTTTAGTATTTACTAAGTATATTTTTCAGTTTAATAAAGGATAGATCAAAAAAAATTTTTTATGTTGAAAAGTGCACAGTTTTCGAAAGTAAAGCGCTTTTTCCTCTGTTCACCTAACGTTTCTAAAAAGGTTTTATTTATTTATTTATTTTTAATTTATTTTATTTTATTTTAATTTTTATTTATCGAGTGCACACACATGAGTGGAGGAGGGGCAGAGAGAGAGAGAGAGAGAGACAGAGACAGAGGGAGGGAGGGAGGGAGGGAGGGAATCCCAAGCAGGCTCCATGTTGTTAGCACAGAGCCCAAGGCAGGGCTCCAACTCACGAACCAGGAGATCATGACCTGAGCCAAAATCAAGTTGGACGCTTAACCCACTGAGCCACCGAGACGGCCTGACCTAACACATTTTTGTAACAGAAGTGTAGCTGACACACAATGTTACATTAGTTTCAGGCGCACAGCATAGTGACTAGCCAAGTGTGTGCCTTAGAAAATGCTCCCCGCAAGAAGGCCGTTGCCGTTCGGAGTCCTTACGGCATCATCAGCTACGTTCCCTGTGCCGTGTTTGTTTGATAACTGGAGGTTTGTTCCTGCCAATGCCCTTCACCTCTCACTCTTCCGCACCTCCTTCCCTGCGGCCACCACCCGTTCTCTGTCTCTATGAGTGTTTCTGGTTTGTTTTCTTCAGATGCTTTTTACACATTTCACAAAGTTAGGCTGTCTCACAGAGATTGTTCTTTACGGGACAAAATAGTTTTGAATCACCTGATAGCACTTACTTAGTCTTTCAAGGACAGTGTTGCGGGATTTAACTCCCGGAACTGAAATGGATGTATGTTCCCTGATTGTGCAGCTCGGAACTTGCTCCAACTGTTCCGTCAGGCATGTGCAGGAGCTGGTTTGTTCAGCCAGTCTTCGGTCCGCACGCTTCAGAGTGCCGTGTCCCCTTCTAGCTGGTGGTCCGGAAGACTGTGCAATCGGGGCTGAGTCGCGGGAGGCACGCGTGGGCAGCAGAGGTAAAGCCGCACCTGACAGAGTGAGAATGTTCCCGCGGCGGAACACGTAGGAACCATCTGTCCGAAGTCCTGCGCTTGGCGGGGTGTGCCTGGCTTGGGAGGCAGACTTTTCCTCTCACTTACCGTGGCCCGTGGATGCCCCCGCTCCCGTTCTGCCCGCGGCTGCCTGGGGGAGCGAGCGCCCGGTGCCCTGCTCAGACCCCTGCTCGCTGCACACAGTAAGAACGCGGTTTCAAAACATCAGCTGGCACAGGTACAAAGTTTGCTTCAGAACTTAGAAATTAACTTGCTTAACATCTCAGTGGGGCCTCCTTTTCCATTTAGCATGCTTGGGGGATGCCTGGGAAAAAGAGTGTTTCCAACCTAGGAAAGCACTCGATGGTTGGGGAAATTTGCAGCGTGTCCAGATTGCAAAAGAGGCTAATGCGAGAAAATTCAAGGTTTGGAAAGCAGATACAGGAAAGAAGGCCCAGGATGTGGCTGTACAGCTTTTTGCCGAAGAGGTTACGTATGTGACTCATGGACCCACTCAGCCATCTCAGCAAGAGCCTGGAGTGGACGGGGTGATCCAGGAAAGGTCTGTGCGGGAGCCTCTTGTCTAGTGGCGTGGTCCCCCCGTGACACACACAGGAGACCCACAAAGGTTTCGAGAATCTTTTATCAGCAGAAATGCCATCAGCTTGCACTGGAAGGAACAGACATGGAATAAAATGAGAGCAGCCTGTTGACTCCCGAAATCCTACGGGCGGGAGATGGGCTGGTGGAGACCCCGGCCACAAGCATGTGCTGCCCTTCAGGAAAAAGGAAGGGTCACGAGGCCACAGGCCTGGGCCGTATGGAGTCCTGGCACCGCGGGCCAGAGGGTAGGACGTCCAGTCTCAGAAGATCATTCCCCGTCCTGGTAACAGGACAGAGTCGGGGCCTGCGTGGTTGTGCCTGTGTTCCGGGCACTCTCGCCAGTTCTGGTTTGCTGATAATCTTTTTCAGTGGTGTATCAGCTTTAGGAGTCTTTTGGACGAGGCTTCTCTAGGCTTGATTCTCTGTGACATATAGTATTTCTCTAACTTATTAATGTTACCTTCTTTCCTTCTGCCTTCTGTGGTTTGTATTATTCTTACTTCTTGATATAGATGCTTAATTTACTAGTTTTCAGCTCCCCCTCCCCCCTTTTTGAATGTATGTCATTGAGGCTATAAATGTTCACAGAGATACTGCTTTGGCTGATTCCCATACGTTTTTATATGTAATATTTTTGTTATTTTCAGGTACAGAATATTTTTTAATTTCCACTGATTTCTTCTTTGACCCATGGTTATTACAAAGTCATTTCTTAATTTACCAGCATGTTTGAATTTTCTAATTATTGTCTGCATCTGTATTTAGTTTGCGTTGTCGTTAGAGAACGTATCTTCTGTTATCTCAGATGTGTGACATTTGCAGAGTTGAGGTGCAGGGCCAAGTGTCTCGTTGATTTCCACAAACACCTGCCCGCCCTCGCAGAGAACCTGGATTCTGGATTGCTGGCACAGTGTGTAAGCGCATCTGTGAGGCTTGTTGTCAGTGTCTCCACACCCCTACTGGCTTTTCTCTGCCTTCTCTAACACTTGCTAAGAGTTGTGTGGAGCTCTTCCATTAGTCTTGGGAATCTGTTTTCCCTGGAATTCTCTTGCGGCTGTCATATACTTTGTGGCTTTGGTGTCAGATATATACAAATATAAATTGTTAACGTATTTCTGCTGAATTACATATTTTCTCATTATAACGTGACTTTCTTGATCTCTGCTCACACTTCCTGTGTTAAATTCTAGTTTGTCTTACGTTAACAGCACTGTGCCTGCTAGTCAAGTGCGCTCGGCTTGGCTGGCTCCGTTGAGCACTTCCCTTCTCTGTGTGTATGTGTGTCTCTTGGGTTTGAATTTTTATCTTCTCTGACAAATTTTGACTGTTTTGTGTCCACACGGTTATTGTAATTCTGTTACCGTTCTGATTTAAATTTGTCATCTTATCTTGGTTTTTTAGTGTGCCTTACCTGTCGTAGATTTTCCTCCTTGCTTACCATTTTCCTTGTAATTTTTATAATTGCACTTCTCCACTAACGAGTTTGGAAGGTTTAAGCTATTTTTGTTCTTCTAGTCATTACCCTGTAAACAGAGAACGTTATTCTTAATCTGTCAAAGTCCACAGGCAGCCGTTTCCTTTCCCTGTCACCTTAGCACGATGTTTACCTCCCCTCACCCCTTTGACCTTGTGCTGTTTTCGCCATTTATTTTAATTTTGTTCATTCTTAGGCCTCAAGGATACTGTTGCTTTGTACATTCCCCGTATATTTTGGTGTACATCCGTGTTCATTTCTTACACTGAGGCCTTCCATGGAGAATAATTTTCCTTGTGTCAAAAATTTATTCTTTTGTCCACTATGGCTTTGTTGGGAATGTGCTAGGTTTCTGCTTGGCTTTCCTTAGAAACCGTTTCTCCTGCGTTCCCCGCTGCCTTCTGGCCGCGGCTAGCGGGGTCCCCAGGGCCTGTGCTCCTCGGTGCCCTCTGCCTGCGGCCGCTCTCACACCTGCTCCCTCCTGCTCTGCGCTCAGCCACCCTGTGTCCAGACTGAAGCTTCTCTTCGTAGAATGCTTAGGATTCGGTGCATTTCTCGGGTGTGTGGATGGGCCCTTTCCTTTATGCCAGAAAACTCTGGATTTGGTCCTGCTGCGTCCTCTCCTTTGGGGACGTGAATGCGAGCTGTGTCAGATGTCCCCCCCCCCATGCTCTTCGTTGGTCCTCTCGTCTTCTTCTTTTCCACCTTCTGTCTCCATTCCCCGTTCTGCCTCGTTGCAGTGACCCGTCTTCCAAGTCGCGATCTCAGCCTTGGCTGCCAGACCATTTGAGTTCAGAATTTTGGTTATTGACACCTTTTAGTTCTGAAAATTCTGTTTGGTGTCTTTATCACACTGCTTCTTCGGTTTTATATTTGCGCATTCCACGCAGACGATCACTCTAGTTTTGTTTCTGTGTCCTGTTTCACAGTCTGCGTCAGTCACAGACTGCTCGCTGTTCCCGTCAGTCTTTCTCTCTTACTTTTTCCTTCTGGCTCTTGCACATGGTTTCACTGAGTGCTGTGTGGCGTTTGTTGTTGCGTGCTTCGGTTTCAGTTTATCTGTGGGGTGTTTGTCGTTTTTTTGGTGATTGTATTTGAGAAGCTAATTGTAGGAGTGATTTGAGATAAAAAATGGAAGCTGTCTTCTTGAAGCATATACCCTGCCTCTGCTGATATATGGAGGTGCCCCCTGTCACGGAACATCTTCCTCCGAACGTGAGATTCACTTCACGGTCCCTGAGTTGTGGGAGCCTGGCTCCTTCTCCACGTGTGGGCGCACGGCTCCCCAGTCCCCTCTTAGTGTGGGGTGTAGCCCCTCTTGGCCTCTTATCCTGGAAAGAGGGGCCTCTTGCGGGACCTCCACCTGCCTTGGTCCTGGCCTTTGTGTCTGCTCCCCGCACCGGAAGGCTGCTGACAAGAAAGCTCAGACCATCGGGGGCTGGCGGTCTCAGGGCAAAGGGGGTCCTGTGGTCACTTCACCTGTGTGGTACCTGGTCAGGGCCCAGCCCAGAAGCCCCTTACTGCCTAGTCTGCTCTTTCTCTTTCTTTCCAGTAACTTAAAAAATATTTTACGTGGTATTTCTTACTGTTTTCAGTGGGAACATTGGTTCAAGTAGGATAGCCAGCCATTACCCAAGATCACAGAACTTCCTTGCAGTTTTTATGTAAAGAAAGTTAGGGGCACCTGGGTGGTTCAGTGGATTGAGCATCTGACTTTGGCTCAGGTCGCGATTCGCACGGTTCATGGGTTTGAGCCCTGCATCGGGCTCTGTGCTGACAGCTCGGAGCCTGGAGCCTGCTTTGGATTCTGTGTCTCCCTCTCTCTCTGCCCCTCCCCTGCTAGCGCTTACTCACTCACTCGCTCTCTCTCTCAAAAAATATAAAGCAAAACGTTAAAGAAAAAAAGGACAAATTTGAAAATTTCTGATTAACTTCCATGGCAGTAGTTTCTAAGGGTAAAACTTTCAGGTCCTAAATGTGATCAACTTTATTCCTGAGAATGTAGCAAACTTTCTTTTAAACACAAAGTACAGCTCTATCATAGTGAACCTGGGAAACGCAAGCTGTTACGACAGTGTCACCCGGATAAACTCTGGTATGTCCATTCAGTGAAGACTGTCCGTCAATAAAAAGGAATAAAGTATTGATACAGACAACCACTGGGGCATTTATAGGACATTTTTGAAGTCACAGAATTATGATGGACAATTCACCGGTTGCCAGGCGGCAAGTCGGGGGCAGGTGGGGGTTTAGCTGAGGAGCGTGCGAGCTGCATGGAACCGTTTGACCCCGATGGTGGATGGGGTGTGACATGAGTCTGTCCTTGGGACACAGAAAGCAGAGAGCGCGTGTAAAAACTGACAAAGCCCGAGTAAAGTCTTCATCTGACTTACTCGTATTGTAACCCCGACTCTGCCTGGGGGGTGTGCTATGGCGGTGTGACGTGTCACTGGGGAAGCACCCGGGAACCCTCCTGGTTCGCTACTTCTTGTGAGTCTTAAAAACGACGTCAGAGTTAGAATTATCAAAAAGCAAAACACTGTCACCACCTTTGGTCCATGAGAGTTAGTGTATTCTGGGAGGTGGAGGTCTCAGGCTCTGGAATGGGGGCGATGAGCTTGCATTCGTGCCCTGAGGCTCCCACTGCTGTGGCCTCCGGAGGGTTCTTTACCTGTCGCCTTTTCCCGTCTGCTTCCTCATGGGATAAAGTTGTATTTAAAATAATGCCTCAGTAGCGTGAATGCACTCTTCGTGCCTTTGTCCTTCTGAGTCTTGCCCCATTCTTCGTGTATCCGTTTGTGTTGGCTTTTAACATCATAATAGGTAGCTCTTTATATTGGCCAATATACTTATCTCATTTGTGTTTTTTTTTAATTTTTAAAAGTTATTTATTTACTTATTTATTTATTTATTTTGAGAGAGAGAGCATGCACATGCACATGAACAGGAGAGGGGGAGAGAGACAGAAAGTCCCAGGCAGGCTCTGCATTGTCAGCGTGGAGCCCGATGCGGGGCTCAAACTCACGAACCGCAAGATAATGGCCTGGGCCAAAATCAAGAGTCATTCACTTAACCGAGTGAGCCACCCAGACGCCCTTCTCATTTGCCTTTTAATTGTGGCACTTTTTCATGATAGATTAGTACGTGCAATTTTTAAGTTAAGTATAAGTCTGAGGGAGCATTGGTTAATTTATCAAACGGGTGCAGGAAAGGTCAGCCACACAGCCCGTTCATTGGGTGTGGCTCGAATGGGAAGCCCAGCGCCCTTTGGGACTCTTCTCCCCGTCTGTCGACTCTGCTTTCTTCTGGTTAAGTGTCATTCTCTGCCAGACCTTCCTCACCTGGTTAGACAGACGGTGTTAGAGGCCTCAAGCCCGTGTTCTGCTCGCTAAATTACACAAGGAAAAAGCAAATACTTTATTGCAGCCAGTTCCGGAGTGCATCTCCCCTGAACCCACCACTGCTTGTCTTGTATGTAGCGTGAGTCCGTAAGGCCCGGCGCCCTTGCCTGCCCTTGGAGGCCGGGGTGGGTCTCTTGTGCCGCAGCCTTGCGTGTCCGCTGTGCGTGCAAGGCCCCCGTGGTGCGGGTGCTGCGGGACCCCTCCTCCTCTCCTCCGGCCTGGCTTCGCTGTGGTCACTGTCCCCTTTGTGTAGAGAGCTGAGCCGAGCTTTTCCGGCCCCAAGCCTTCCACCTTTTCATCTGGTCCCTTTCTCCTGGTTAGCTTGCTTACTGATGTTTTGACACAAGCACTACCTGCTTGGCTTGGGTGGCTTGTCACGGGTACCTTCGCTGCTCCTTCATTCTTCGACTGTTGGAGACATTTTATTTTAAGGTGCATCAAATTGCATATACTTAGTACCTTTATTCATTTATGAACTAAAGGAAGTGTTAGTCCTTTAATAGGAAGGTTTATCCCTTTGACACGTTGACACAAAAGATTTGGCCTCACTCCTGCACAGATATATTTATACTGCTGCCATACAGGATGACTTCTGCGGGCGTGCGTGTGCGTGTGCATGCATGTGCGCACACACACACACACACACGCACACGCACACACACACCCCCCTTAGCACTGGCTGCTGCATAGCACGTGCAGTGTTTCACGTGGCTCCCCAGTAAAGGCTGAAACCATTCTGAATTGTGGGGAAGGCCTGAGTTGCTTTGTTGTCCTTCACCCCATATCTGATCCTGTGGCCAGTATTTGCTTGTTGTGGATGCTCGGGAGGTCGGCCCCCCTCTCCCTAAGTGTGTCTCGGAGCAGTGGTGTATCCTCAGAGCCCCCCGGGAGCCCCGGGCCCTGGCGCGCCACCTGCTGGCCTGTGCACAGCTTCGGACTCTCCCGGTGGCTCCAGGATTTCTTTGGTTCAGTTCATCTGGAACACTGACACTCCCATTTATTTTTCCTAAAACACTACGTTATTTCAAATCTCCCACGCCCACTCGGAAACGTAATGCGATTTGGAATTTTGCTTGTACCAATTTAAACTGCTTTCATGCCTTTCCAGATTTTCTGTTCTTAGGACCCAAGACCACACTTCGTTTATCCTTGTGCACACGGCCGTGGGTGCGGTGCCGGCGGATTCTCAGGGCGCTCGGGTGGATTTCCGCCTTTGTTCCACCTAAAGTCCCGCCCGTGCCTTCCGAGCTCGCGTCCTGCCTTCGCTGCTGGGGTAGGGCCTGCCGTACGCCCCTGTCCGTTCCGTTTTGGCCCAGGGCCTGTCTTTCCTATCAGACCTTGTCTGGCTGTTGAGACCGGTGGTCGTCTGCTCCAGTGATGCAACTCACCTGTTTTTATGCGTTAGTGCGGTTCCCACAGCGATCTTGCACATAGGTGGCACTTTACAGGTACTGTTACCGAGGCTCGGAGAACTCAAGTTGTCGTTTGTCCAAGATGATGGAAACTTGAAAATTAAGAATCAGTACAAGTCACACGTCGCCTTAAACCTGTAAAGTTCAGGTACCCACGCGTCTTCCGGGCGGAGCATGGAAAGCAGGTGCAGGAGAACTTGGGCCGTGCAGTGGGCAGGAGGTGATTACTGACATACGGGAAGGGAGAGGAAAAAGGAACCCAGGGTCACTCGCCAGCTCTGTCCTGCTGTTCACTCGTGTGGGGAAATGGCTTCCTCGTGGAGAAACCGTAAACTTGCTCTGTGTTGTGGCGCAGGGAGAGGACGGTGTGTCGTGTGCCTGCACTTAAAGGCTTTTGTGGAAAGGCGAAGGCTGGATGCTCGATCGACAACAGATACAGTCGTCTGAAGCCTGGGAAGAGGTCCAGGTCCTGACGGAGGCCCGAGCGGCACCGACACTGCGTGGCATTGGGTGAATTCAGCCAGTGAGGCTTGAACATCCCCGGCCACCCTCAGTATGTCACAGAGTGTAAAGATGTCACAAGATGAAGAACGTTGGGGGAGATTCAGATAAAACCACATCTGTCCGTTTCCTTTCAGTGACAATTTACAGGAAAGGGTTTTGATTACTTTTGATTAAAACTTCTCATTAAAATGACTTTTCTTTGTCTCAGATTAAGATCTAAGACTAAGCCTCAGTCAGGCAGGAGTGCACGTGAGCCGGTCCAGGTGGATTGTCCCCTGAGCAGGCGCCGGGCCCAGCGTGCCAGCTGAGATGCGCCAGGCAGGTGGGGCCTCAAGGGCATCGAATCGCATTGCGTATTTTAGGAAAATACACCTCACCTTTACCCGGGGCTCGGGTCTCCTCCTCAGACATCGTGTAGAGGAAGGGAGGCCACGGTGGGGGGGGTTGGTCAGGAAGGTGGGCCGGTGACGGGAAGCTGGTGGCCATGCTTGCCAGTTAGCCTGTGCTCGGGCGCGACCCTTCCTGACGCCCTGGCCGGGCCCGTTCCCGCCACCTCGTGTCACACTGGCTCATGAAACGGCAGGTTCTTACGGCTCTGTGACGACAGCAGTTGTTTTGTTAAATCGTGGCCGTTCGTGATGTCGAGAGGACCCCGTGGAAGAACCCAGAAGGTGCCCCTTTGGTCTCCACTCAGCCCCAAGCCCAGCAGCACCCTGTGAACTCCGGCAAAGTACCCATTTGCCCTGTGGTAGTTGAGGCAGGCTGACGTTTTCCAAAATAATTTGACCCCGGTACACAAGAGAAGAAGGTCGTGCTCCCGCACCGCGTTGGCCTCTGGGCCTGCCGAGCCCACCGTGCTGAGCTCCACAGGGACCCACACCGCCCCCTGCACCCCCTGCACCCTGGTCATCAGTGGCCTGGCCCCCTGCCTGCCCCTGCCCCTGCCCGCTCGCTGGCCCGCTGAGCCTCTCACTTGACTGTCCGGGTTCAGAGGGTCTGTCTGATCGCCGATACCCGGCTCACAGACAAGTCCACACAAGATGCCGCGTGTCCCTCCTCCAGCCCCTGTGCCCCTCAGCCTTTCCAGGCGGTGGCTCTTAGCGGCTGCCGCTGGGACCCTCGCCAGTGCTCCTCAAGCTCCTCGCCGGCCGCTCTGGGCGCTCACCCCGGCCCCACAGAGAGAGTGGTGTGTGCACCCCAGACCTTGACAGGAGGCCGCCCGTGAGGCCGAGAGGCTGCCGTGCTCTGCCCCCCCGTGCCGTCCTGGGGTGTCTGTCCTCCCTGACCGGCCGGTCTCCCTGCTGTGTTGGCATTGTAAGTAGCCAAGAGGTCGTGAGGCCGGTTTCAAAGGTCTGTGTATTTGTCCATTACGACTTTTCTTTCTGACCGTGAGAGGTCTTAGGAGTTTTGAGATGGGAGCGTTATGGACAAATAACTCATTGTGATCATTTTAATTTTCTTTAACTTGCCTACAGGCTGTCTTCGCTGACTCTGACTCCTTCACGTTGTTTTCCAAGTGTGCTGTTATTGTTACGAATTGCCATTTGGGTCGCAGTGATTGAGGGTCAGCAGCCTCACCACATGGTGGAGGTGCGTCGTGTCTGCTGTTTTCGTGACACAGTTGCACCGGGCACAGATTTTTTTATGGGCTTTGACGCGTATCTGATGATCTTAAGTCTCATCGTTACCAAGAGCAAAGCGAGGCCAGAACTGCTAGGTACAAAAGTATGAGCAGAGTGAGTGCTTCACTTAAGCCAGCAGGTGGACGGGTGCAGCTTGGGTCAAAGAGGCGCCATTTTTAAAATGTACTCCAGACTCCGCCTCAGCCTAGTCAGGGGCCTCCGTGGCTCTTGACTGTGAGACCCTGCGCTGCACCTGGTGGCCTGGCCCCGGCTATTCTGATCCCGCCTCTTGCCACTGTCCCCGGTACCTGCTTCCGTCACCGCCCCGGGCCTCGGGTCGCAGCCCTGGCGTGGAAGCCCGGCCTTGTGCGGGGCCGAGCGCTCCTCCCGGGCGAGTTCAGCCTGGGAGTCACCACCAGGGGGGAAGCCTCCTGTTTGTTCTTGTAAAATGAGCACATGAGCACGTTTTGACAATCTCTCCCAGGGAGGCACCGCCTGAGCCCCATGAACACAGATCTCTCCCTGGGCGTGCGTGGGGCGCGTGCGGCCACCCATCTTCTTCCCGGACATCCGATTCCACGCGCTCAGCTGTAGGGCAAGGATCGGGAGCCCGTTTGAGCACCACCTGCAAACACGTTGTGGGGCGTGAAAAGGTTCGTTGGCTTAAGTGTCAGCAAATTCGTTTATTTTAAATGCTGAAATCCAGTACCACCCACCTGGTTCACGTAAGGTCAAAGGTAATAAATGTCTGTGGAAAACATGGGTGTGAGGTTGTTGCCTGGCTTTGGACCGCACTGACAACTCTGGTCGGTTTTATTCGGCAGTCTGCGTGTGAACTTGGACATGGGCAAGGCCGCGTACGGGTGGATGATCATGAAGGACGAGAGCATCCCCGGCACAGTCGTGCGCACCAGCACCATCCCAGAAGAGCTGGGACGCCTGGTGTACCTGCTGACCGACAAAACAGGTACCGAGCCGGCATCCAGTCCGTAGTGATCCTGTGTGTCCACTTGTGTGCCCGGGGTGTGTGTGTGTGTGTGTGTGTGTGTGTGTGTGTGTGTGTGTGTCCGTCCACGTCTGTCCACATGTGTGCATGGGGCGTGTATGTGTGTGTCCATGTGTGTGCATGGGGCGTGTGTGTGTGTGTCCATGTATGTTCAAAATGTGTGCACTCACATATGTGCATGGGTGTGTGCGCCCACATACGTGCATAGAGCATGTGTGTCCACGTATGCTCACAGAGCGTGTGTCTACATGTATGCACGGGGCGTGTGTGTCCATGTATGTTCAGGGGCGCACATGCTCGTGTGTGTGTGTGTGTGTGTGTAGCAGGGTATTGAATTCATTCACATTTAGAATTTTCCAGACCTTGCCCTGAACACTGGCACACAACTAATCTTCATCTTGGAATATCATCAGAATTAGCAAAATGTTATTCTTAGAGATTTAAATGACGTGCTTGAATATTTTTAATTCTCTGCAGCCTTTCAGTTCTTTCTTTGTTTTAACTGCCTTTATGACATCTCTGTAGAGGGTACGTAAGAGGAAAAATTGCTTGTTTGTTACAGGATGGTACTTTTGAGCTGTTGGGAGGGTACGACAATGTGTGTATGGATTTGGTATTTTCACAGTAACACTCCTAAAGAGCCTTACTAGAAACTACCCCATCAGGTCTGTGCCCCAGATTTTATATTTTTTTATTTCACTTTTAACTTTTTTCACCAAAGAATTCTTGTCAATACGTAACATATTCAATAAAAGACGAACCGAATCCGGTACTATAATAAAAGTCCTATCGACAGGTTAAAGTCCCTACCTGATTGATCCATTCGTGGCTTAAATTCCCAGTAATTCTTGGTGAACTGGAAATAAGAGAATACTTCCATCACATGGCAAAATATGTCTCAAGTAAAATTCAACATTATTTTTAACAAAATGTGAGAACAAGCTTCATCATAGGAAAAGTAAAGAAAAAACTAATGTTGTGATTTAGCATGTGTTCTAGACGTTGCAGTAAGACAAGACACAGAAGTCAGCCGTACAACCAAAAGAAGAAGCAAATATTTGTAGATGAAACAATGAACCAAGGAAGCCAACTGCTAAAAGTCAGTGAAGTGGCAGGTCACGGGGCAAAATGACAGAATGGCTCCCTGCGCGTCAAGCAGACTGAAGAGTAAAAACCCCCTCGTGGCAGTGCGAGGGAGCATCAAGCGTGGGCGTAAATGTGAGGGGTGTGAAGGTGGTCAGACCTTCCAGAGAATCGTGAAGGAAGACGTGACCCAGTGGAGAGACGGGTCGCGGTTCCCAGCGAGAAGACTGGTGTTTCGCAGTCGTCCACCTTCACGAGGAAGTGAGGCGTTTACCGCGGTTCGGTCAAAATCCAGCTGTCAGGTGGCGTTGACGTCCGGTCTTCGTGAGGGCTTGTCTTTGTAGCATCTCCGGGAACTTGCCGGTGAGTTCGTGCATGGGTTGTGAGATCAGAAATAACGAGGAGCTTAGGCTCAAGACGGTACCCTGGGAAGATGCCTTCAGATGCCTCCTTCCCACCCTCACGGAGCTGACAGGAGAAGATCTTAAGAACAAATCTGTAACAGTTGTGGCGAATAAGCAAAAGTGCCCTTACAGAAGTGAGTGGTTTCTGGAAACCGGGTGGAGTTATTTTGATGGAGAAGCTGGAGCCAAGCAAACCCAAACTCAAAATGGTTCCTAGAGCGACCCTGCCGAGATGCCGGGACGTCTCCCCAGAGCGGCGTCCTGGAGACACACGGAGGGGAT
This sequence comes from Panthera leo, assembly GCF_018350215.1. Lineage (NCBI taxonomy): Eukaryota > Metazoa > Chordata > Mammalia > Carnivora > Felidae > Panthera > Panthera leo. The sequence continues at coordinate 93,626,718 of NC_056690.1, forward strand.
GGGCGCGGGCTGAGGTGGGCGAGGGCCTCAGCTGTCCACAGGCGGTGGGAGGGACCCGCCCTCCACAGCCTGCTCTCTAACCGTGGTCTAACAGATGAGAACAGCTGCGTGCGCTCGGACCTGCAGCGCGAACAGGCCTGCTTCCCCCGAGAGCAGGGGTTCCGTGACAGTTCACCTGGAAAGAAACCCAAAGGAGCCGTCAGGAGAGCGTCTAGAATTACGGGACAGCTTAGTTACACCTGTAAATTCATCCTTAAAATTTAACTACATTTCCTATACCAGTAACAATGGGGGCATTTAATTCCAAAAATGCCAATTAGAACAGCAACAAAAAGTATATTAAAAATAAATTCAAACAAAACCCGTGTAAGGCCTATACGGATGTAAGTTCTTACCTACATTCCGGAAGACCTAAGTGGTGGACAGGCACACTGTTCGTGAGTAGGCGTCTTCGTGCGGTGGAGACGTGGCTTGTCCCCAACATGAAGACCCCTGCCTGACCTGTGAGGGGCAGGCACACCGTGTCGGGCCTCCTCTCCGCCGCGGGTGGGAGTGTTACCTGCTGGGCACTCGTCTGGGCAGGCTCCGCACAACACCGCCTCTCGGGAAGCAGCTGCGTGTCTGAGACAGGAGACGACGTAAGGTGGTTCTCGGCGTCGTTTTGGAAAACAAAACCGAACAGTGTAACACCGGAAAAGCAGTCACTGCTACAGCGTAGAAGTTATGGAGCATTATGGGGCTCCCGGGTGGCACAGTAGGTAGGGGAGCTGACTTGGGCTCAGGTCATGATCTCACGGTTTGTGAGCTCGAGCCCCGCATCGGGCTTTGTGCTGACGGCTCAGAGCCTGGAGCCTGCTTCGTTCAGATCTCGTGTCTCCCTGTCTCTCTGCCCCTCCCCCGCTTATGCTGTGTCTCCCTCAAAAATAAATACAAATGTTTAAAAAAATTTTAAAAGCAAAAATAAGTAATCTGGGCTCCTGAGCTTTAAAAAGAATTACAAAAAATTACATAAAGCACGTTAGTGAGAGGTGCCTGGGGGGCTCAGTCGGTTAAGCGTGTGACATCGGCTCAGGTCACGGTCTCACGGTTCACGTGTTCGAGCCCCGCCTTGGTCTCTGCACTGAGGGTGTAGGTCCTGCTTGGGGTTCTCTCTCTTTTCCCCTCCCCTGCTCATGAAATAAACGTGAAAAAATCTTCTGCATTTCATCCTCCGAAGGCCTTTTTGTACCAGAGGTCATAGGAGGGGACTCCGCCGTCACTTCCTGTTTTGAAGACGTGGAGCTTGAAACATTTTTTGGATTTAAAAGTTTTCGGTCTCGACCTTTCTCAGAACCTTTGTCGGTAACCACAAGGTGGACACCACTTACTGAGCACGTCTGTGTGGCACACGCGGTGACAGCCGTGCACTGTCCTTGTCCCGGGCCGTGTGTCAAGTCCACGCGGCCCCAGTCGCAGGTGATGGAAATGGGGGACAAGGTGTGGAGTCCCGTCATGGCTGCGGGCACTTCGCAGACACGGCACTGTCCTCGCTGTGACTGTAAACGTGCTTGTCACACAGGCGGATGGGGGCACTGGCACACGGGGGCTTGAGCCCTCGCCGCTGGGCACCGTGTGGCCTCGGGCAGACGCCGGCCTTCCGGGCAAAGCCCCGTGTTGTTGGCCAGGCAGGTTTTGTGGTGGGCGTTACGCAGGGGAGGCGAGGGCAGTGCGGCCTTGCTCGCCTTCCAGAACCTGCCGGCCCACCCTCTGCCTGCAGCGCCCCCCTGCGGCCAGTAGGCTGCTCTTCGTTCCTTCCTCTGTCGTGGGACTAGGTTGACCCGAAGTCGGCCGGGGCTTAGCAGTCACGGTGGGTGGCTGCGGAGAATCTGGGGTGTGAGTTTGCAGACACGGTCCGCTCGCGTGATTGCGACCAAGCTGTGGTGTGAGGGGCAACTGGAACCGAGAGGCGCCAACGTAGCCGGGAGGCGGCGCTCGGCGTGACCGGGACCAGGCTTGGGCTCGGTCGACGAGCGTTCTGACGGGAAGCGTCCATCGCGCCGCGCGTCGTTGGCCACAGCCGAACGGAAAATGCAGTCCCCGTGATTTCGTTCCCGCTCCCTTCCCGTGGACGGGAGAGCAGTGCGGTGTAATTAGCTGTGATTAGAGTGCACGTTTCCGGTAAGATCTGAAATTAATGATGTTGCCATAGTGACACGTGTGCGGCCGCCAGTGCGTGAAACGTGAAGTAATTCGCTCGACGAGAGCAGACATCTGTTAGCTGCCGGGATGCAGACACCGACAGGGAACACCAGGCGTGCGCTGGACCCCAGGACAGGTCGTGGGTACTGGCCACAGTGAGGCCACCGTCCCCGCTCTGGACAGCGCCACCGCTCGTGCGACCGGACCACGGAGGGCTCGGTAGGCTCAGCTCCAGCCAGGCTGCAGCCTCTTAAAGCGGGACCTTAGTCCCTTGTTGGGGTTCTGATCTTGACGTAGAACAGAGCTTTACCAAAACACCCCCCGATACGACAGGTTCTTCGGGAGGCACGCGGGGGTCCCAGCACCCGTTGCCCTGCGTGCCCTGCGTGCCCTGCGTTCCTGCTCCGAAGGCCGCCTGGTCTGTGGCGGGTGGCAGCAGCGGAGCGTGGCACACGTGAGATTTACGAGCGGGCGCGAATGTCCTGGGAGCCAGGGGACGGCGCTCCCCTGCCCAAGGACGACAGCCCGGCCTCGGCTTTCACAGGGTGGAGCGTCTGACCAGTACGGGGATGCTCGGCGCACGCGCCTGCCCGCAGTTTGCAGCGTGCGCCCATGGGCACGCGGACACACGCGGCGCTCGAGCAGACACGTACAGTCCCGGTTATCGTGACCGCTTGACGGAAAGCCCTGTTTACAGCAGGTACAGTGTGGGACTCGAGTTCAATATGTGCGACGCTTTGAAGAATCGACGCGTACTCGACGGTGTGGTAACTGAGTCTTAATCACTTCCGAGTTTTGTTTCCCTTCCTTCTTTGTAAGGTCTGCCCAGCTAGGCCCTTCACAGGGAAGTCCACGGGCCACCGCCCTCGCTCTCCTACAGCAGATCCGGGGTGAGGCCGCATCCCAGCCCGGGAACAGTTGACCTGAAAGCTTCGCGTCTGCCTCTCCAGGGACGTCTCCCCTGGGCGGTTCTGGATCGCATCTGTCGACGCCCTGAGGTGGGCGCCCGCAGGACTCTTCCCTTAGAAGCTAACACCCTCTTTGCCTGCTGTGCTCCTCGTACTCCAGACCGTCTGCCTTAGTAAGGGGCTACACCTCTCCCGCTTTCCAGGAATCACAGACCTCTTCTCAGAAGATACTTTCTGCCCCCGGCGCCATCAGAATGTCAGGTCACTGGGAAGCCCTCCGGTGCCCCTCCCGTTGCCGGCCCCTCCTGCTGACAAAGCTGCAGATTTGGGACATACTAACATTTGTTGTATTAAGATGACAGAAATTGCCAAAACTATCAACTGGTTGAAACCATGAAAATTGTTTGACTTGAAAAATAATTTTGCGTCACCGACTCTTTTTTTTGTTTTTTTTTAAGTTTATTTGAGAGTGAGTGCAAGCGGTGTAGGGGCAGAGAGAGAGGACAGGGAGAATCTCAAGCAGGCTCTGTGCTGACAGAGCCCGCTAAGGGGCTTGAAGTCCCAAGCCGTGAGGTCACGACCTGAGCCGAAACCAAGAGTTGGACACCTGACCGACTGAGCCACCCAGGTGCTCTCCCCCCTACTCTTTTAATAACTGATTGAACCCTAGACTTTCCTGCTGTTTGAAAGGGCATAGAAAGTCTGAAACCAGCCCTGAATTCCCTGCTCAGCATTTCAGAAACAAAACACAACTGAACTTTAAAATGTGCCTTTCACATAAAGGAATGTCTTTAATGCAACAAGATGTGAACGTATTTACTCAGATGGCAAAATAACAGCCAAATATTTCATTGTTTGATGAAATGATAGTCGTCTGTTTGAATACATCAGTTACAGCCTCCTTAAAACATGAGTTATTAGCACTAGGAAGTCATACCAGGGGCAGGATGCGTCACCACCCGGCGTTTGACTCCGACGACAGGTCCCCAGGGCAGGCTACTCTCAGCATTTGGCACAGCTGCTGGGCAACCGTCACTGCAGTCGTAGCCTAGGACGCTTTTGTCCCTCGCAAAGCCACCTGATATGCACCGGCAGCCCCCACACTTCCCCTTCCCGCACTCAGCCCTCCGTCACCTCTGACGACCTTCTGCCTCATCAGCCTGACTGTTCTGGATTTCTCACATGGATGGACACACGTTGTGTGGCTTTTTGTGTCTGGCTTCTTTCGCTCAGCATAGCGCTTTCCACGTTCAGCCACGTTGTCGCATCTGTTCGTACTTCATTGCAGAGTAATACTCAGTCGTGCGGGTCGACCACGTTCTATTCACCCACCTGTCCTTTGAAGGACATCGGAGTGGTTTCTGTTTGCTGTCTGTCAGGAAGAATGCCGCTGCGTCCATTCAAGGCTCGAGCCAGGGCAGGTAGGCGAGGAAAAGAAAAAGGCATCCACACTATAAAGGGGAGTAAAACTCGTGTGTGGCATGGTCTTTACACAGAAAATCCTAGGGAATCCCCTAAAAGTCTGTTAGGATCGATAAATGAGTTTAGTAAGGTTTAAAATACAAGACGAATACACAAAAACGAACTGTATTTCTACACACTAGCAGTGAACTATCCCAAAATAGAATTAAGAAAACAATTCCATTTACAATGGCATCAAAAAATAAAGTCGGTGCCTTATAGTGTTACAATAGCAGGATTCCCCAAATTGATTCATGCACTCTGCAGAGTCCCTTTCAGTCCCAACTGCCGCCTTCGTGGGAATTGACAGGCCGACCCTACAACCGCTGTGGAAGTGCAGGGGACGCAGAGTGGTGTCAGCGGTCTTGGGAAAAGAGCAAACCGGGAGACTCCACAGTTCCTCATCACAGAGCCTGCCACCAGGAGGTAGGGGTCAGACAGGGTGGTGCTGCGTGTGAGGGCAGACGTCGGGATCAAGGGAATGGAATCGAGACTCCGGACATCAGCCTGACACCGGCAACTGGCTTTCAGCAAGGCTGCCTCGATACACTGGGGGATGAATGGCGCCTTCCGCAGGCCGTGCTGGGAGAAACCACACGGCCACGTGCAGGAGAATATCTGGGACCCCTGCCTCACACCACACGGAAATCGGCTCAGCGTGGATCACAGACCTGTATGGAAGCTCTAACATGACCATTCTTTTAAACTGGTTGCTTTCAGAAGCTTCTCAATTTATTTTCTGTTTCGTTCTCCTTGGCTATGTTAAGCACCAGAATAAAGAGCTTTTAGGTATTTGCCTCAGTGTAACATTTGGGTTATAAACATAACCCAAAAGGAGAAAGAAGCAGTTCAAATCTGGATTTAAGTTATCTTTTAATTATTTTAAACTAAATTTTAGTTTATTTTATTTTTTAAGTTTTTTTAATGTGTATTCATTTTTGAGAAACAGAGAGAGTGCAAGTGGGGGAGGGGCAGAGAGAGAGGGAGACACAGAATCGGAAACAGGCTCCAGGCTCTGAGCTGTCAGCACAGAGCCCGACACGAGGCTCGAACTCACGAACCGCGAGATCATGACCTGAGCCGAGGTCAGACACTTAACCGACGGCGCCCCCCAGGCGCCCCTACGCTAAATTTTAAAATCCAACAATATATTTACTACTCCAGCATCTGCTTGTATGTGTCTGTGGGAATGATGTGGGCTCCCATATTTTCAAGGGATCTGGGCACGTTCCTCTAGAGGTTTCTCTAAACAGCAAGAAGCAGAGTGTGACGGCACAGGTGGCGTCGGGGTCCCAGAACTTGAAACGCTGTCACCAGGCTAACTGGGGACAAGTAGCTAAAGCAGCCCGTTAAAATAGCAGTCACTCTTCAGCCCCAGATTCACTGTCCAGAAATAGTCTGTGAGTGGAGTGGTGGTCATGATGTGCCTTTGGTTGTGAAAAATACTTGCTGTCCGCGTGGAGTGTCACGCTTGGGGATGCCTCGTAGTTTATGCCGCCGTCACCTGTTGTGTCCCCCGCCAGTAGTCGAACCCCGTTTTCATCGTGTAGGAAACCAGGGGTTTGGACCCGGCAGGTCGGTCGTTGTCTTCATTTGATTTTTCGCGGTAAATGCTCCTAATAGAGGAGTTTGTTGTACTCTAAAATATATCACAGCTAGTTTAATGAAGGACAAAATGTTGCTGAATCAGATGCTTGGCCATATTTCGCCTTGATGAAACCAAACTGTCATTCAGTCATTACATCTAACGCTGTATTTAAATCCACGGACTTCGGAATTGTTTCCAGCTTTGCAGTCACAAAGCAAAGATTGATGGCCCGAGACACAAGGGCCACGCGTGTGAAGAGCAGAGATGTCTCCACCGTCAGGTGCACAAGCTTCCAGACGCCAGTAAGGGCGTGTCCCGGGCTCCTGACCCAGGCCTCCCTGCACGGCTGTGCTTCTCCCATCGGTGTTTTCCCTGCTGAGTGGAACGTCCCCCACAAAGGAGCCAGTGTCGGGGGGACGGTGCGCGGAACGGCACTGAGACCCGTGCCCTGGGCACACGTCCTCGTTCACGCCCCAGAGCCCTGTTCCTCATCCTTGCGTATTTTTGGTGAGGGGGCATTCAGAACAAACTGTGCAGGTTTCTCCGAGTGACCGGCGTGTGCCGTGTAGGAGATTTACGCGGCTGAGGGATTTGGGTTCCTTTGTCATAGTTCACCTTTAAGCACTTTTTGTATTCCTCACGTCATCCAGATGGCAGGAATTGGCACTCGTTTGCCCCGTCCACCTGCTGCCTGGGCATTGTGAGTTGAGCACGTGCGTACGTGCCCCCAGACAAGCTGGCCGTTGGCTGTGGTGGCTTCCTCCCGTCCGGGCTACGGCGGGATGCTTCTGGTCGGCGGTGTTGTGTTGCCTTGCTGATAACAGCGACATTCGCGTATTGCAGTTCCTTTTTCCTTTGATTGGATACGTGGAAAATGGAAAAGGGGATATTCTCCGAAGTATAGTACAGTTGAGACGACCACGGAGATACGTCTGGAGGGGATGGAACGCGTTCAGGCACCGTCGTTGAACTTGCTTTGTGCGGTCATTGGCCCTGATCCGTTGGCAGAGCGTTTAACTTTGAAGGGAAAGGCTTGCAGTCAACTGGGTGGGTTGCCAGAAGTGTTGTGTCCAAACGCCAAGGCGCAGAGACGTGGGCTTTACGTTCCGGTTAATTCTCCAAAGTTGATCCTTTCCCTCGCTCCATACGCTGCATGCAGCCAGCATTCTCTTGTGGAGAGAGTGGTCCCCAGACTTCGGATCTTGTGACCGGCTTTCTTCTCGGGCGCTCTGATTCAGGCGATACGGGGCTGTGACTTGGGCTTGGGGACTTAAGATCTCCCAGGTCTGCTGGGTGCACACAGTTAGACGCTGAGCCACCCGGCCCGAATGCAGCGTCCACATCCTGCTGGTCCGAGGCCGTGGGGCAGGAGACCTAACCTCGTGGGCATCTTGGACAGCTGACAAGTACCAGTCCCCCCCACGCTACTGCCTTGATGTAAAACAGATGTGATCTTCAAAGAAAAGTCAGCATGGGAAAACAAAATGTTTTATTGTAACAACGTGTAATCTCGAGACTTCTTTAAGTACATGAGCATTAGCCAGTTATATGTGAATAGAACTTAATATTTTTTTTAAATTAGGAAACAGGTATAAAAGTTAATTTATCACTAGGTAAGTGAATGTCTAAAATTACATCTTAAGAACGTAATTTACGGCTAGTGCCTCTGAACACCTCTGTGATTATGACCCGAAGCCTGTCGATGCCATGGCTGAGCATGCTGTGTTGGCGGTGGGCACCGTGACCAGTGTAACCCGGGGACACATGTGTGGCACTGTGTGTAAATTCAGACTGTGCTCTCTGAAATCTCATCTTGAAGAATCTACCCCACAGAAATCACGTTTTTATAGCAAAAATTGTAAACCGTCTGAGTATCCATGCTTGGGAGAATCGCCCGACAGAATGTGGTATGTTACAGTGAGTTTATGGTACACCCCGTGCAGATTCCATACTCCTGTGTGTTGCCACGTGAGAAAGTAGTTTATAAACGTGTCCCTGTCTCTGTCAGTGTCCTGTGATCGTAGGAAAGATTAGGAGAGCTTCCATACCGAACTAGGCGATCCCAGAGTGTTAGAGGGTGAAGTGAGCCTTTACAGTGTGTTCCAATAAAACCTAGAGCCTCCAGTTCCGGAACAGGGGAACGGATGCACTTCTCCCCGTTCCTCCTGCTGATGTGACGTATGGAACGCACACAGGGGGACTGTGAGCACGGAGGGAAGCAGGCAGGCTCGCAGGGCCCCTGGGACCCCAGGAGTGACGGCGCTCAGTTCCCTGCTGGTCTGCCTCCGGCCGCAGCCCGGGTGCTGGAGAAGCCAGCGGTGCAGAAATGCCAGCAGCACGACGAGCCGCAGGACCAGCTGGTGGGACGGGGGCCTCCTACGCTTCCGTTCCAGCCCTTCCAAGAAGGTGTGCGTGTCAGTGCAGCGGGTGTGGCCCCATGACGTGCCAGATGGAGGGGCCGGCCAGCGCTCCCTTGGCCGTCGCATGCCGCGTGTCAGTGTGTCCGGTTGGCCTGTCGTACACCTCCGACTTGCAGCGTTAAATTCCGTTCTGTGTCAGTAAAGCTGACGAAGGATCTGTGGCCCCACCCTCTGCCCCGAGGGTCCAGTGGGGACCCTAGACTTGCACCCTTGCCCGGCCATCCGGAGATGGCCCAGCTCCCGGTCCGGCAGATGGAGACCTGACGCGCTGAGCCGGGGCAGGGACGGGGGAGGGGTGGACGCGGCCGCAGGCGAGGGAGGTGCTGGCGCAGACCCACACGCGATGGTGACGCGGAACCACGCGCACCGCCAGGGCTGCGCCTCTCGGTGTAGCAGAGCAGCCCGTGGTGAGGGGGTGCCGGGTGGCGGGCACGGGGGGCCCCCTCTGTGTATGTGTGCAGCCTTGTGTGAATCCATGATCCTTTCAAAGTCAGTCGGAACAGAACCCAGCCACCCTTACTCGGGCTGCCACATCTGGGAAAGGTCTTCGCTAAGACTGCTGCCCCCGGCGAGAAACACCACCTGTGTTTGCGGGGGAGCGCGCGTCCCCGAAACCACGACGTCCCTTGGTCTTTGCGGGGGAGCGTGCGTCCCCGTAACTGCAATGTCCTTGGGAAAAGCACATTCGCTACTTTCTCCTGTCATTGCACTCGTGTACCTGACAGTCGTTAACTTTTGAAGCTCTAGAACCCTCGTCCTGTGCTCCTCTAGCGTTTCGGGTACCCCGGATACAAACACAGGCCCCTCGATTCCAGCAGCAGGGATGCGCACTGCTCCCACCGGTCTGTGCTCCTCTGAGGATCAAGGGAGGTGACGTTTGTGAAAACAGCGGACTTGCAGAGCTCGGTGTCAGACCGTGGAGCGTTCCAGCTGGAGGGTCCGCCCCGCACGGCAGAGACTGTGTCCTGGGAGGACGGTCCGGGCTGAGCTCAGGGGGCCCGGGGGTCGCAGAGGGCGTGTGACAGAAGCAGCAGCTTGCGTCGGTGCCTGTTCTGCCGGCGTGTTTGCTCTGCGCGTGCAGCCATATTTCTCCCAGACGCCCTCTCGCTTCCGTGACCGGGTTTCAGGCCGTGTGTCTGTCCCGCCATCGGAGTTGCCGGCGTTGGACGAATGGGGTATTTTTCCCATTCACTGTGACGTGAGTGCGTTAAATGTTGTGATTGTTCTTGACAGTTTGAAAACCTGTTGAAACGTACCAAACGCAGCCCAAAAGATCTTTCTAGAAATGACTGATACTTTCTCCTACAGTATAATTTGATCTGCTCTGTTTCCTGAAATGCATTGTAACCTTAACTGAATCTGGTCTTTGAACGAAGCCTCATCCCCCTCGACACAAGTTAGCGCGGCACGGAATCTGGTTGCTAGCTAGCAGCCGTCGGACTGAGGCAGGTTGACACGTGGAAGACAGAATTTGTCATCTCAGGATCTGAGGTCTTGTCTCACTAACGTACCGACGGTCTGACCGTATGCGGCTGGTCCACTTCCTTTGTGCCGTATTTACTTCTGCCTGGAGCGGGGACAGTGCTTGCCCTGGCCGCTCGGCAGGCTGTGGCAAGGGGCGTCCGGCTGGCTGACACCTTTAAAACCACGAGCGAAGGGTCTGTGGCTTCTGCGGAGCCCTGCCGTGTGCATGTGCCCAAAGCTTGAAGGGGTAGGAGGCACAGTACGGCGGGCCCCGCCGCTCCGTGCTGGGGAACTCGGGACGGGGACACCATTGCCAGAGCACAGCCCCCGGGCATGCCGGGCCCCCTCCCCGCCAGCCCTGCGGAGCCCAGATCCCCGAGCAAACTCCCGGCCTCTCCAGCCTCTGGATTTGCACCCTCTTCTCTGTCTCCAGCCCCACCACCACGTCCCTGGTCTCCTAGACCTTCCTCGACTTTGTCCTCCACCGTCACCACCACTGTGCTGATCGGTCACCATGACCCACGCGGGAGTCCCCAGAACGAAGTCAGGCCCTGGATGCCCTCGGTGACGGGACACTCATCAGTTCTGCAGCCCTCACTGCCATCCTCCTCCAGCGGCTGTGGCCGCAGACCCCGCACGTCTGCCCACCGTGCTCAGCGTCCCCTGGGAACAGACCTGCTCTGTGCTCTTCTCTCTGCCTTTGCACCGCAGGGTTTTTGAGCAAAGGGACCCCCAGTCCTCGTGCTTCGGGCTCTTCGTACATGATCTTACTCACCCTGTGCCACAGCTGGGCAAGGTACGTGGTCTCGTCCTTATTTGCAGACACACTGAGGTGTGACGTTCCTTGGCCCACAGGGAACAAACAGGGCGCACACCCTGATCCGTCAGCCTCCAAGACCCAGTGCGCAGCGATGCCTTTAAGAGAGTTTTTTGCCAGACGCATAAATGAATGCCAAGTGTGTTAGAAATCGATGGGAATGTGAGGGTTGATGGTGTTTGGGGAACGGTGGCTGCATCTTGAGGCCGTGCGGCCACCGGAGCCTGTGGCTGATGTGGGAGGAGTGTGTCTGGTGAGGATGGCGTGGACCCGTCGGGGGAAGGGGAGGCCAGGGGGGATGGGGGGGGATGTGGACCAGTGGGGAGAGGGAGAGGCCGGGGGGGTGGGGGGGGGATGTGGACCAGTGGGGAGAGGGAGAGGCCGGGGGGGATGGGAGGGTTCCATGTGGACCGGTTGGGGGAAGGGAGGCCAGCGGGGATGGGGGGTCCATGTGGCCCAGTGGGGAGAAGGGGAGGCCAGGGGGCATGGGGGCGGGTCCATGTGGACCGGTTGGGGGAGGGTAGGCCAGGGTTGATGGGGGGGGTCCATGTAGCCCAGTGGGGAGAAGGGGAGGCCAGGTGGGGATGGGGGTCCATGTGTTCCGGTTGGGGGAAGGGGAGTCCAAGGCCGTGCTGTGCATCCAGAGCACAGAACAACCATCCTAGAGGAAGAGTGGGAGGAGCTGGGCGCTACAAGATTGGGAAATGGCGGCGCCTTAAACTCTAAAAGGCCAGCAAAGCCACAGTCCTAGCGCACGACACAGAACAGACCAGTGGAACAGTCAAGAGCCAAAAACACCCACGCACATGAATGGCAGGCAGCTAATGTCCAACGAAGGAGACGAGAACACAGGATGGGGAAGAGACTGTCTCTGCAGTAACAGCCTCGTGCAGAAGAAAGTACTGGACCTTTTTCTTATACCCACAAAACTAGCACAGAACTAAAGACCAGAAACTGCAAAAGTTCTAGAGGAAAACACAGGCCGTAATCTCTTTGACCTTGGCCTTAGCAACATTTGTTTGGATCTGTCTCCCCAGGAAAGGGCAACAAAAACTCAAATAGACCAATGGGATTTCATCAAAGTGAAAAGCTTCTGCACAATGAAGGAAACTGCCAACAAAACGAAAGAGCAGCTACTGAATGGGAGGAGATATTTTCACATCAACCATCTCACAGGGGTTAATATCCACAAATATGTAAAGAACTTAGACAACTTAGCGTCAAAAAAAATTTTTTTTAATGGGCAGGGGCGCCTGGGTGGCTCAATCGGTTGAGTGTCCGACTTCGGCTCAGGTCATGATCTCACGGCCCGTGAGTTCGAGCCCCGCGTCGGGCTCTGTGCTGACAGCTTAGAGCCTGGAGCCCGCTTCAGATTCTGTGACTCCCTCTCTCTCTGCCCCTCCCCTGCTCATGGTCTGTCTCCCTCTGTCTCAAAAATAAATAAAAACATTAAAAAAATTTTTTTTAAATGGGCAGAAGACACGAATAGACATTTCTCAAAGAAGACACACACCTGGCCAACAGACACATGAAAAGAAGCCCCACGTCACTCATCAACAAAACACAAATCAAAACCACAATGAGATACCGCCTCACACCCATCAGAATGGCTAAAATCAACAACTCAGGAAACAACAGATGTTGCTGAGGATGTGGAGAAACGGGAACCCTCTCGTACTGTTGGTGGGAATGCCAACTGGTGCAGCCACTCTGGAGAACAGTGTGGAGGTTCATCAAAAATTTAAAGTAGAAGTACCATGTGATCAGTAGTCGCACTTCTGGGCATTTATCCAAAGAAAACAAGAACACGAATTCAGAAAGCCGTCTGCACCCCCGTGTTCCTAGCAGCGTTATTTACAGTGGCTGAGACACGGGCACAGCCCAAGTGTCCACCGACAGATGAATGGTGAGGAAGATGTGTGTATATACAATACTACTCAGCCATAAAAATGAAACCTTGCCATTTGCGACAGTGTGGGTGGATCTAGAGGGTATTATGCCAAGGGAAACAAGTCAGAGAAACTCAAACGTGTGTAATCTAAACCGACAATAGAGAAACAGACTCCCCAGACACAGAGGTGGTGGCCAGAGGGTGAAACAGGTGAAGGGGATGAAGAGGGACAGACCTGCAGTGACAAAATAAGTACGTCCCGGGGACGAAAAGTGCAGCACGGGGAGCGTGGTCGATGGTCTGGTGGTAACTCCGTATGGCGCCCGGTGGTAACTGCACTTTTGCAGATCATTTTTTGGGGAGTGCAAAATACTGAATCACTAGACAGTGGCCCCGAAATAGATAGTATATGTCAATTTTACTTCGGTGTTTACAAAGAGAAGAAGGGGCGAACGATTAATACAGAAACAGTAACAGCGCGGAGTGAACTGGCGCTCCCAAGTGCCTGTCCCCGCGGTCCCTGTGGCGAAAGACAGCGAGCGGAGGAGAAGACGCATCTCTTTACTTGGGGTCTTCTGTGACTTGCATCTAGCGGTTTAAAGACCTAAAGAAATAATACTTTACTCCTATTACTCCTAGATGTTCATGGCACTGTCAGGCCATGGTATCCTTCTCTTTGCCACATACATAGAATCGCTAGTAAGAAGTCGGGTTAGGAGAAGAATTACTCGTCACAGTCCCGCTTCTGAACTGCCTCATTACCGCAGCCCTTTGTAAACCAGTCTCACGTTCAGTGTGTATCAGAGAAAAAAATGTCGACAGGAAATTCTCTGATTGTGTCAGTCTGATAAGTAAAACATTTTTTATTAGAGCAACATTAAATGATTTTTCAGAGAACTCACCCGGGCACACGTAATAGAGGTGAACTTTGTGCTTATTCTCATAGGAATTAACGTATGATTTCATTGTCTTGATTTCAGATAAGAGAACTGTCGTTTTCATCTCAAATCTCTGATAGAAATCATTTCTAGAACTTCCCTTATTTCATTTGGAGGCTGACTTGTTTTTAATTACGTTGTTTAACGCAAGCCACTGTTTTAAGCTAATTCTATTTAATGACGACATAACCCAAAAACTGTACTTCTCACATAATTTTGACTTCAGGAAACTTGGGTTCCATTTATTCAAGGTATTAAAAGGGTTAAAGACAAAGTTTGTAAGACAAGCACCCGTAAGAGTAGCTGCTCTCTGAAATGCACGAAGGTCTGCTGTATGGTGTCCACTCGTGCAGGACGACGGACGGAGCCACCCCTGACACAGTGATGGGCAGCACGGGCTTTCCTCTTACCTGTCACGTTCAAGTGGCCTTCGTGTCCTGGTGGGAGTTTCGAGTTGGATGACCTATTTTGTCTTGAACGCTAGTTCTCACTCATGTGTGTGGAGTCGGGGGTAGATAGGAAAACGCTTCGTGTTTTCAATGTCACGTGTGCCAAAGAAGGCAAAAATCAGTTAATATTTTGTGGGTGTCTCGTAGCCGTGTGGAAAGCCCGACTTTCATTATCACCGATCGGCAATGGGGTTGTTCCTATTCACGTTTATAACGACCTCAGCCCGTGGGTGATCCTTCCGTGTGCCTTGAAGTGAGTGCAGAAAAGCCCAGGGAGGCTGTGTGACAGCACGTCATGGCAGCACGTGACGAACACATTCACAGGCGTCCACATGTCCCCAAGAGCAAGTAAGCAAAAGTTACATGCACATGTTCTATGTATATTTTTATGTCAAGTGATATATATTCACAGAGTTTGGGGTTTCCAGAGTCATGATGTGTAACAAGGTGAATTTATGTGTCACTTTTAATGAAAACTCACCATGTTTTTGAAATAATGTTCTGTCTCACTGCCTTTCTTGAGGTTACTCACTGTATTTGGCTGTATACGTTTCTGATAGGAAGCCAGACCCCGGAAGTCTCATAAACCTGACCTGTGCTGCTCTCCTGACTGCCTTCCTCACACGCCGGGAGTGAAGTACTTACTTGTGCGCAGGCACACGTTAGTGGCGGGCACACGGGGACCGGCAGTCCCCAGGAGTGACCCCTGACTGTCTCTCTGGAGGGTCCTCCCCATCTGCGGAGGGCACTGGTCGGAGACCCAGCTCGGGAGAATGTGCCTTCCTGCCCACGTGCTCTCGCCCCACGTGATACAGATGGACGCGAAGGGTTAAATGCATCTGTTTCTGTTCAATGGAAAATATCTAATTTTTCAAAATTGGGTTTTTAAAAAACCAGTAGGCCTGCTGATTTGGGACTGGCTGATGTCTTTCTCAGGCGGCGTCCTCAGGTGTAACTCCGGAGACCGGCCGCGTCTTCCCCTTTCCTGCCTGTCTCAGAACGTGCAGGACTCACATGTGGGCCAGGTCACACACGTGAACTGAAAGGCGGAGTGTGCCCTGTCTTCAGGCAGCCACCGCGGAGGGAGCTAGGACGGATGCTGGTCCTCGGCAGAAGGACAGTTTGGGTGCTGGAATTCCAGAGCGTGCTGAGGGGAGGCCTGAGCAGGGAGGAGAGCGTCCACCTGCGGGTGGAAACGTGGGTGGGGAAGTCTTGCGTTCGGCCTGCTGGCCTCCTGTGTGTGCACTGATTTTCGTCTTCGCCACTCCTGTCGTAGGAACCCTCACCCAGAACGAGATGGTGTTTAAGCGGCTGCACCTGGGGACTGTGTCTTATGGAGCAGACACGATGGACGAGATCCAGGGCCACCTCAGGAATCCGTGCCCGCAGGTGAGCTCACGCGCCCCGGCGCGGACGCGTTCTGTGGAAGCCAGCCTGAGCTGTTGTGTCTGTTCGTGCAGAAATCGGCAGACTTCTTTGAATGTCCCAAAACATTCGGTTCTAATTTATAAATCAAGAAGCAGTTTTTGGACTTATTTTATTTTATTACTATTTTTTTAATTTTTTTAAATGTTTGTTTATTTTTGAGAAAAAGAGAGAGAGAGCACAAGCAGGGGAGGGGCAGCGAGAGGGAGACACTGAATCCGAAGCAGGCTCCGGGCTCCGAGCTGTCAGCACAGAGCCCGACGTGAGGCTCGAACTCACAGACAGGGAGATGATGACCTGAGTTGAAGTCGGGTGCTTAACCGACTGAGCCCCCCGGGTGCTCCCTCAAATGTGTTTCTTAACAGTCCCTCTGTTTTCCTTCATAATTAATAAGACTTTCTCATGTTTTTTTGCCTTTTCAATAAATAGCAGTGGGCACACCGTACCGTGGTGAGCCCGTCGCCCTGTCGTCCACGTCAGCAGGTGTCCACGCACCGTGGGTTTTGTTTCATCCATAGCCCTTGTCCTTCACCGCGTTTGTAGTGATCCTCAGATATAACGTTATTCCATCTGTAAGTGTGTGGTCTGTATCTGGATTACGTAAGGACGTTTTTGTGGGAGAGGGGCACGTGACCTAAGTCTCGTCTTCTCACCGGGGCCTCAGGAGCTGAGCTGGTGAGAATAGGAATTACTTGCTTTCGCACAAGGTTGCAGCCCAGTAGTCACAGCACCTGCCCGACACTTTGTAGGCGGCGGAATCTGCAAGTGACACACGTGTGGTGTGGCCTGGGACGGTCCTGACGCTCCAGGTCCCGACGTCGGGCCCACGGGGCCCTGTGCGTGCACAGATCACAGATCACGAGCGGAGGGACGGCAGACATAGACCATTTTCCGGAGTTTCTTTCAGGCTGCGTGGTTCCTTCCCACAGACTGTTCCCAGGTAGTGTGTGTGTGGCACTCGTGTGGACCCACTGATTCTGTGTAACCGCACCTCACAACCCTGGGGTGTCTGTTTAAGGTCCTTGCACTGAAGGCTGTGGTCGCCGTGGAGGACCAGTCACCGCTTCCGAGGCTGCTTCTCTGTCTCCTCGCCAGTCTTTGGTAGGGTTTAGTCACCACGTAGTAACAGCCACTGTGGTATGTCAGGGAGAGGACCAAGTCTCCCGCCCACCAAGGACGAGGGGCTCACGTGTCCACAGGCTCCCCTGGGCCCTCTGGGAGGCTGTGGACCGTCTGTGTTGACCGTCGTGCTTCCGACCTGTCTTCCTCACACCTGCCCCGAGCGCTTTCTGCTCTGACCAGATTCCAGTGGACTGTCTGCCTTGCGTTTAGTTTGTGAAAACCTTCTCTTTCTTCTGTAACACTTACTAGAATATCGTATACTTTACTTTCAAGATGCTGTCAGATGAGAACCATGATGCGTGTAAGTTTATCGTATGTACTGATCACTTACGCAAGCTCATGTACAAACTGGAAACCCAACGCTTTACTGAGTTGGACGTCACTCATTTCAAGACAGAGTATTCTGAGTGTTTATTTATTTTGAGAGAGAGAGAGCACAAGCAGGGGAGGGGCAGAGAGAGTGGAAGAGAGAGAGAATCCCAGGCAGGGGGATCTATGCGGGACTTGAACTCATGAACCACGAGATCATGACCTGAGCTGAGATCAAGGGTTGGTCGCTTAACTGAGCCACCTGGGTGGCTAAGTATTGTGTAACCTAGAATATTTATTAACAGAAGGAAAATTCTAAGAAGGAAAAGGAAAAAAGACTTCTCTTCTGGTAATCTTTGTCTAGTTGGAAATAGTACCGGGGAACA
Organism: Panthera leo; assembly: GCF_018350215.1. Classification (NCBI taxonomy): domain Eukaryota; kingdom Metazoa; phylum Chordata; class Mammalia; order Carnivora; family Felidae; genus Panthera; species Panthera leo. The sequence continues at coordinate 93,644,074 of NC_056690.1, forward strand.
TCTTTTTTTAAAAAAATAACTAATTTACATTATCCATTAGTATGATTTTAATAGCTCCAAATAAGCTATTTTACTAGAAGAATCAAAAGCAGAAAGGATAAGTCACTGTATAAAAACAACAAATATTTAATACTTATTTCCGTGTAAGAGTTCTTTTAAAAATCTTTTTTGTTAGCTATCCGTTGGTTAGACAGTACTTTTCATGTAAAACTGATTTTATTCCTTAGATTCTGTCTTTTTATTAAGATGATAATAGTCTGCCAGGTCCAGTGTAACGTAACAGATCTTTCGTAATCTGATTGTGTTTCCCCGCTGGCAGCATTTGGTGACGGAGGGCATAATCTTTAATGGCATTTGTGTGAAATTAAATCATACGGCCATCAATAAGCATGACATAATTCATAAGGGGGAGTCGGCCGTGGTCTCTGCTGTGACGCAGCCACGGGAGCAGCACGCAGATGTGGCTCTGAGTGCCAGCTGCTGTGCCGAACAGGCAAAGCCTTCATTAGACGACCCTGTAATTTGATGGGCAGAATGTTCATGGTTCAGCGGCTCTACACGTGCCGTCCGAGAGCGGGAGACGCACTGTCTCGGGAGGGACTCACGAGCGGCTGTGAACTGAACTGAGGAATGTCTGAGGTCCTGTTGGTGGCGGGGCGGGGGGGGGGGCCTCCTCCTCCTCCTCCTCCTCCAGGATGGGCGACAGTGAGTAGCCGCCCGCCTCACTGGCGAAGGTGAGCTCCCCCGGACACGGCTGAGTGCGACAAGAGCCAAACACGGTGTAAATGGGGAGTCACCTCGAGAGAGCACGATTTTGAAATCTGACACGGGGATCATTCTTCCTCAGAATGCAGTGTTTATTGCGTGTAATGATTGTTAGGCACGAAATCAGACCCTAACTTCAGAGGCTGTCACGAGATGGATTAACTTATCGTATTAAAGGAAGATCCATAAGCATTTTCCTCCTGCTGTTAGCTTTATACCACTTGAGATACGGCAGTTTTAAAGAAAAGTGAGAGCACTTATGAGTCTACTGTTTGTTCTTCGGCGTACCCCATCGTTAGAGGGAGGATCAGCATGAGTTAGTAAGGACTTAGCAAGTTAATGCCGTGGCCCAAGTGAATCTAGTCAAAGGAAACTCCCAGATTTTAAGTATTGAAACAAATATTTTGGTATGTATGACAACTGTAGTAATAGCTGTTCTGTAGAAGGGAATCCGAGTCAAACCACATAATCAAATCGAGCTACTTTTCTTCCTTCCTTCCTTCCTTCCTTCCTTCCTTTCTTCTTTCTTCTTTCTTTCTTTCTTTCTTTCTTTCTTTCTTTCTTTCTTTCTTTCTTTCTTCTTTCATTGTTTCTTCTTCCTTCCTTCCTTCCTTCTTCTTTCTTTGCTTCTTTCTTCTTTCTTTGTTTCTTCTTTTCTTTCTTTCTTTCTTTCTTTCTTTCTTTCTTCTTTCATTGTTTCTTCTTTCTTCCTTCCTTCCTTCCTTCCTTCCTCTTTCTTTGCTTCTTTCTTCTTTCTTTCTTTCTTTCTTTTCTCTTTCTTTGTTTCTTCCTTCCTTTCTTCTTTCTTTGTTTCTTCTTTCTTTCTTTATTTCTTTCTTTCCTCTTTCTTTGTTTCTTCCTTCCTTCCTTCCTTCCTTCCTTCCTTTCTTCTTCTTTCTTCTTTCTTTCTTTCTTTCTTTCTTTCTTTCTTTCTTCTTTCATTGTTTCTTCTTTCTTCCTTCCTTCCTTCCTCCCTTCCTTTCTTCTTTCTTTCTTTCTTTCTTTCTTTCTTTCTTTCTTTCTTTCTTTCTTTCTTTCTTCTTTCATTGTTTCTTCTTTCTTCCTTCCTTCCTTCCTTCTTCTTTCTTTGTTTCTTCTTTCTTTGTTTCTCCTTCCTTCCTTCCTTCCTTCCTTCTTCTTTCTTTGCTTCTTTCTTCTTTCTTTCTTTCTTTCTTTCTTTCTTTCTTTCTTTCTTTCTTTCCTCTTTCTTTGTTTCTTCCTTCCTTTCTTCTTTCTTTGTTTCTTCTTTCTTTCTTTCTTTCTTTCTTTCCTCTTTCTTTGTTTCTTCCTTCCTTCCTTCCTTCCTTCCTTTCTTCTTCTTTCTTTGTTTCTTCTTTCTTTCTTTTCTTTCTTTCTTTCTTTCTTTCTTTCTTCTTCCTTTCCTCTTTCTTTGTTTCTTTCTATCTTTCTTTTTCTTTTTGGTATTTTATTTTAGAGAGATTGAGAACATATACATGAGCAGGGGAGAGGAGTAGAGGGAGAGAGAGAGAATCTCAAGCAGGCTCCAGGCCCAGCACAGAGCCCAGTGTGGGGCTCGATCCCATGACCTGAGCCAAAATCAAGAGTTGGACACTTGACCGAGCCACCCAGGCGCCCCAAGCTGCTTTTCCTATCCCTAGCTAACTAGCTTATAAAAATAGCATATGCTAATAACTCCAGCATCAACTATATTGTATTTTCAACTTTATGACATTCCGTATTTTACCAGATGCAGTCCCAGGCTGGCGGAAACAATGCCAGTTCAACGCCCCCGAGAAAAGCCCAGTCTTCAGCTCCCAAAGTCAGAAAAAGTGTCAGCAGCCGAGTGCACGAAGCGGTGAAGGCCATCGCGCTGTGCCACAACGTGAGCCCTGTGTACGAGTCCCGAGCCGGTGTGGGCGGGGAGGCCGAGTACGCCGAGGCAGATCAGGACTTCAGCGACGGGAACCGGACCTACCAGGCCGCCAGCCCGGACGAGGTCAGTTGGGGCCTCTTGGAGAATCAGAGTACAGAACTCATCACCTTGGGTTTCAGTCGGGCTCAGAAGGCGCGAGAATGAGTTCTCTCACGGGGTGAGAGGCGAGCTTTACCATAGTTCTAGCAGGCCTTAGCTACGGGCCAGGGGCCACGCGGCTCTTCCCGGCTGGCAGCCCCTGGCGTCAGGGTCCTTTCCAAGACGGGCCCTTGGTCTCAGTGTGTCCACATCTCCGAAAAAGTCTAAGTCCGTTACCGGAAAGCACATGAGAGAATCCAGAACTTTTGTGACCAAGTCCCATCTTCCTAAAGCTGCTGAGACTTGGGCTGTTCCTGCCTCATCGTCCTCTCTCTCCTCCAAGTAAATTTCCAGGGCTTTTTGGGTTTTTTGTTTTTGTTTTTTGCCAGAATTGAGATATAGTGTATCTATTTCAAAAGAGAATTGGGATGCAAATCGTCTCAAAACTCTGCAGAAGACAAACGAAACAGTAAAATCCTAAATGCAGTAAATTAGTCATTTCTACCTTTGCATCATTTTTTGATTTTTAGATTGTTAAATTAATTTGTCCAATTCCTGTACAACCAGTATATTTTAAACACAGTTCTCTTACGTATTGTTTTCTACTCCGGGTTCTTCAGAGATGATTCTGTCATCAAACCGTGGAAGCAAACAAGCTTCTTTACCTGCTAAAACTGGATCATAACAATAACCCCCAATCACAGGGTGTTTTAACCTTTATTTATTTTTGAGAGAGAGAGAGAGAGAGACAGACAGAGCATGAGCAGGGGAGGGGCAGAGAGAGAGGGAGACACAGAATCCGAAGCAGGCTCCAGGCTCTGAGCTGTTGGGGCCCAAACTCACAGACCTGAGAGCATGAGATCATGACCTGAGCCGAAGTCAGGGGCTCAACTGACTGAGCCACCCGGGTGCCCCAAAATCACAGTTTTTTTAAAAAAGTCTGATGTTTTAAAGAGGAGCCTGGTGATTCTTGTTATCAACGTTATTTCAGAAGAGCAGGGTCCTTCCACTGTAATAACATCACTGCAGGGAAACTGGGTGTCGCATTACTGCCGGGGTGTCAGCATCGGGGAGCTGGTGAGGCCGCAGACGCTCAGGGCCACATTGTGCAGCTGGGAACGGGAAGTGGCAGGTGCTCCCACACGTACCCCGCAGAGCCTGGAACCACTGCACCCTGTTTCAGTGATTAAAATCAGTCAGGAAGTCACAAGGTAAGCGGTGAGTTTAAAGTGTTAGGAAAGGCATCCCAGGAGTAACGGCCGAGCCAGCTTGTGGCCGCAGGCAGAGAGGACCGTGCAGCCTGTGTTGCGGGGCTGAACGGAGGAGCCCTGGCCAGGCTGGCACATCTGGAAGGGGCTTGTGTCCTCTCCCTGCTGCAGGAGAAGGCGGGTTGTGACCGTCCTGACGTGTCTCGTTCCCAGAGGTGCCCTCAGCCCTTGTCTGCGGCCTCCTGGGGCGCCACGGGTGGACACATCGGCACCCTTGATCCTGTCCGCACATCAGGTGCGCTCACAACCTCGATTGTCTTTTTTCTGTTTTGTTTATCTGCCTTTTTCTGCGCACGGGCTCAGTTCCACCGGTGATTGTTGGGTGGGCCTCGTGGGGCTGGACGCTTCTCCATTCTGGGGACGCGCTAAGGTGCACCCACGGCTGAGAGCCCCCGGGTCCTGGCCGTCTTCCCGCGGCCCCTCCCAGGGCGTGCTGCCAGCGCCCGAGCCAGGAGCCAGGTGGGCCAGTGGTCTGAGCAGTTTCTGGGCAGCGCCCCCCAAGGGTCCCCCAGTGGAAACAAAGACGTGACTTCATAATGATGAAAACAGCACCTCCAGATTTGTGGTGTTTTTTTACAAAGCTTTATGCACTGCTGTATTTTCTGGAAACCAAATTCATTTTTGCGGATTTAGTTACATTGGCATTTCTTCGATTATTTAGTCAAGAAATTATCTGATAGTAACCAGAACAAACTAAGTTAGAAATTAGGGCAACACGTCATTTCTCGTGTAAGAACTTAAAGGTGGTGAGAAACCAGCCAAAAAGGTAGAAGTTGGGTTGTTTTCCTTTCGCCGTGGAAAGCCCAGACCAGGGCCGCTGCTCCTCTCCCCCCTCAAACTCACGCCTGGAGCCCCCTCCTGGTGTCTGTGCCCACACCCGCACGTCCTCCCTCCTGTGGCTGCTGTCGCGTCCCTTGCACCCCTTCCCCGCAGGGTCCTCCCACAAGCGCCCCGAGTGCCGCACCCCGACTTCTGCCCGGGCGTCTTCGCCTGTGCCCACCAGGCGCCCCGTCCTTGGTTCTCGTTGATGAGGACGAGATAAAGGGAGCCCTTACTGTTTCGTAAACACCATTACTGTTGGACAGCTTTACAGTAACTCTGTTACTCTTGGAATTACTCGGTTTTCTTACACTGAAAAGAATGAAAAAGGCTGAAGACAAAGCAGGGTCTCAAATCTGCTTGATCCTGAACCATTACCTCCACGGTGTCCTGTCTGGGTCACCCTCTGGCACATCCTGGGCGCAGGGTACGTGGTGCTGCAGGGGTGTGGGGGGCAGGCTGTGCTCTTACTGTGCCTCCTGGGACCCTCGTCTTCCTTCTCGGGTGTGTGGGTCTCAGCCAGGCCCCCCTCCCCCCTGCGGATGTGGGGTGCACGGGTCTCAGCCGGGCCCCCCCCGCGGATATGGGGTGCACAGGTCTCTGCCAGGCCCTCCCTCTCTCCCACAGGTGTGGGATGCATGGGTCTCAGCCGGGACCCCTCCACTTGCAAATATGGGGTGTACAGGTCTCAGCCGAGCCCCCCATCCCTTCCGTGGGTGTGGAGTGCACAAGTCTCAGCTGGGCCCCCCCTCCCCCTGCAGATGTGGGGTGCACAGATCTCGGCCGGGCCCCGAGGCGCAGGCCGTGCAGGGAGGTGTGGGGAGCAGACCTTGGTAATTATCCAGAAACCAGTCTCCTGGCAATATCAGGCCATGACATCGAGTGGGAACCAGAGCCCTGGGGTCTGTAGCCTTTCCCTTTTCGATACCTAATGAACTGTGATGACCGACTGCATCTTTTTGTGAGTCACAGTGTCACCCCGCCCTCTCATTTGGGGGGTATGGCTCAGGCTGCGAACGTTGGATTAGCGGCGGTGCTGTGGGTTGTCGAGAAGCTCGAGAGTGTAGCTCGTTGTGTATGGAGGAGACTGGGTGTGTGCAGGACCAGGCCCCCCACTCCCTCAGGCACAGCCGCCTCTGGGTGTCAGCGTCCAGTAACACCGGGAGTGTTACATTCTGTACGTAGATGTAAGAATCTGGTGCGTGTGTGTGTGTGTGCGCGCGCATGTGTATTTGGTAACAGGAAACGTAGGAGAAGCTATAAGATGAATAGCTAAGATTTATAAGATCTGTAAGTTGCCGTCTCAGCATTCCGGTGGACACTTTGAGACAAGTGTAGGCCACTGGTGACTGCTCTGTAAAGGAAATGGACCACATTCCTTTTCATGTAAGGAAAGGGTTGAATACATCGTGTTCTGTATTATAACATGCTAGAAATTGTCAAGAATCCCATTTGATTATGGATTAAGAATTATTTCTCAGTGTTAAGCACAGGAAGCTGAGACCACAGATGTTTCTCAAGAAAAATTGTATTTGTTTTAAAAATATTATATTACATATTTCACCTTAATACCTGCCAAAAAGAAATATGAATTTCCTGAAACTACATGGGATTTTTGGGGTGCCTGGGTGGCTTAGTTGGTCGAGCATCTGAATCTTGATTTCGTCTCAGGTCATGATCCCAGCATTGTGGGATCGAGCCCCACGTCAGGCTCCGTGCTGAGCGTAGAGCCTGCTTGGGATTCTCTCTCTCCCTCCCTCCCTCCCTCCCCCGCACTCCCTCACCGCTACCTCTCTACCCTCCTCACTCTCTCTAAAAAGAAAGGAAGGAGGAAAAGAAGGAAGGAAGAAAAAATACATAGGGTTTTTTATCTTTGGTTTTTTATGTAAGTCCTAACACTTTTTAAATCTTAAATTAGGAATTCACAGTAGAGAGGGATTTCGTTGATTCCGAGATTACGAGAACTAAATAGAACTGCTAATCTTATAATTAAATTTTTTACTTGTTTACAATTTTCCTTCTACTTTGGAGATTGGGCAATGATCAGAAGTAGCAGCATGTTAAATAACTTAAAAAAATCCCCAACAGATTTTAAATCTGAAAATGAAAAAATAGACTTTGTCATAATTTTTAAAGAGCTTTATTGATGCAGTGTCTGCAGATCCCCGAGGCCCAAGGAAAATCATCTAAATGGTTCATTATTTAGCTTATTGAACTTTGCTGCAGTTAGGTTGACGGATGATGGCAGTGTTCCCAATCACCAAAGCACCGTTTTAAAAGCATTTTTTATTGAATAAAGTGCTTAGAATATTGCACCCTGGAGCTTTGTTCAGGGAAATGGCTCAATTGATGGTTTCTGTCTGACCTCAGCGTTGACCTATCACAACATGTGTGGTTAATAAGCAATGCTATCGCTCGGGAGCTTTGTAGCAGATTCCGCCTCAGCACTCTGCCCTCACGGTCCCTGCGTACTCATGGCTCTCGCGTCCTCTTTGTCTTTCGAAAGGACGCACTGAAGTCGAACGTTCCTGTGTCCGAGTCTGACGTCACAGTTGCATTTCCTCACAACAGAAGCGGCCTTCCTTTCCATTTTCCTGCAAACAGAGGGTCTTTTCCCTCCCTGCGGATGTGCGCAAGTGAATGTCTCATACAAATAATTGCATTCTGGGGCAGCTCATGTTAAACTGAGGTGCGGTCACTGAATACTTGTGGCGGCGTGTGGTCGTGGAACGCGGATGATACTTTAAGGTGCGGCAGGTGGCAGTGCTGGAGTGTCAGCAGCTCGTCTTGCATTCATCCCGTGGAGCCCCGATGCCCTGTCCTGTTCCTTATGATATGTGATCAATAGTTCATTTTCTCTACGCGAGTAGGAAGTTTCACTTGCCCGTCGCTTTGTCTCTACGGCGTCAGCAGAGCAAATTGCAGCTTAGTGAACAGTGGGCGTTGCCTGGAAATCCCTGGACAGAGTTGCAACCCAGCCCCCTCCAGCTGTCCTGTGTCCAGCGCAGGTAGAGGAAGCCAGGACCCTGAATGTCACGAGCAGTCCTGGCGGGTACGAGCTCAGTGGGCAGAGCCTTGGCGTTGGAAGGTTGTCAGCTCAAGCAATCAGGGCATATGGTGACACAAACGTTGAAGGGCTCTGGTGTCTTTTGGTCCAAAAAGATCAGTCGGCTGTGACTTTAAGGACTGCTGACTTCTGAACGCTAGCTACTCGCTAGCAATGTTCTCGTCCGCACCGTGGCCTCATCCTGCACGTAGGCGAGGTCTGCGTTTGCATATTATTTTCAGGTGTAGATGTTAGCTCCTCACTTAGACATTTCTTGGTAAGAATCGGCTAAAATTTATGCCAGACTACAAGTGGATTATTTAAATATAGAAGAATATCACATCCTTACTGGCACTGCTTCTGGACTTACCAAAGCGAGCCGTCCCGCGCACGGTGTGCTCTCGTTTTACACTCACTTTGTCGCGGGTGCTCCTCACAGTGGGACGGACCGTGGCGCTTGTCAGCACGTGTGGGCTCAGGTCCCTGTCAGCGTCGGAAGCCCTGCTCTCGGGAGCAGCAGAGAAGGCGCACGCACGGCCCGCCGTGACTGTTGGGGGCAGTTTTTCCAGGTGACCAGCTTGCCTCTCGTGTTCGTGACTCCATTCGGTTATGAGCGTGCTGGTGGGACCGCAGTGGAAGATGTGTGGGTCAGTGATCGGGTTACGATTTCAAAGGCGCCTGGTAAGAAATGCATCCCTGAGCAGAACTGCCAGGTGTGTGTGTAACTGCCAAGAGGAGAAAAGTAATGTCCCCAAGCTTTTCGTTAGTAATAGCACAGAAGTTTCTGGATAATGGGATCATAGGGAAAAATTAGTGATCAGACCTTGCCTCATATTCTGTTTTCTCTCATGCGGTAGGACCCTGGGAATACTTTCCTGTACTGGCTCCTGAGCATGGAGAGGTGACAATGTGTTCATAAGTTGCCTGTGACAAGGGTTGGATGTCACTAAGCGGCCTGTGGCTGACATTTAGCCCAGGCTTCCTCCAAATGTAGTTTTTATATTCACGTTTCAAGTCTCTTTACCTTTGTATTATTGTCAGTAGTCACATTATTAGAAATTTCTATAAGCTCAGTAATCCTAGAAATAGTCATTTGAAATGTGAGCCTCTAAGCTCTGAGCTCTCTTCACATATCAGAGGAATACCTCTCAGGATCACATCCTAGTACGTCAGCAGCCGCTTCCATAGGAACATGGCAGCACCCGAGGAAGATGTGACAAACTAACCCCCCACGTTTTATTCAGGTAGTGACAAGGCTGCCTGACCAGATGAGATCACGTGGAGACCGAAACTTTCTTACTAAGGAGCCCACGCCTGAGTGCCAGGAAGGTTTCGTGTTCTGTGGGCCACGGATACGGGAGTCGGGGTGCTAGGTGGCCCACACCGTCACCGTGAGCACCCCCAGGGAACAGGGAAAGCCGCGTGCCCTGCTTCTGCCCACGGAGAGGGCCTCACCGGGATAGCAGGCAGCAGCGCGTTACCTGCTCCTGAGAGAGATTCTGAGCCGGAGACCTGACAATTTCTATCCACCCTCAGCAGCTTTGTGTGTACGTCCTGTTAGTGTAGGGAATAGGACCCGAGAGAAGCCATGGTCAGGAGAGGCCAGGACACGGCGTGACCTCCGTGGGGACGCTGAACAGCTCCTGCTCGCACTGTAGCAGGTGCAGTCAGCAGACGAAAGTCCGCTTCTGCCAGAGGGCATCCTGCCGGGCACCCTGCAAGCCAAACCGGAGGCAGTGCTCACCCGTAAGGAGAAGTAAGTGAGCTTGCATCCAAGTAAACAATTTAGAAGACAAAACAAAACCAAAGGAAATAAAAGGAAAGGAAAACAAAAAGGAATGGCTGAGAAGGCAATAAATTCAAAAGCTACGTAAAATGGGAAAATGGCAAAATTAGTAAATAATACCAAACAGTGAATGCAGACTAAGCATACACACAAAATTTGCACGTGAGGAGTGTATACCAGACAAACAGGCTTCAATTTTTGTGAGTGTACTGAACAGCCCCAATGCTAATATTTTTGAAAAGTTCATTAAGTAACCCTGTTCGGGAAAAATATAAATTAGCCAAGTGGAGTCTAAAACACCTAAAACCTGAGTAGACCACAAACAAAATTCAAAAAGTTGCCAAAACCACTTTGGACCAGACAGTTTTATAGGCCAGTTATTTTAAGCCAAAAATAAATCCCACCCAAAACTTTTCTGAACAAGGAAAATAGTACAAAACCTTCTAAGTCATTTCATAAGGCCAACTTATTCCTAAGTTCTAAAATCTGATCAAGACACACAGTATAAATATACACACAGTACAAAAGGAACTCAGAGATAAATCTTATAAACAAAGATCCAGAAATCCTGTAAGGCCAACAAAGCTACAGTACTACTGAATGACCGTGACCAGGTGACCTCTTCCCCAGGGATACAAGAACGACTGACCAGGAGATGTGTCCGCACGGCTCTGTAGAAGTTGAAAGCCACTTGATAATCTCGCTTCCATTAGAGACTTTTAAAAAGGCATTTAAGTTAAAACCCAGTACCCGTTCCAGATCAAAACAGACAAACTAGCTTCCTCTCCAAATCCAGCAATAGTCCATCGAAAACAGACAGATCTTTCTTAACGTGATCCATGCTACCTGTCTTAAACCAATAGTCACCGTCACACCGGATAGACTGTGCAGTCCTTCCCAAGCGAAGGATAAAACAAAGACGTTTGCTAACATCAATGCCATTTCAAACTGTCTGTCCCGGATGCTCTATCCAGACAGCATGGCAGGGAAAAATCATGACAGTTATTACAAGAAAATAAAATTACGCCTTAGACATGGTGTGACCGTATATCTAGGCAAAGATTCAGGAGACCCCAATAAAAATACACAAACCCATACACTCTTCTGTATCGACCACAGCCTGTTACATTGAAGACAGTGTCCCATTCACGAAACCGCAACAATAAAAATATTTAATCATGAACCTAAGTAGGAACATGTAGTGCGGATTAAAACAACTAATTTTAAAGCTAGACTTTAGGGGCGCCTGGGTGGCGCAGTCGGTTAAGCCTCCGACTTCAGCCAGGTCACGATCTCGCGGTCCGTGAGTTCGAGCCCCGCGTCAGGCTCTGGGCCAATGGCTCGGAGCCTGGAGCCTGTTTCCGATTCTGTGTCTCCCTCTCTCTCTGCCCCTCCCCCGTTCATGCTCTGTCTCTCTCTGTCCCAAAAATAAAAAAAAAAAAAAAAACAAACAAAAAACGTTGAAAAAAAAAAAAGAAAGAAAAAAAGCTAGACTTTAAAGCACACTTATTAATGCTTTACCTACACTCTTAATCTTCTCTGAAAGAGGTGTCCTCATTTATGAACAGAAGTAAGCGCAGAAAATGCTGGCATCTCATCCAAGGCCAAGGGCAGTTTTGTTTTTAATGCCAGAATGATTGTTCTGGTCATTATCAGCCCTGGACCGCCTTTGGACACATTTGAGGAGTTCTAGACCCCCCGATGTCTAGATTTCTCCCCAACCTACTGAAACTAAATCTGCAGAATCAAAAATCCTTCTGTTGTTCCTTATATTGTTTCTAATTTGTTTTAAAAACAGTTTATTTCGGGGCACCTGGGTGGCCTCAGTCAGTTAAGTGTCCGACTTCAGCTCAGGTCATGATCTCACAGCTCGTGAGTTCGAGCCCCACATCGGGCTCTGTGCTGACAGCTTGGAGCCTGGAGCCTGCTTCGGATTCTGCATTTCCCTCTCTCTCTCTCTCTGCCCCTCCCCAGCCTGCACTCTGTCTCTCCCTCTCTCAAAAATAAATAAACATTAAAAAAAAATGTTTTAAACAGTTTATTTCACTAAGCGTTAAGGTTGCAATATACGTTGCTTAATAAATTAAGTAGATGCACATCATCCCGTTAGACTGTTCTATGAATCTGCCTTTTGCCAGTGCAGAAGAGCCTCCCGTGAAGCGCACTGCTCCAGGGGCCCAGAAACCACGTACCCGTGTTGGCCTCAGTTGCCCAGCAAAAGAACAGGGTGTATGCTCATGCGCATTATCAGTAATTTCTCCTCCTCTCCCCCAGCTCTCTCACGTTACTGAAAACACCCAGAGCCATCACAGCTCTTGTATCTAGTCAAGAAATTTCATTTGCAGTTACACACCTTTCCACATCCAGGGCTAGGTGGCTTCAGGTGAATTCTACCAAATGTTTAAGAGGAAACAATACCAATTCTGTACAAACTCTTCTGGAATACAACAGGGGAAGAAACGCTTCTCTGGTGGTAAAGTGATACTGATACCAGACAAAGGCATTATGAGAAACTGGAAACGTAATCACTTATGAACATAGACGCAAAACTCTTACAAAGTAGGAGTGGATAAAGCCTGGCAACAAATAAAAAAGGTAATACATCATGATCAAGTGGGGCTTATTCCAGGAATGCAAGGTTGGTTCAACTGTGATGAATCAATCAGTATAATTTATCTACAGGACAAAGGGGAAAATCCGTATGATCATTTCAGTAGCTTCAGGGGGAAAAACACTCTTGACTGAAATCAAACATCCATTCCTAATAAAATCTCCCAGTAAACTAGAAATAAAAGAATTTGTTCAACCTAATAAAGGGCATGTGTGAAGAATCCTGTCATTAGCATGATACTTAATACTTAACAACAAAAAGTAAAGGTGGGGTGCCTGGGTGGTTCGGTCGGTTAAGCGAGCACCTCTTGGTTTTAGCTCAGGTCATGATCTCACAGTTCACGGGTTCAAGCCCCGCGTGGGGCTCTGCACTGAGTGCACAGAGTCTGCTTGGGATTTTCTCTGCCTCTCTCTGCCCCACCCCACCCCCCCAAATAAAGAAGCATTTTACGGTAATAATAAGACCTTAAGAGTAAGGCTCGGTGCTTCCTTCAGATGACTGGCGTCTTGTATGTGAAGAAAGGGTCTAAAGGCGGACTGGTAACTTCCAGGGAGACCGTCGTTTCTTAGCTCCCAGCCCCGGTGATGCTGGGGGGGGGGGTTGCTCACCAGTCTCCTCCCAGAACTGGGGAGAGTGCCTCACACAAGCAGGTGCTCAGAACAGCCCCATTTATGCACTGGCACCTGTGTCAGGTGCCCCAGCAGCTTTCCACTCCTAAGTCGCTCCGGGTGAGAGACCATCCGCTCTCTGTGGCTGGAGGACTGTCCCGTGCTGGCCACACGAGCGCCTCCGGCGTGGAAGTCCCAGATGTGCTGCGGGTTGGGGTGCGGGACGTGACCAACAAGCAGACCCCCGCACGTGTAAGTGTAGGTTGTCACGATGGCCACTCAGAGAAGAGTGGGTACACCCGAAGGAGCACAGGGAAGGGAGCCAGGACGCAGCACCTTAGGCAGCCCAGGGAACCTTCCGGAGCAGTGGAGGCGGGAGAGAAGGCCTGCTGTAGCATGGTGGAGAGGGGGCGTCGGGCCGGTTCGCCAAGCCAGCCCTGAGCACAGACCTGGGACGGGCAGAGGCTGGGGGTCCATGGGTTGGTTCCAAGCGTAGTGTCTGGGCAGAAGCCAGGTGGCCATTCCCGCACAGCAGGGCTGTGGATGCAGCACTCTCACCGTGTGTGTGCACGTGTGTGTGTGCATGTACGTGTGTGTGCGTGTGCATGTGTGCAGCTATGGTCTCCAGCCCTCACGCTTGTAGTCCCCCCCCCCCCATCCCCCATGCAGCAGGCGAGGCTTGCAGGCTTTCAAAGAGGACGTGTGTTTTAACTGCTTACGTGTCTTTAGGAAGAAAACAGAGCCAAACGCCAACACCTCTGAAATTTTAGTTAATTTCTACATTTAATATCGCTGGATTTAAGCTGTTTCTAGGAGGCTTTCTGGATAAACACTACTCTCTTTCAGAAATGAGAGAGTTGGTATGAATCCGACCAGGTGCCCTGCACTCCCAATGTGCTCTGAGACGAGGTGGGAAAGCTCAAAGCCGGAGCGAGACCCTCTGTTCACCCTTCACTGAGCAACTCGCATTAGGACGGTGATTAAGGCATCTGTCTTGTGAAAGGGGTCACACTCCTGGTTGGCGTCACGTGGAGACTTAGTCCTCGAAACGATGATGATTAAAAACAGTTGTATGGGCACCTGCACTGACGTGACGTGGTTACAAGCCGCTCCCTGGGGCGGGTTGTGCGGGCACGCGTACAGTAAATGGCACACGGGTGTGAGTCCTCCGGTAGAGCCTGAAGTCCCGACTGGGGGGCCCGAGGAGGTGATGGGGCGTCGGCAAGAAGAGACACTTGACGGGTCAGAACGTCACAGTTGCCCTTCACCTGGGGAGTGTGGGGCCATTTGCAGTTTATATCGAAGTTTTATAGGAAAAGCGTGTCCAGTGTGCGCTTCCTTTCCCACCCGAGGTGGGCTGCAGGACCCACATTCCCCCGTGCTGCTCCTGTGACGGCCATGTGTCTCTGGGGTGCTCTGAATCAGTGCCGTGTTATCTGTAGCGTGGTTTTAGGATCTTGGCAAACTCGAGGAGCCCAGTAACACACTTGAAAACCAGACGATGTGAGTTCTAATGCGAGCTGCACAGTGACTCTGGTTAACGCACAACACGCCTACAGGATGCCGGACTGCCCTCCAGTCCGGCCGCTCAGCTCAGGAGCAAGAAGGCCCACACGCGTCCCTGTGCCTGCACACACGCCCAGAGCAGGGCCGGGGTGCGGGAGGTAGGAAAAATGCAGACTGCTCCTGGGGTGTGGGTCGGGAGTCTGGGGGCTCGCCCAGCCCTCGGAGGGTCTGCCCTGCCATCCTCTGCAGCGGAGAGTGGCTACGGGGTGGAAAAGCGTGGGGGGGGAGGCCACCGTGGCTGCCCCGCCCCAGCCAGTACGGCCGGCGAGACCACCAAGCCTTTGCTCGGCAGCCTGTGTGCGTGGACTGCGTGGGGGGCCGAGTCGGTCCATCCCTGCCGTGGGCAGGAGCCGAGAGCGTGTGAGCGCTTCCTGCCGCGGGAAGACCCGCCCGCCCGCCTTCAGGTCTGCGGCGTGGGGCTGTGCCGCCTCGGCCTTAACCCCTGGTCACCCGGGTTCAGACACGTGGGTCCTTCCCAGGATCAGAGGTGTGCCCTTCCCAGATGGCTTCTACTTCTTTTTAAAAGGCAGTGAGAAATCCCAAATCCAGTTCAAAGGTTATTTTTCCTCTTTTTATTCTCCACCCAGGGCAGTGCCTCGTAACGTCCGGGCCTCACTACTCGGCTTTTCCGTTCTCTGCGCGGCCCGGGGCCCCTGCTCCTGCCCTGGCTGGGCTCGCTGGGCTCGGGGAGACTCACCTGGAGGGGTGTGCTGCCGTTTGCTGGACCCCTGCTCCTCACGCGGTCCGCACAGGGCTCCTGCCAGGCAGGGTCTGCAAAACCTCCCTCGGTTTGGTGGTCACTGGCAGGAGGACTGTGCTCAGCTATCAGACCCGCCCCGGCTGTGACCACGGAGGGACAAAGATTAAGATCCACCAGGAAACCCATGGCACAGCTGCACAGGCCAGGGTCCCCCAGAGACCTGCCGTGCGCTCCCGCTCGCCCCCGCCCCGAGGGTTGTGTGCACCGCGCTTGCTTCTCCAGCGTGTCGAGTGACGTGTGCACGGCACCACCAGGGCCGGAAGGCCACTGAGCCTCGGCATCAGGGTTTTTACTGAGGTCTTTCACGCAGACATGGTTGACCCCCACATGGCTGACCTGTTTCCTGTCCCTGCAGAGGTCGGGGGGACCATAAGCCCAGCACCCCTCCATAAGGCACACTGATGGTGCAGACCGTGTGCAGCCCACTCCAGGGCCCGTTACCGTGGTGGGGACACCCGCCCCCAGGAACAGAGCCCACAGTCCTCGCTGCACGATGAGGCAGTTGCCCCTAAGCAGAGCAGTGTTCTGGCCTTCCCTTGACTCCCCGGCAGAGGTGAGGGGTCACAGCATACTGTCCTGCCTCTGACCCCGTTGGCGGTGGCTTTGGTGGGCAGGTTCCACTAACAAAACGTGAAAATCACAAGTCCTGTCGACACAACAGTCTCTCGCAGCATTGGACAGACATGAAGCATTCGCTTTGTGACCGTTTGTATAATTTACCTTCTGGAAAGGAAGAACGGTGATCTTACTGAAATAGTTCATCAAGTAGACAAAAGTAAACATCTGCTCATTTCCTTTATTTCCCCCAAAAGGGGGAGAAGCATCAGTTGCACAGGGGCAGTGGGGGCTTCAGGCGCACAGCAGTTAAAATGCTAGGTGTTCCCACGAACAGCGTGCTCCCAAAATGCAGCAGGAGTGAGTCCAGCACTTGAGACGTGGTCTGACCAGCCCAAATGTAATACACACTGAGGGCTTCTGATTTATTCTTGGTTTAGGTTTTGCCTTACCAGTTTAAATTCAGTACTCTAGCCTGTTGGGCACATTGTCGAATTCGATCCGAGGTTTTGGAGAGCAAGCCGGTCTCCCCTGTGTAAGGACCCAGGCACAGAGAAGGTCAAGGTACACACAGCAGGAAAGGTTCAAGGTCAGAATTTCCCCTTCAGCGGGATGCTTCCCGGCAGTGACCGCTGCGCCACGGGGCAGCCCCCCGACCCGGGGTGTCCGTGAGACGGCCTGTGTGCAGGGCCGGCCGGCGCGTGGACGGGTTCTCCTTCCGGGCATCGGAGCAAGATGGTGGTTCTGCACCGTTGACTCTCCAGCTGGCGCCCTAATTCGTAACGTGGTACTGTTGCTAGTGCTGTGACTTCACTAATTTAAACGGCACTTGTGTTTTTAAGGGGAAAATCGGGGAGGAGAAATTTGCACCCTGCACGTAGCCGTTCCCGCCTCAGCAAGCAGACTGTGCCCCGCGGCGGGTTGGGGACCAGGCGCGGGCAGTGGGGCCGGGCAAGGGGGCGGGAAGTCTCCCCTCAGGCACCGGGCGCTGACGGGCCACAGCGTCGGAGCGCAGCTTGCGCACGGCGGGCCACCTTCGGTCCGCTCGAGAATGAGACCACTGCGTCCCGTCCTTGGAAGTAGGAGGTGGCACCACGGTCACTGCCTGTGTCTGGCACTCAGACGCCGAGCCCGGGTGAGAAAGCTGCTCTGAGCCCTCGGCCTTTCTTCTAGGAATGCGTTACTGTCTCCGAAGTGATGCAGTAATGCGGGGTCGTTATTACCGTTTCCTTCCCAATCCCGCTTTTCTGAAATTGTTCCGTTCCGTGTACTGTGGGCTGACCCCACCAGGTAATCTGTGTAAAAGACGGTAAAAGAGGCAAAATTTCTGCCACGTGAATTCTGGTGCATTGACCTATGATACTTATTTAAAAAGAAAAATGATTTTAAACCGTATGTCTTTACTACCCTGAAGTTTTACCACCTACCTGTCTGTCTGGCTCCTTTACGAGATCCTAACATTTGGGGAAATAAAGGCCACCCACCCCCCGACCCCGGTGAAGGGGACGGACTGGTGTCTGTCAGGGATTTCTTCACGACCAGCGCGTGGAGCATGGCCGTCGTGCCCTGAACCAGCCGCCCGGCGGTAGTTCCTGCCAGCACAGCACGGGCGACTCGTGCTCTTGGCTGTGTTCTGGAACACGTGCCGTCCCACACGATCCTTCACTTCCACGTTCTCTTTCCTTCCCGTCTCCGGCCACTCGCGGCCTCCCCAGCACGCACTGGAGCAAACAGCCCCTCGCCCTCAGTTGGCAGTTGTGCTGGAATCTTCCCATAGTTAGAAGTGTGGGGGCCACCTAGGAAACCTCACCTTGGAAGGCATTCCCGTTCTGTGAGGGAGGGTGACGGCGGAACCCTGACACCCCAGATACGCTTTGGCGTGCACGGCGGCCTGCCCGGTGGCCTGGCCGCCACGGTTGTCCAGGTGAGGAGTTGGAGTGGGAGCGACCGGGGCGTTCCAGCCTCGGAACCAGGGCTGCTGGGCCTCATCGTGGCCCGTCCCCCCGCGATTTCACAGGGGACGCTCAGGCCCAGCGGTAACGCTCTGCTTGCTGGGCAGAACTGAGCTGGTGCGCTCCTCCGGCCCGGGGTAAATGCTGGGCCTGTAGTGGGTGAGCACAACTGCAGGCCTGAAGGAAGGGGCGGGGGGCACGGGAGGAGCCCGAGCCCCCCAGCTTGCGTATGACGGCCCTTCACCGAGCAGGGGGGCGGGGGGTGGGGGGGTCCAGCGGACCACGTTCTAGCTGATGACTGTTGTCAGGTGGCTTTTAAAGACAAACTGATTTTTTTTTTTTCCAGGAAACACTGTCATGAAAAACACCGTTCATAAATCAGCTTTAAAAATTACTCTTCTGTTTATGATTTTCACATTTTAATGCTACATAATGAACCGTCAATAAGAATACTTCTGTTTTTGAGGAATGACCATGTGCCAGGGGACTTTGGTCATTTCAGCGTTAGAACAGTGTGCAAGTCCGTTTTCCTCCTGACCCAGGGGTTGCTGGCAGAGCTGAGCTCAGTTCAGGTACTCCAGTAGACGCACCAGCTGTCCTCGGTCACCTGTCTGGCTCTCCTTTAGAAGGAGAGCAGGGCCCCATCAGGGACGTGGCGCTGGCGGGCGGGCGGGAGCTCTCGGGAGGCCCCGTCGCTCACAGCCCGCTCTGCGCCCAGGCCGGCACCTGTGTGGGTTTTAAAGCCCCACCTCTGGGCAGCCGAAGACACAACGAGCAACAGAAGAGTGATCGGTAATGCATTTCATGCTGGAAAGCGACACCGAGGGACCCGGCCACACTGCCAGGTCGTCAGCCAGAGAGGGGTGGTTCCAGGGTCGATACTTGACACAGCCGCAACCCCGGGAAGGTTCCGGACAGCGTAGGTGTCGTGAATTGCTGCTGCCGGTGAGCTTCCTGACCGCCAGCCTGTCGCTTCCCTTCACGCTGAGCGCGTGGCCTCACGTCTCGCTGGTCTCCTCCAGGTGGCCCTGGTGCAGTGGACAGAGAGCGTCGGCCTGACGCTGGTCAGCAGAGACCTGGGCTCCGTGCAGCTGAGGACCCCCAGCGGCCAGATCCAGACCTACTGCATCCTGCAGATGTTCCCCTTCACGTCAGAGAGCAAGCGGATGGGGGTCATCGTCCGGGTAGGCGTCCGCTCGTGACCCAGGCTTGCGCTCCGCTCGGGGCTGTGCACGCCGGGCCGGTGACTCAGGGCGGTTCGCTGCCAGTGCTTCTGTTTGCTGGAGTTCTCTTTCTTTAAATAAAGTCCAGACTAAGGGTTTATACCGAGAAGTTAGCGAGGCTCTAACGGTAGTGATTTAAAGGGCAGAATAAGTCAAAGGCCTTAGCCGTAACGTTTGAAATCCGCTACAGCTGTTCGGTTCTGTTTCCGACGGCAGTAGCACGCCAAGGAGCTCTGCTGGAAAATGAGTCATGACGATAAAGCCGCCGACCTACACCCCTGTTACATGTTTCCAGCAAATTCCAAAAACATATGCTGGAAGCTGGCTGGCCAAAGAAAGCGTATTCGATCGGGCAGTGAGAACTTGAGAGGCTTCACCTTCGCCTTGCCGTCTGAGGCACATATTGCCAACAGGTTGCGTTTCAGCAGCCTCGGCGCGGCCTGTCGAGATCTGCGGTTACGTTCTCAGTTCTCATTTGCCCGGACACCTCGGAGGGGATGCTGATGCTGCCTGCGCGGGAGGATATTTGAGTAGCTGAGGCCCAAGGAACACACTCGGGGGAATCGCTTCTTCCAGCGCGTTTCTAGTCAGGCAGCTGCCATCTGCAAGGCGCGGTGTGTCCTTAGCGTGCCTGTGCTCCCTCCCCGCGCAGGACGAGTCCACTGCAGAGATCACCTTCTACATGAAAGGGGCCGACGTGGCCATGTCCTCCATCGTGCAGTACAACGACTGGCTGGAAGAAGAGGTAAGCAGCCGGTTCACGCGTGCTGCGTCGCGGGGGGGCGGCGGGGGGGGTATCGAGACACCACGTTTGCGGCCAGACGCCGACAGGTTTCTGGACACCGAATTGGCTCTCCACCAGATTCTTTTTTTTCTTTTTAACGTTTTATTTATTTTTGAGACAGAGACAGAGCGTGAACTGGGGAGGGTCAGCGAGAGGGAGACACAGAATCTGAAACAGGCTCCAGGCTCCGAGCCGTCAGCACAGAGCCCGACGCGGGGCTCAAACTCACTGACCATGAGATCGTGACCTGAGCCCAAGTCGGCCGCTTAACCGACTGAGCCACCC
Organism: Panthera leo; assembly: GCF_018350215.1. Lineage (NCBI taxonomy): Eukaryota > Metazoa > Chordata > Mammalia > Carnivora > Felidae > Panthera > Panthera leo. The sequence goes on from NC_056690.1 coordinate 93,664,074, forward strand.
AGGCGCCCCTCCACCAGATTCTTTTAAGCGATTCCAGTTCCTCTCAATTTCGTAAAGCAGAAAGGAGGGGGTGCTGCTTAATTGCAAACAGTTTACTTTCTGTATAAACAACTACTCGATTTGGTTTTTGTGGGGATGCGGGTAGATACATTAGTGGGTCCTTATGAATAATATTTGTTTCCAGTAGTGAAAAAGTAGCATTACTAATCGTTCACTAAAAATTCTGAAATAACATTGTATTATATTACATATATTACATTTTCATGTTTATTTTGTAACCTAAGTTATTTGCAAGATTTTAATTAGAATTTTAATCTCATCTTAACGTGTACATATGAATCACTTTAAAAACAGAAACTACTGGGGCACCTGGGGGGCTCAGTCCGTGGAGGGTCCAACTCTTGATCTAAGCTCAGGTCATGATCTCACGGTCGTGGGTTCTAGCCCCACTTTGGGCTCCGTGCAGGGCTTGGAGCCTGCTAGTTAATTAATAAATAAATAAAAATAAAATAAAATACGAATAAAATCAATTCTGTATTTTACCGAATTCTCCCTATAGAAAACAGGATTTATGTTTCGCCTCATGAGGTTATGTTATTGTTTACGTTTGTGTGTTAGTGAAAAAGCTGGATTTCAGAGTCCACGGAACCCTTGTGGGTGTCGGCACAGCCCTCTGTGGTGCTCCCGGGTCACCCGCCGCTGCCCACACCCCACACCCCACACCCCGCGTCCGCGGCAGCATTGGCAATATGAATCAATAGCTCCTTCAGGCGCTTGGATTTAATCAGGCCCATGAATAAATTAAATTCCCTGAAGACCTAGGAAAATGCCATAAAAATTACTTTTGGTCATAATGATGTGCCATTAATTATAAAATACTTGTTTAATTTATTTAGCTTTATGAGGTCAAATCAATAAATGTCTTGCAACAGACAGATAATGTCAGATTGTTTTCCACAAAGATAACTTTATTAAAAATCCTTTGTGCATTCACTGCTCAACTTGACATTCCCTTCCTTTAGATAAATCTCTTGGTCCTCCACCCATGTCTTTGCGGTAATGCTCTTATAGTCTGACGGCCTTTACTTTATTTACAACGAAAACCAAAAAACACGCAGGTTGGGAGAGCCTGAGCATCGCTCCCCACGTTGGATTCTTGGCTGTAAACTTGTATTCTCCGCTTATTAAACAAAACAGAAACGAGCCACCGACACTCTTGACTCACCACGTAACAGAAAGAGCCAATTTTGTCGGACCCGCCACGTCAGACTGTGCAGTGCGCACAGACCTGGAACAAGCACGCCCCGGACGGCGAAAGTGCTCGGGCACTTGGCCTCCTGCCCTCCACGCGCAGACGTGGAACGAGGGTCAGAAGTGGGGATCGGGGAAGGCGTGAATGAAGGGGTGCGGTGACCAGTGCCCTGCCGTCCCCAGAAGATGTGTGAGGCGGGGGCGTGGGAGCTGTGCCCACGGTCCGCTTCTCCGTGAGCATCAGACCTACTCAGGCGGCCAGATTAGGAGGGATTGCAGAAAGCCTGAGTGGTTCATACTCCGCCTTTGCAGACTGGAGCATCTCAGCGGCAGTCTGGCAGGTGAGCTTTGTGAGACGCGAGCGCCCCACCCAGAGAGAGAGCGAGCGAGACCGCGGTTATCTGGGAGCGCCAGCCTGTGCCCTCGGGGGACAGCGGAGGCGGAGGTCTGTGCGCGCGGCCGGGCAGGGCAGAGCCTGCGTGCAGAGTCGCGTCTGGACTGTCGAGCAGCGAGTGCGTGTGCACTTGTCCCCGGTGATGTGCGGTTTCCACTCACGGAAGGTCACACGCTCCACGTCATGGCTCCCCCAGCGGCCGTAACTGCCCGTCTGCGTGGCTTCGTGGCTGCACGCAGGGCTGGCGTCCGGGCTTTGGCACACACGCCCGGACGTCCCGAGCAGGGTCGCGGGGAGCTGTCGGTGTGCGGTCCCAGCGTCGGATACCCAAGCTTACTAGTACCTGAGTTTCTTTATGGACCGAAAAGCAGCTGATTCACTTGTCTGGGATGCATTCGCCGAGATGCCTGACTGCGGTGTCCGTTCTCATTTGCAAGCACACGCTGTGCACATCGGGGATTCTGTCCGTGGCTGTTTTATGGCTGAAGTGCGGAGCCCTGCACCCCTCGGGCTTCGCTGCGGACACTTGAAGAGACCTGCCCGTCTCTGCGCGGCCGTCTCTGCATGGCCCGGCAGCGAGCGGTCGCACACCCAGGCGCCGCCGCACCCGCCCCACGTGGCTGTCCGTGCGGTCCGGGAGCCCCTGCTGGGGCCGGGAAACACTCCAGAGCGGGGTGAGCACGTGGCCCTCTGCCGTGTCGACCATGAGTGCCGGAAACAGGCTAAACATGCTGCAGGTTAGAGCTTTAGAAAGACGCTCGGCCTTCGAAACAGTTCCTCAAAGTTGGAAGCTTGAGAGCGTCAGCAAGAAAGAGGTGAAGGGCTGTCAAGCAGCAGGCCTTCGGAAGCCCGCGGCCTGCAGGAGCCTTGGCTGGTGGTGGTGTTCTTGACGTGTAGACAGCGTGGCCGCAGAGAACGGTACAGCTTAGCGCTCAGGTTGTTTTTTACATTTCGTTTGCGTAAACACATCACCGCGAAGCGCTGCTGTTGACGCCCGAGCGTGGGCCTCTTGGGCGCTTGGTCCTCACACTTCCCGTGCGACTGTCCCAGCGGCCAAGGAGCCGGTGCCCCACTTGGCAGCGGCCTCCACGTCTTCTCCCAGACGCTCTTCCTCTCCCTGCTCCCCCTGCTGTCCACGCGGGGGCCCCCTGGCGCCCGCGTGCGCGCCAGGGACACTGCCTGGTTTTGCTCGGCTCAGAGTCTGAGGGCAGTGACCGGCGGGGGCCCCTCTCCCCCCTCCCACCCTGCCTGGTCCCCCAGGGGCGGGCCTCTATTTGGGGCGAGACAGCTGCTCGCCCCACGGGCCGCCCCCTCCCTGCAGACCATGCTCCCACCTTTCCAGGCCGTGTTTTGAGGGTGTCAGTTGGTCTCCACGCCCCGTGGCAGCTTCACGGCCTGAGGGAGGGACGCGCGGTCACAGAAGGAAGCGGCACCCACTCTGGGGGTCCATGGCCGGGAAAGCGGCGTGGACTCCTGCTCCGCCAGCGTGGCTGTGTGCGCGACCTCGGGCGTGGCTCCTTGGTGCCGGCTGGTGTGCACGGGGCGTGTCCCAGCTCCGGGCCCGTCCCCCGGAGGAGCGCCAGGCGCGCCTCTGCAGGTACCGGGTCCGTTTCCAGCAGTGGGATTTGTGTCGATGGCGTGTGCAGCTTACGGTGACGGGAGAGGCCCGTCACCAGCAGATAGGTGGGCGCGGGTCCTGTCGCACGGGTCAGGCTGTCCCTACGCCCCGTCGTCAACTGAGGCTGCCCGGGTTTGCCTCCAACAGGAGAGGGTGTGTTTGGGTGGTCTCTGAGCAGGAGCGGACTGGACAGCTTCTCACACACCTGTTGAATGCGTTTCCGTCTCTTAACGGGAGCTGGGCCTGTGGCGTCTCTTCAGGCCCCTTTCCCTGCAGGTTGAGACTAGGCCCCAGGGGCCTCGGGGTCTCCTCTCCCCCCGCCCCCCCGGCACCAGCTCCTCCTCCTCCTCCTCCTCCTCCTCCTCCTCCCCGTCTTCTTCCTCCCCGTCCTCCTCTCCCTGCACCTCCACATGAGGCCTTCCCGCCTCCTGCCCTGGCACCCTCACTTCCTGTGTGCAGACAGGTGTAGACTTTGGGAACATCATGTTCCTGACACCATCTTGGAGAGCCTGACTGGAGGTGGGAAGGTGTGGTTGTTGCCCGAGAGCGTCACCGTGACGGCAGCCCCGTCCGCCCACGGAGAGCAGGAGGGGCAGAGCCGCCCTCCCGACACGGCTGTGACGCGGCTGTGACAGGAGGCTGTGTTTGCCAGGTGTCCGGGGGGACACAAGCCTGAGAAGCTGGGCGGCTTGGGGCGCACCGACGGACACGGGGACCGCGGGGCCCACGGGCTGGGGACCGGTCCTTCCCGCGGAGCGGTGCCCGCGGATATGCCGGGGACCCGTTGCCCCCGCGGGCAGCCATCGGGGCCGCGCGTGACCCGCGTCTCCTTTTCCAGTGCGGAAACATGGCCCGGGAAGGCCTGCGCACCCTCGTGGTCGCCAAGAGGGCGCTGACGGAGGAGCAGTACCAGGACTTCGAGGTGAGCCGACCCCTGCGGGCCCCCACCCCGCGCGGCCGCCCGCCGGACCGAGGCCGGCCCCCCTGAGCGCACGGCCCCTGTCTCCTCAGAGCCGCTACAGTCAGGCCAAGCTGAGCATCCACGACAGGGCGCTCAAGGTGGCGGCCGTGGTGGAGAGCCTGGAGCGCCAGATGGAGCTGTTGTGCCTCACGGGTGTGGAGGACCGGCTGCAGGCGGACGTGAGGCCCACCCTGGAGCTGCTGCGCAACGCGGGCATCAAGGTGCGGGCGCGGCCCGGGCCCGGGGGTCCCTCCTGGAAGCGCCCGCCGTGCCGCCGGGGTCGGGGACGCAGGACCCCTTCCTCCCCGCCCAAAGTCGCCCCGGCCCCCCGCCTGCCTCCCGCCCCAGCCCACGGTTTGTCTCTCTCGCTAGCTGCCCGCCGCCCTGCCCTTCCCTGCCCTTCCCTGCCCTACTTTGCCCTACTCTTCCCTCCCCCACCCCAGACCTTCCCTGCCCTACATCTACCCCACCAGACCCCCACCTCCACCCTTCCTTGCCCTTACCCTGCCCTACCCTGTCCTACCCCACCAGACCCTTCCCTTCCCGCATCCCTGCCCTTCCTGCCCTGCCTGCCCTGCCTCTACCCTTCCCTACCCCACCCTACCCTTTCCTATCCCACCCTTCCGTACCCTTCCCTTGCCCTGGATGTCCCGGCCCACCTGGGTCTCGGACTCGCCCGTGGGGCAGCTTCGTCCCAGAGACTTTTGCGGCCCTGGGCATCCATCGGGTGTGAGCTCGGGACAACCCCGGCCTCGGACACCTCGGGTCCCACCCAGATGGGGGTGCCCCCCCTCGTGCCACCGAGCTTCCCGCTCACGAGCTGATATGAAGGCGAGGGCCACTCGGCACTGCCTCGTCTGTTCGTCGTGCTGTCGTGGGGGGGTCCCCGTAAGCCACACGACTCGAGGCTGCGTGGCGCTGCCTGCCGGCCCGCCCTGCCTTTTTCTTCCTGGTTTGTCCCCTTCGTACAGGGGAAATTGGCGGGTGGTGGCGTTGAGCGTTAGCTTTGAGAGAGGTCCTTTCTGATCCCACGTGTTCCCAGTGAAGCCCAAAGTTCGGTTACAGGATGGGAGAGAAGATTTATCCCGAGGCTGCCCTGAGGACCGGGCCTCACGCTCAATGGTGAAAATAACACTCAGCTGGTGTTGGTAGGTAGCTAGTTGGAAGAGAACCCGTAGGTAGCTAGTTGGAGACGAGGAAAGCGGCTCCCGGCATCCGACCGGAACGCACGCGGCGGTTCTGACCAAGACGCGGCAGTGTGTGCAGGGGTGGGGAGGGGCGGTTCTTGCCTCCAGGGGTCCAGGTGGGAGACGAGAAGATACGTCCCTCCGTCCCGGACCTCGGCCGAGTCAGGAGGTACATCTGGCTTCGGAATTACGCGAGAGCAGTTCAGACCCCGGGCTGTTACGTGATGGAAGCCTGACTGCTGTGCAGCAAACATTGGCGGGAAGAGCTGTGACCGCTTAGAAGCAGGGCCCCGCTGCTTTTGCTGAGGTTTTTCATAAACCTCCCCCAGTCTCGGTCGTACGTGCACGGTGGTCGGGGGGCTGCCGTGGTGAGTGTGCCTCGGGTGTGGTGCCGGGGCGTTCACACTGATCGTTCTCTAAGCTCGTAAGGGTTTCTGCCCTTACACCCCCGTGTCGGGAAGGAGACCCTGCATCTCCGCGTGGCGTGAGGGTGTGATTTTGGAGGCCACACGTGCCCCTGTGCTGCACGCGGGCTCACCAGCGGCCGGGAGTCCGGCCCAAATCGTTCCCAGCTTTGTCTTAACGACGCGTCGATACATCGTAGTCTAGGTCCAGGCTCCGTGAAGGGAAGCGGTGTGGGAAGTAAATAAACCGCTCGAATCCCCAGACGCCGAGAAGACCCACAAGTCTCGTCACCGGGAGTCACGCCTGAGAGAACTGGTGTGCCACGAGTTGTTGGCTCTTTCCAAAAATGCGTGTTTATACACGATACACAAAACACTTGAGGAATTCAGATGTTAATGAGAAGTGTTTGCCGCTCTGTGACTGGGTGTGCAAACCATCCTGTTGTGTATTAGATGTCCTGGTTATGTTCTCTTTATAGTCTAGGGGTGCTTACGATACATAGCACGTGTTTATGTAATTTCTTTTTAACTTTATTTTGAGAGAGAGAGAGAGTGCACACACACACGAGTGGTGGAGGGGCAGACAGAGGAAGACATAGAGAGAATCCAAGCAGGCTCCACACCTTCAGCGTGGAACCTGACACGGGACTCGAGCTCACACACCGTGAGATCATGACCTGAGTTGGAGTCCAGAGTCAGATACTCAACCGACGGAGCCACCCAGGCACCCCATTTTTTTCCGTAAGAGTAGTAGTAGTTGACATTTTTTTAAGTTCATGAATCTTGAGAGAGAGCGCACACACGCCAGTGGTGGAAGGGCAGAGAGAGATCAAGCCATCGGGGGAGGGGCAGAGCGAGGGAGAGAGAGAATCCCAAGCAGCCTCCGTGCTGTCGGCACAGAGCCTGACGCGGGGCTTGACCCCACAAACCGCAAGATCACGACCTGAGCGGAAGTCAGGACTCGGATGTGTAACTGACTGAGCCACCCAGGCGCCCCTCACGTGTTTTATTTGATACAATTTTTGGCTTAACTATTCCCCATTTAAAATCCATTTTGAACCTCAGTTTCCAGCGGAAAAACCAGCAAGTTGAGCAAGGATCTCCAGGGGGCTCCTCACCGTGCAAGCCCCGCTTGTTTGCACACAGGGCTGTGTGAGCTCTGCCCTTGGGTGTGTCCAGGTGCCCTTGTTGGCCTCGGTCCTGACCTGCCTCAGCCCCCAGCATTCCCGTGCCTCCGGGTCTCGGCTGCCACGTCTAACGTCACTTTGCTCCTACTCGTTTTAGATAAGTCGACAGACTTTTCATACGGTGGTGAAACGTACGACAAGTAGCAGTTACCATCGTAGCCGCTCTTCAGCGTGTAGCTCACGTCACTGAGTACGTGCCCACTGTTGTGCGCCCGTCCCCACCAGCTGTCTTCAGAGCTCGTAAATCTGAGGCTCAGTCCCCATTAAACGCCAACTCCCCCCCGCCCCCAGCCCTGGCGTCCACCCTCTGCTTTCTGTCTCTGGATGCAACAACGCCAGGGACCTCCTACAAGTGGGATCACACAGCGTTTGCCCTTCTGTGACGGGCGCATTTCACTGAGCATAGTGTCCTCGGCCGTCCGTCTTGTTGCGTCTGGCGGAATCTCCTTCCTGTCTAAGACCGACCGCTATTCTGTGGTGTATGTGCCGCGTTTTGCTTATCCGTCCGCCCGTCCGTGACACTGGACAGCTTCTGCGTTGTGGCCGGTGCGCGTGGTGACGCCGTGCGCCTGCGCGTGCAGGCGTCTGTGTATGAATAGGCGCTTGTAAGAGACAGAAGTGTGGTAGTGTGGAAGCTCACCACCGTCACTGGTCTCCTAGATATGGATGCTGACAGGCGACAAGCTCGAGACCGCCACCTGCATTGCCAAAAGCTCGCATTTGGTGTCCAGAACCCAAGACATTCACATTTTCAGACCAGTGAGTATTTGTCTGAAAGCACTTTGGTTTACCTGTTGGTTTTGTGAGGATGTACGTGCAAGTGTGTGTTAATTCCTGAATACCTCCACCGAGAGAGAAACGCCGTCATTTTTTACTCCCATCCATAAAAACATTGAAAACGGTTTCTGTCAGCCGCCTACCTCATGATGAAAAAGCGACATTTGAATGGAGAGAAAGGTCTAAATTCACACGTACTTTCCCATTGTCCTAGGAGGTTCGTTTACTCACCGAGTTTCTATTTTAACACCGATGCATTCATTTCCTGCTCAGTTTACAAACTGTGTTGGTAAAAATTACATTTTTATATTAGTTACACCCTAGTAGGAATGCATCTTTAATCTACCACAATTCTCAAATGAAATGCCGTTCCTTAATTAATTCAAAGAAAATCAACAAGATGGTCCAAAGTTTGTGTTTCCTGTATGTGTTAGTTATGACTGTTTGTAATTCAAACAAAAATGAAATTTCCCGGCTCTGGACTGCCGCCGCAAGACCGGACCGCGTCTTAAGTCACGAGTCCACAGAGGTCGCTGTGATTCATACACATGGGCTGTTTGTCCCTCCGACTTGGATGACACTGTAACGTGGGTGCCTCTCTCTCTTTTGTGGAGGTGACCAATCGGGGAGAGGCCCACTTGGAGCTTAACGCCTTCCGGAGGAAGCACGACTGCGCTCTGGTCATATCTGGGGACTCGCTGGAGGTGAGGCTGCTCTCTGACCAAGCACAGGTCTGTCCGTCTGCCCGTCCGTCCCCTCCGCGGAGGCGAGGCCGCTCTCTGACCCGGCTCGCGTCCATCTGTCCGTCCGTCCCCTCCGCGGAGGCGAGGCCGCTCTCTGACCCGGCTCGCGTCCATCTGTCCGTCCGTCCCCTCCGCGGAGGCGAGGCCGCTCTCTGACCCGGCTCGCGTCCATCTGTCCGTCCGTCCCCTCCGCGGAGGCGAGGCCGCTCTCTGACCCGGCTCGTGTCTGCTCCCCCGCTGCGGACCAAGGGCTTCCTGGGTCTCACCTGTGCTGCTGTTGAAGCTACTTCTCTGGTAGCAGCACTTGTGCGACCCTGGTGAGCACCTGTGGCCTGAACAAGGGATAACTTGTTCCTTCGTGTTTTAGAGGTTGATCCATTTCCGACTTACAGTCCTCTCGAGGCACTAGGCCTCATTCTCGCGGTTAATAGCACAACCGCCTTGGAGCCTCCAGAGTCTGGACCTAGAGGTATCCAGACCGGCATTTCCAGGACTGCGCCCCGGGTCACAGGAACAGGAGACAGGCTTGTGGCCCCACAGGAGGGGCTGGCACGGCTGTTCCTTCCCGAACCACACTCACCCTGAGGCCGGGGCCCGTGCCCCGTGCCCCGAGTCCCCGAGTCCCCGAGTCCCCGGCCTCCTTCCTGGTTCCCGTCCCCGGGGGCTAAACCCAGCCTCTGCCAGGGCCGGGCTCCGGGGGTTCTGTGTGTCTGGCCGTGTGCGGGCACCTCCCTGACGCTCCACCCCGGGCATCCGGCGGGGCAGCTGCTGCGGGCCCCGAATCCGCGGACGGGCGGGGCGGCCGTGACCCGGGGAGGAGGACCCGGAGGTGCGCCCGGCACCCGTCCGCGCCGTGCTCTGCGCCTCGGTGCTGACGCCGCTGTGTCGCAGGTGTGCCTCAAGTACTACGAGCACGAGCTGGCGGAGCTGGCCTGCCAGTGTCCCGCCGTGGTGTGCTGCCGCTGCTCGCCCACCCAGAAGGCCCGCATCGCGAAGCTGCTGCAGCACCACACGGGGAAGCGCACGTGTGCCGTCGGTGAGCCTGCCGCCCTGCCGGGCCCGCCCCCCCCCCCCCCACCCCCGGGGAGCTGGTCCCGTGTCTCCGGGCTTCCGTGCCACCTCCCGCTCCTGTGCCCACAGGTGACGGGGGAAACGACGTGAGCATGATCCAGGCGGCCGACTGCGGGATCGGGATCGAAGGGAAGGTACGTGTGCCCCTTGGTCCCTGCGGCCGGCCCCGAGCGACCCCTCCGGTGGTGCGGGGAGAGAGCGGAGCCCACCAGCGCCGGGCCCCTCCCGCGTCCCCGCGTCCCCCAGGAGGTGTGCGGGACCAGCGCCGGGCCCCTTCCGCGTCCCCACGTCCCTGCGTCCCCGCGTCCCCCAGGAGGTATGCGGGACCAGCAGCCTGCAGCCCCTTCCACGTCCCCGCATCCCCCAGGAGGAGTGTGGGACCAGTGCCGGGCCCCTCCCGCGTCCCCGCGTCCCCGCGTCCCCCAGGAGGTGTGCGGGACCAGCTGCCTGCAGCCCCTCCCCCGTCGGGCTCCACGCGTGCCACCAGCGAAACTTTCCTGCCGCCCGCACCCCGTCTCCCCTCACGTTGGCGCAGGCCTGTGGCGGGGGGTTCGTCTGGTGTGGGAATGAGCCCGGTGCATGTCTCGCTTTGCCCGACAGCTGTGCGTCAGGTGGCGCTGTTTGGAGTCCCGCCCCGGCACAGCTCTGTGGTGCGGCCTGCGGCTGCTTAGGGACCCGGGGGCCGCCGTGCGGGCCTGATTCCCGCAGGGCCCACGGGCTCCCGGGTCCCGGCCGGCGGCTCCTGCGGGGCCGCGGGGACGGGCCTCGGTCCTCGGGCGGCCGACGCGGAGAGGCGCTGGGTCCGAGCGGCACCCCTGCTCGTTTCAGGAGGGCAGGCAGGCCTCCCTGGCAGCGGACTTCTCCGTCACGCAGTTCCGCCACATCGGCCGGCTGCTGATGGTCCACGGGCGGAGCAGCTACAAGCGGTCGGCGGCCCTGGGCCAGTTCGTCATGCACCGGGGCCTCATCATCTCCACCATGCAGGTAGCGGGACCGCTGCGGGCGCGGGCGCGGCCGCGTGCAGCCGGTGCAGCGCGGAGGGCCGGCGGGGCTGACGGCCGCTCTCCTCCCCTCCGCTCCCGTCCCCTCCGCTCCCACTCCTGTCCCCTCCGCTCCCGTCCCCTCCCCTCCCCGCCCCTCCCCTCCGCTCCGCTCCCCTCCCCGCCCCTCCCCTCCCCGCCTCGTTCCGCCCCTCCCCTCCCCTCCGCTCCGCTCCCCTCCCCTCCCCGCCTCCCCTCCCCGCCCCGCCCCTCCCCTCCCCGCCCCTCCCCTCCCCACCCCTCCCCTCCGCTCCCCTCCCCTCCCCGCCCCGCCCCTCCCCTCCCCGCCTCGTCCCGCCCCTCCCCTCCCCTCCGCTCCGCTCCTCTCCCCTCCCCGCCCCACCCCTCCCCTCCCCGCCCCTCCCCGCCTCCCCTCCCCGCCCCTCCCCGCCTCCGCTCCCCTCCCCTCCCCGCCTCCGCTCCCCTCCCCGCCCCTCCCCGCCCCTCACCTCCTCTCCGCTCCCCGCCCCGCCCCTCCCCGCCCCTCCCCTCCCTTCCGCTCCCCTCCCCTCCCCTCCCCGCAGGCCGTGTTCTCCTCTGTCTTCTACTTCGCATCCGTCCCTCTGTACCAAGGATTCCTCATGGTGGGGTGAGTGAGCCACGCGCAGTACCGTCTGGGTGACTCCGCGCACGGTCGGCGTCAGGAGCTCGGACCCCCTCGCGATCTGAGCAGAGCGTCTGTTTCCCGGCGGGCGTCCGGGGCGCGGTGAGGCGGGTGGGCGACCGTGACCCCCCTCACGGGCTGGAACACAGGTGGACGTGCGGGGACGTGGCCAGTGACGTGGCCAGTGACGGCCCCACAGCAGGCGCCCCGGGCCGGGACCCGGCGCCACACCAGACCCCGGGAGAGTCTCCCCGCTAGTCACCACGTCTCTCCAGATCCCCCACGGCAGCGACTGCTGCCAGTTTTGCCCGTCGAGCCCGGAGAGCAGGAATTTTCTGTTGCAGTGAATGAAATGGAGCGCCTCTTCCCCTCGTGCCTCAGAGTTACGCCAGGAAATAAGACCTGCAGGACCGTCGGCCTGGCGGTGAAGTCCAGGTTGTGCCTCTCGCACCGCCTCCCCCCTGCTCCCGCAGAGCCCAGCACTCGCTGCCCTGCACCGCCCGCGTGGTCGTTCCCCGGGCTCCATCCGCACAGCATCCCTGCGGCGCAGGCATCAGCGGCTCCCCGTGTCACGGGCAAGGAAGGACACACCCAGGGGCCGGGGAACGTGACAGAGGCAACAGCTCGTAGGGGCAGAGCCGGGGCCTCACACAGCCCGACCTGTCTCCTGCGGGGTTTAGCGGCTTTCCGGGGCAGCAGAGAACGAGCCCGTGAGCGGCTCCAGCCCTCGGGGTTGGGGTTGTTTCGAGTACATTTCATTGACGCGTGCCCAAATGCCGAGGTTCCGGGTGACCCGAGAACCGGGAGCACCAGGCCGGCCCCGTCAGGCTCCCCTGGACACTGATGTCCGGAAGTCCCCGGCGTCGTCCCAGCGCGAGGCCAACGGCAGCTGCTTGCTGCCCCCCCCAAAGCTGCACCCGCTGGGGAGGCGGACAGCAGGCAGACCTGAGCACCGCTCCAGGGGCCCGGGCGGGGTCGCGTGTGTCCTCAGTGCGGCCGCGGGGCCCTCCCACCCGTGGTTGCCGTGGCCTGGGGCCTGGGTCCTCCTGCAGTCCCAGGGCCAGCTGTGCGGCCCAGCCTCACTCCTGATGGCCCAGGCCCGGGGACGGTGACCAGTGCTGGCGCCCAGAGCAGCACACAAACGGGCAGACCCTGAAGGTGCAAAAGGTTTCAGCGCTGTTTCACGTTTTCCGTTGCCTTGGCCTCTGCGACACGTGTCCCATGACTTGCTGTCGGAGCACGGGGTCTGCACACGACGTTGTGACAGCTGGACTGTTTCTGTGGAGGCCGAAGAAAACAGTTCCCGCTTTCTTTCCTGCTGTCAAACTGTGGAGTTGAAACACGAAAAGGAGAATTTAAGGGACAGCGGCGATCCCTTCCTAAATAACACTTGCCCGAGTTAGCGAAAGCACAGCTGTAGGCCTGTCTGCTTTGATGCGTCCCACCACAGCCTGAGCCCTCGTCAGCGGAAGCTGGCTCTTCTGTTGGCTCTTATTCAGAGGTAGTTTCTCTGCAGTCCACGAGAGGCATCCAGAATTTTCTCGAGCCTCGGTGCACTGAGTCTGTTGGCAGTGGAGAAGAGATGCTTTTGTGTTAAGCTTCTTGAAGAGTAAACAGCAAAGTCAGTTTTGCCCTCACCTAGAAAACAACAGTCAGAAGTGGATGTGAAGGAAGGTGATTTTTATCCAAGTCTAACAAGGCCAAAGTAACGTCCTCAGATCAGAAACCCAGCTACAGAAGCTGCAGGACAGTTGGTACAATTCAACTCCGAGTATTTCCTGGCGTTTCCCCACTTTCCTCTTGTTGGCTCGGCAGGGGCACCCGTGAGGTCCGTGTGTCTGAGGCGAGGCACCTGGGCACCGTGGGCGCCCCCCCTTCCCCCCGCCCATCACAGGTCCTGGAAGAAGTTGCGCCCGCCCCTCCAGAAAGCACGCCTCAGCACAGTTCCCGGGGAGCGCGGTGTTCCCAGCCCCTCTGAGAGGCTCACGCGCTCACCAGCAAGTGGAAGTCTTGGTGAGACGCCTGGTGGAGAACCCGTCCCACGTTGCCCGGCCTGCCGGCGTCTCCTGCTCCGAGCAACGTCCTTAGGGCCAGGCCGGCCTTGGTCAGTGGGTCCCTCGTGTGACGGCGGCTGCCGCTCGCAGGACCTGGGGGCCCTGTGTCTGCAGGCACTGTTGGGGGGGAGCAGCTGTGCCCCCGTCAGCTCCTAAATCCTAAGGGGATGGGAATTATTCCCAGAAGGTTGACAGAAGTAACTAGAAATTTGGAGGAAAGGTAGGGCCTTAAACCAGTTTAATTTAACCCAGAAGTTAAAGGTTGGATCTGTAGGTAGCTCCTGTGACCCCGCTGACCTCCGAGAGCACAGGACGGTGGGCAGTAGCCGGAAACACCCTCCCTGAGAACGTTCCTCCCCCACAGCCCCGCAGTGACCCTGGGACCCGCATCGGCAGCTAGGCGAGGTGGCTGGGGTCACTCGCTGTGGTGCTCGGCCACTGGCCGACCTCCCAACTTGAACACTTTCTCACAGATAAAAATGTGAAACCCGGTCCTGTTTTGGGAAAGTCAGAGGTACTTTTCTTCATCCTTTTGCTAAGCATAACCAGAATCTCACAAACATCGTACACAGGACACGCGTGTGGAGATGTGAGAGGGAAGAGGAGGGCCTGGGGCAGCACCACCTGAGCCCCGGGGTCCTGCCGTCTGTGTGTCCCCCCCCCCCCCCGCCCCCGGGACGGACGAGCTGGCAGCTGGAGATGGCCCTGGTCCCGGGGATGAGGACCCCCAGGAGCCTGTGCTGCGGCCGAGGGACAGGAGGGGGCAGCCAGCCGGACAGGGAGGGTCCCTGCAGCAGCCCCCATGCCCCGTCCCTACCTCCCTGGCAGGCACGGTAACAAGCAGTCCTTGGGCGGCATCCGGGGTGGGCGGGGGTGGCACAGCTCCAGGAGACCCAGGCTGCATGGCACCTGAGCGTCCGGGTTTCAGGAGAAAATCAGTCGCCACACCAGGAACCAGGAAGGTTTCCGAGTGAGTCAGAGAGGTTGGATGCCAGCCCCGAGGAGCCCGGGTTAGGTGTGTCTGACGAGGGTGTGAAGCGGCTGTGCAAAAATACCGTAACGAGTAACGGGAGTGTTAGAACCAACAGAAAGACAAGACTCGGCCAAGACATAGAAAATGTGAAGCAGAACCAAATGGAAACGGACCAGAGCGCAGGGCCCACCGCCGGTCGGGACGAATGGCCCAGAGACCCGAGGCCTCCAAGACTCTGGCCTTGTGCCCCTGAAGCCCCGGAGGGAGGGAGGACAGAGGGCAGGGCTGAGGAGACAGAAAGGATGGCTGACAGCTCCCCACACATGGTCCATCCAGGGACATCCACACCAGGATGCTTCAGCCTGAGACTTCAGAAGACAAACTCCTGGGCAGCGGAGAGCTGGGGGGGCGCGGCCGAGGACAGCGGGTTCTCTGCAGAACCCGGTGGGAGGGATGGTGTCCGGGCACACAGCCGCCCAGCAACACTGCTCCCAGGGGAGAGGGTGCACAGGCAGGGCCAGCAGTCTGTTTGAAAAACGAAACCTTCCGCTACCGAATCCCCGAGCACTTACACTCCTGGGCTTACGACCCCAGGTGGCTCCTTTCAGAAATAAGCAACAGCTTGGTTTGACGCGAAGACCCGTGCAGTGAGTATTCATAGCACTTCTATTTGTGGCAGCCGGAAACGGGGAATGACCCCACTGTCCTCCCGTGACCGACAGGGCCGCGGAGGCAGGCACCCCCACCGGGAACACGGGGTGCCCGTGGCCGCAGTGGTGCCTGGAACAGCCTCCTGGGGGTCAGGCTGAGTGCGAGGCACGAGTGTGGCCTTGCGATGACAAAACTGTAGGGTGGGGGGCAGGTTAGCGGATGAGCGGGGGCAGGGGGGTGTGGGAGGGAGGGGCGTCGGGGGCCCCGCTGCTGCCGGTGGAGGTTCTGACCGCCGGCGCCCACACGACACCCGGGCCGCGAGACGGGGCTGCCACCGCCGGGCAAGCTGGGTGAAGCGCACGGGGGTTCTCTGTGATTTCCTACAACTGCCTGTGGGTCTGCAGAGACCTCAAAATACAAAGTGTAGAAAGAGAAAAGTGGACCTGTGTGAGCATTCGTTCCTTACGGGCTGTGTTATTTGGGGTGAGCATTAAGTCCCAGGAAGAAGCCGAGCCTGGCTTTGCTGTTCGGGATTTGGGGCGCCAGCCCCTGACCGCACAGCTGTGTTGACAGGGGTGCGCATTCCTCGCGCTAACCTGACTCCCTGTGGGTTTTAGGTATGCGACCATATACACCATGTTCCCGGTGTTCTCGCTGGTGCTGGACCAAGACGTGAAGCCGGAGACGGCGATGCTGTACCCGGAGCTGTACAAGGACCTCACCAAGGTACCGCCCCGCGGCCGCGCCTCCCGGGACCAGCACGCCCGCTCCTGGTGTTCCGGCTGAGCACCTGCTGTGAGGACGTGTGCCAGCCATGACGCGTTTCCAGGCAGGCTCTAAACAGTCTCTTCTCCATTCTTCCGCATGTTTTTCACTTTTCCTAGTTGTTGTTAACATTTTCCTTTTGACTTAAACGTCAGAAAGGGAAAACCGTTTTCTCAGATGTTTGCAGTCAAGCTCTGTCGTGGTGCGTACGAACAGTTACAATCGCAAAGAGGCTCTGAAGCGTTGGGGGGACTTTGGGCAGCTCGGCAGATGGACCCGGGTCACCCAGTGGCCGGTGCGCCCTCGTTGCCTGTTCCTGCGGGAAGGACGCTTACTGGCAGGACTGACTTCCCGTCCGCTCGCTGCCGCGTCCCAACACTGTGCACGTCAGAGTCCCGTCTGAGATGCGATGGACAGTGTGTCCCTGTCCCCAGGACCCAGGGCTGTGGTCACAAGGATGCTGCGGAGGAAAAGTCCACCCCCAGAAAACACCACTCCCTGAAAGTGTGCAGTACGTACATTTATTTGGCCCCAAACTGCGCTCTGTTCAGGTTGAAGTATTCCCGAACGAAGCTTCGGTGTGTCGTGTTTTTTTATGAGACCATGTTTTCATAACGTGGAAAACAGGAACAGCCCCCAGCTCTCCAGGCACAAGTGACAGTGACCTTGGGGTTTTCCAGAAGGCTAGTCTCCTGAAGGAACACTGAGAACAAAACCCACTAACCCCAGTTAAACCCAGGTTTACAATTGCCAACCTGAAACCACCAAGCCAGATCTTTAAGACCACAGCCGTACGCAGAAGGAATTTGCTGGTGTTAGCACAGACTCCGTTCGGCTGACTGTTGACCCCTCGGAGAGCGCTGGCCCCTTAATGTTAATTAAAGGACATCTATCTCTGGGCGTGGTGGGTTTCTTACGGAGTTGGAGCAAAGGAGATCTAAGGTTCTTGGAAAAAAATACAGAGTGCTCACATTACTTTCGTAGTCAGGACAAAAATAAAGCTAGTGCGTCAGTATCGTGTAAAATAAAATATCAGTCATTACATTCAAGAACATTTAATTTGGTAATAAAATGCAAACATAAAATATATACGTCGAGCACTAGTATCTTGATGGCAATATTATCGTGAATTACAAGGAAAACTGGTTTATTTTAAAACGGCAAAACCGTTATCATTCAGTAAAGCGGTACAGGATCAAAGATCCAAAAACTACAGGAAGCTTTTGTGAGTAATTAGAATTTTATTAGATCGTGTGTTTCCTTATTTTCATAAACTCCAGAAACGTTTACTTAAATGCCGCGTCACACGCCTGAGGCGGAAGCAAGCTTCTCATGTAAGAACGAAACTCCATGAGCTACTCTGAAACCACGGGCAGTTGGTGGCCCAGCCGCCCATGGCCATTACAGGTGGGCCGGGGGGCGTGGCCAGACCATGAAGGACTCAGAGAGCGCAGTCATTACCAGCCGGACGGGGTTGCTCACGGTTGTTCAGGATGTCAAATGCGGATGCCCTAAGTTACCTAGTAACCAGAATATGTTTACAGGGTCACAGGTGGCCACAAATCCGTAAGCTCCCCCATTAGCGGATGCGTTTAAACACAAGGGGACTCAGGAAACGATGTTCAGTTCTGACTGAGTTGGATCTCGTTAAGGTACTAGTTTTTCATTTTTGTTAAGGTGACCAGTTTAGAATATTTCGGTATCCTAAAGTCCGGACATCGTTCCTATGTTATTTTGGCAAGAATTCAGCCACTTATCTTCCCGAAGCATCTTTTCCCTGAGATCTAAAATCTGTTCCTTTTGTGTTTATGGTGTATCTTTGTAAATCTGAGAGCCTTCAAATCCTTTGAAAATGAGGTAGCCTTAAAGTACTCAACCACCTAACTTGATAACAGTTGAGTCGTGTTTTCTTACTGAAGCCAGGGAGATATTTTGAAGCTTCACGTTGCTTCGTAACACTTTGCGGATGACTCAGGAGGCCGGTGGGCCGGCCGGCCGTGGGCAGGCGTGGAGTCGCGGCCACTGGAGGTAGCCGGCTGGGCTCGCAAAGACACACGAAGCCATCACTGGTCCCAGGAAGCCACGTGCAGTCAGGAGAGAAAACAGAAACTCAGAATAAGTTAAACGACACACCGCACAGGACGGCAGCGCGAAACGAGCCACAGACAGATGTGAGCCGTCGTCTGCCGCGCTACACGTCCAGCCCATTTTGAGCCCGAGGTCACGATAAATTTCTCAAATACTTTCAGAGGAAATCGAGGGAAGCAGAGTACGGATCCCTTGCAAAACAGACAGGAAATCCTATGCTTGAAAAGAAAATGCCCTGTTTTTCATACTTCCTTGATAACCAGTCTTTTTGTTCCCGGAGTGTGAAGGATAAAGCGTTCTCCCCTGACTGACTTATCCTAACGGGGTCGGCCAGCCTGAATATCAACGTCCGCCCTGCTCTGCCTGCAGAGCCTAAGCCCTACCTGGAGTCGGTACCTGTCCAGTAATTGTGTCAACGACGGGGTGAAGGACTCCCAACGAAGAGGCCGCCTTCCCTTCTCCTTCCTAAATCCGTATTGTGTTCCTGGCGCAAAGTGCAGTAATGTTTTGGTGTTCCTCTTTTAAAGGCCGGACTCCGCTCTGAACGCCCACACTTTACTCAAGAGGAACAGCCACTTGCACTGTCCCGGGCGCGGCCGGTGCGTCAGGGGCCCCGCGCACTCCCCCCTCTCCCAACTCTGCAGATGGCTCGATTTATCCCAGACGGTCTGTGGCCTCGTAGGAAAGGCCACGTGAGCCGAGATCAGGGGTCAGGACTAGTAAGGTGACCCAGGCTCAGCTCAGCCAGCCCCCATGGTCCTAAAATATCTCAGACCTGTAGCTGTGAAGTCTGAGTCCCAACACATTGTTCTGTGTATTCATGATAAATAACCTGCTAACCGTGGAGGCATCTGGGTTATGGCTGCACTAATTGTCAAGGATTGAAGTCGGTAATACCATACAGTCCTTCATAAACAACCTTGACACCGTTAGACGCTCAACTGTTAGGATTACTTCACTATTTTCTTACTTTCTGTTGAATATTCTCAAGATGGCTTTAGCTCTGAAATGTATGTATTCTTCCATAATTTAGAAATAATAGTGACAAGGCAAGAAAAGGAAACTAAAGACAGAAATCAGGGAGGATCCTTTTGCAGATGAAGTAATCATCTCTGGAAAATCCCGAAGCATCCCCAAAACCCTTCTAGACTAGTAAGGTTAGTTACCTAGTAGTAACTAACTACTAGTTACTAGTAGTTAGTTAACTAATAGTAGAAAAATATATTTAATAAGAAAGAAAAAATATATTTAAAATAGATTTTAAAATATTTAAAAATATATTTAAAGTATATTTTAAAATGTTTAAGAATCTACTTAAAAATATATTTAATCATTTGTAATTCTGTATATTAGCAATAAACAGTTGAAATCTGAGAAAAGTTTTTAAACTGCGTTTGCAGTGACATAAAGTAAAGTTGGCTTAATGACGAAACGTGTGTGGGGTGTGGATGCTGGAGGCTGTAGGGTGTGAGAGAGGTCTTTAAAGGTCCAAAAGAGAGGTGCCTGGGGGGCTCAGCCAATTGAGCATCTGACTTGTTGATTTCAGCTCAGGTCATGATCCCAGGCTGTGCTGACAGCACAGAGCCTGCTTGGGATCCTCTCTCCTGCCCTTATGCTCCCCATCTCAAATTTAAAAATTAATAAATAAAAATGCAAAAGAACATTTGTGACTGGAAGGCAGCGTGGCCAAAAGCTGACAAGCTGATTCCAAAATTAAAACGTTTTTACAAAGGGGAACAAGGTTGGAAGACTCAACTGTACCCGATTTCAAGACTTTCTATTCGGTAGTAACCAATCCACCAGATTATCGGCAGAGGACAGACACGTGGGCCAGCGGGGTCGACAGCCCGGAGGGAGAGCCACCGTGTCACAGCTGATCTTTGACAAGCGTGAAGGGAAATCCAAAGGAGAGGGGTCATCTTGTCAACTGATGTTGTCGGAACCACTGGCAGAGATGGAGCCTCCACCCACTCCTCACATTTTGGGGGAAACCCACTCAAGATGAGTCCTAGACTTTAATACTGTTAGCCTTCCGGAAGAAAATGGGGAAGAACCACGTGCGTGACCTTGGGGTAGGCATAGTTCTTAGATATGGGGCCAGATGCATGATTCAGAAAGGAAAAACTTGGCAAGTTAGACTTTATCATAATTGAGAACTTTAGTTCTGTGAATGACACTGTTAACAAAATGAAAGGGCCAGCTACAGATGGGGAAAATACTTGCAAATCATGCAAGACAGAGGACTTGTATCCAAAATACAGTAAAACCTTGGTCTCAGCATAATTCGTTTCGGAAACATGCCTGTAATCCAAAGCATTTGTGTATCAAAGCGAATCTCCCCACGAGAAATAATGGAAAGTCAGATGATTCATTCCACAACCCGAAGATTCATATAAAAAATTATTATAATACTGTGATGTAAGGTAATAAGGAAAATACAAAATACAAAATAGAAAAATAAATTGACCTGCACTTACCTTTGAAAACCTTTGTGGCTGGTGTGAGGGAGACAGGAGAGAGGAGGGTTACTGTGTAGGACGACTTTCACTACCACTAATGGAATCACTGCTATCTGTTGACTCGATGGAATCTTTCTCTGCGTGGGGGCCATTGTATACACTCGCCCGGATCACGACTACGGTGCAGTATTAATAAACTCTCGTCATAGACTGTATGTAATGTAACTGGCAGTAAGGCAGCAGAGGAGAGGGTCTGTATCTGCAGGCAGCCTGACCTAGAAGGAAGCAAAGGACTGTCCGTAGGTGCTTGGCACACGAGTGCCAGTTGTGGGCACCTTCCAACGTCCAGAAAACTCACTGATTTCTGCCAAACACCGAGGCCTGAGACCCAGCATCCAAGCATATGAGACGATCACCCACAGTCCCGCAGAGAGAGAGAGAGAGGAACCCTTGGCTCAGTTGTGATCATGTGACGTTCTGCATCATATTCTACTCCCAGCAAGACATCGCTCATGTATCAAGTTAAAATTTGTTAGAAATGTTTGATCGTCTTTCGGGACACTAGCAGGACAAGTTCCTCGCCACCCAAGGTTTTATCTTGGATAAATATAAAGAACCCTCAAAACTCAAAAAGAAGGCCACCCAATTTTTTAAACAGGCAAAAGACGAACTGACGTGACACCCAAGGTCACGACATGCAGGTGGCGAGTGAGCGTATGTGAAACTCCCACCACCACCCACTGTTGCTGGGGGGCCGGCGACGACCCCCCAGGCAGGCAGGTCCAGAGCGTCGGCTGCAGCGCGGGCTCTCCCACGGCTGACGGAACACAGGATAGCACAGCCGCCCAGACGGAGCGTGGCTTGGAGTCTCTTGTGAAGTTAGACACGCACTGAGCACGGGAGGCAGCAGTCCTACTCCTGGGCCTTCACCAGAGAGAGATGAAGACTCGTGTTCACACGGAATCCTGTAGATAAATGATTACGGGAGCTTTGCCATAATTGCCCAAAACTGCAGACACGCACTGGGATAGTGTTCAGCAGTGAGAAGAAAAACCATCAATCCAGCAACACGGACGAGTCTTGAATGCGTTTTGCTACACAAAAGAAGTCAGGCTCAAAAGTCCGTAAGATCCCATTCGCCTGCCAGCCTGGGAAATGCAGAGTGATGGGGACAGAGGACAGGGGGGTGGCTGCCCAGGGTCCAGGTAGGGAGGCTGAGAAGGGCAGCTGGGGGCAGCTGAGCTGATACGGTGTGGCCCCTTGTGATCCCTCGGTCTCAAACCACATGACCTTCAGGTGGATTAACCTTTCCCAAAATTTGCTTGATTTTATTTTTTACAGTTTGGGTTGGTGTCTAATAGAAAAGTACTTTCGGGTCTTTAAGATTTCATATTGAAATATTGAAATATTTAAATATAGTAACAAGCATTTATTCAGTACTCAGTAGTTCTGGCTTTATGCTTGCTGTCTTCTATCCGCATGAGTATGTGCCATGATCATCTGTATTCACTTGGAGGAAACCTCTCATCCCGAGGTTAGCTATGTGCCCTGGGGCGTCCCAGGCAGGACTCAAACCCGGGGCGGCCGGTCCTGAGCGGTGTCTGCCTGTTTGCCCGGACAGAGCTCCTGCTGAAGGAGTATCCCGTGCGTGTGTGAGGCAGGGGTGTGAAGAGCTCCACCAGTCAGTGGCAGACACGTTCTTCCTCTCCCAGAACCGAAGGAAAGGCGTGTGTGGGCCCACGAGAGCCGCTGGACGAGTGGAATGGAATTGTGTTCGTGCACGGCACACTTGTACCCCCGAGTACGGCGAGACTCTTGCTTTCGTCTTCCAGAGCCATTAACAAGCATCACATCTAGAAGCTAGTGGTTTATGCATGTTTTTCAGGTTTTTTCTCCAATTTATTGTATCGACAGTTCTTATGCCCATCTTGTAGCGTTTTGCCCTAGGAACCTACAGCCTGCTTGGATACAGGAGCTCCGCGCACACTGATACGTTCTCTTTAACAGACACCGTGTGATGATTTTGTCGCTTCTGATACAAGAAACAACACAGATACCCCTTTGTGTCTTTCACTATATAAACTGATTATCGTGTCACATACATAACGTTGAACAGATGTCAGCAAATCTGGCTACAGACTAAATCTGTTAGTTTTACATCAAAAAATTTAAGTTCTCTTTTCAAATACTCAGATAAAATCGGCCATGTGCTTAATGACATGTGCATTTTGTTGAGGATCAAACACCTGTTGGCGTCCAGTCAGAGAAGTGTGCTTGGGAAATCGGCACTGAAAGGACCTGTGTGACACAGGTTAACGTTCTCCGCCTTTTTTAAATCAGCATTGCCTTTCAAAAACACCTGTTCGGGGCGCCTGGGTGGCTCAGTTGGTTGAGCGTCCGACTTCGGCTCGGGTCACGATCTCACTGTCCGTGGGTTCGAGCCCCGCATCGGGCTCTGTGCTGACAGCTCAGAGCCTGGAGCCTGTTTCGGATTCTGTGTCTCCCTCTCTCTCTGCCCCTCCCCCATTCATGCTCTGTCTCTGTCTGTCTCAAAAATAAATAAATGTTAAAAAAAAAAAATTAAAAAAAAAGAAACACCTGTTGTATTTGAACCTTACTTTTCACACGTACGTATGCTAAGGACTCGGGTTTGGCGTGTAACTCAGGAAGATGCTGGAGTGGCCACACGTGTCTCACGGCATGCGTCTCTTCTGTGAAGTTGTCACCTGACTAGGTGATCACGGCTCGGATGCAGACTGCTCTGCAGGTCGTCATGGAAATGCCCCCCTCCATCTCCCATATTCCTTTGCTGGCATCTGACGGCACTTCGACTCGGAGACCACCCACCTCCCCGGGCAGGGGGACCCTGGTCACAGACACAGCTTCGGACTCTGGTCATTTGCAGTTGACTCTTGAACCTTGGGGGGGTCAGGGGCACGGACACTGTGTACAGTCAGAAATCTGCAGATCACTTTCGACTGCCCGACACGTAACTGCCAACAGCCTGCTGCTGACCAGAATCCTCACTCGTCACGTAAACCTTTGATTAACGTGGGCTTTGAATATCACGTGTTATATACATCACACACATCACAATAAAGTAGGCTGGAGAAAAAAACGTTAAGAAAATTACAAGGAGGGGCACCTGGGTGGTTAAGTTGATTGAGCATCTGACTCTTGGTTTTGGCTCAGATCATGATCTGTTTGTGGGTTTGAGCCCCGCATGGGGCTCTGTGCTGACAGCTTGGATTCTCTCTCTCTCTCTCTCTCTCTCTCTCTCTCTGCTCCTCCCTAGTGTTCTCTCTCTCTCTCTCTCTCCCTGAAAATAAACTTAAAAAAAATCATAAGGACAAGAAAATACATTTTCACTACCATATTTATTTAAAGAAGAACCCTCACAGTTCAAACCCATGTCAAGGGTCAGATGTACACATCAGCACAGCTAACCTGCAACGTGGACTTACGGAAAGCCCCAGACTCTCTGTGTCTCTGCATCTGTAAATGGGGACGATGTCTGCCCGTCTCACCACAACGCTGCATGGATGAGAACGTTGAAGCAGCGGTGTGGAAGAAAGGCAGTGGTCTGTGAGCACGCGCATCTATCTGGTGGTGGCCCCGAGGGGCTCTGTCCGAGTGTCTGTCATTCTCACGGCCTTGTCTAAGGAGCATTGCCTGGGAGCAGCCCTTAGCGCCAGCAGGTCAGTGCGGTTGGTTAATGGCCGAGTCTTCCCTCTTGGGTGTACATGTCTTCGGGACGGAAGTCAGGCAAGGCCGCAGGCCGTGCTCCACCATCCTGGACGCATCCCGAACAGCCCGGGCTAAGTTGCGAAAGTGAAGGTGGCTGTACGAAAACCACTCTGTCTGTCACTCTTGGACTCGTTTCCAGAAAGGATCTCAGGGTTCATAAGCTCCAACTTGAGCAGAGGTAGACCGTCCGTTTTTATCTGGAGAAACTAAAAAATAAACATGGAGATGTTTGTTCGGAAGAAGTAAGGGCGTAAATGAAGTTGTTTTTACGACAAAGTCTTCATCTGCTAGTGCATTTAAGCGTTTGCTTACGCACATCCACTCCTGGGAAGCCAACGAGCGTGTGGCTGCAGGTCACCAGAGGTCAAACGAGACATGGCTGCATGCCACAGGGGCACGCGGGGGGCGCAGGCAGGCTGTGGGGGGCGGGGGGTTGGGCCTCGGGGCCTTTTAGCATTTGTGCTCATTCCTGGCTGTTTGAAAAGCTGTGTGTCACGCGTGTTCTGCTCCATTAACTAAGATATTCCACTGTTTACCCCTAGGGGAGATCCTTGTCTTTCAAGACCTTCCTCGTCTGGGTTTTGATCAGCATTTACCAAGGTAAGACGGGCCTGTCTCTCCGGGACTGACGCGTCGTGTCTTCTAGCAACGCCGTTCTCACCCCTCGATTCAATTCCAGAAGGCCACAGCTCCATCAGCAGCCCCGGACCCCTGCACGCCGCAGTGTGGCCTGATGTTTTGACTGGCGTGCGTCACCTAAAAACTGACCTGTTTTTAATGAACTGTTAACCCAGGAACATCTCCACACGCACCTACACATTGTGTGCCCCACGCAGTGGTTTCCCTTCAAGGGTGAGAAACCTCACTTGGGTGGACAGGAGCCAGCAGCCACCTGGGCTGGGTGCTCCCGATAAAGGGGAGGTCGCGGACAGTCAAGTAACCCCGCGTGCGTTCCCTCGAGAGCAGAACTGCTGGGGGGAGAGGCGACGCGGCCTTTCCTCCAGGTTGTAAACGGTTCCTGTGCCTCCGCTTGGGGCCACGTCTTGTTTTATCCGTAATCCGGAGTTTCCGTAAATCGTCAGTCAGCGCGACGTGTGGGGTGCACGCAGTCCCGTATTTTAAGTGTGACTCTTGTCAGGTGCTGCTTCTGTGACGTCGCCCCGCCGGCTTGCACGGCGCTCGTTTCGCACCCTGATCGCAGCCGCGTGTCCCCTGCTTGTGTGTTCCAGGTGGCATCCTCATGTACGGGGCCCTGCTCCTGTTCGAGTCCGAGTTTGTGCACGTGCTGGCCATCTCCTTCACGGCGCTCATCCTCACGGAGCTCCTGATGGTGGCCCTGACCATCAGGACGTGGCACTGGCTGATGGCGGTGGCCGAGGTCCTCAGCCTGGGCTGCTACGTGGCCTCGCTGGCTTTTCTGAATGAGTATTTTGGTAAGTTGCCTTGGAAATCTGGTTTGTTCAAAGTGTTTTTGAACATTTTTTATTGTTGCTTCTTACCACGTCGTCTTAAACCACAGATCACGGTAAAACCCACGTCAGAACACTTCACGACAGAAAAAGCTTGTTTTCGTGGAAAGATTAAAGTCCTTGTCATAATTTGAAAAATTCAGATCGTCAGCACGCTGGCTTCTGAAAAGACACTGAAGATGACCGTTTCCATAAGTCTCCACGGTTTGTCCCTCTTCCCAGGGGACGGGCGGGCTTGCCCCCGACACGGAGGCCACAGGGCCCCACGGCGGCGGCACGAAGCGCCGTGGGCACTGTAATGGGGTCACTGGGCATGCTCACCCCCACTCCGCTGTCCCTGGCCTAGCGACCTTGACAGGGTGGCCTCACGGAACCTGTCCCCACACGTGGCTGCTGGTCCACACTCAGACTGTGGCTCCGGTTGCCACCAGGCTGGTCCTGGTCACCCTGCCGTACAGATCGGAGGGAGAGTGGGCCAGAGTCGCCCTCACCTGCCACCTGATGCCACCTGCCCAGGACCCGCCCGACTGCCTCAAAGCGCTTCCCTCGGGAGGGACTCCTGCCCGGAGAAGCCCCACGCGGTCCCTTCGTCACGTTGTCCTCACCACACAGCAGCTCCTCCCTCCCTGTTGCCAGTCTCGGGCCTTTCCAGCCGGAGGTGGACGCCCAGTGGCCAGTTCTGTTGGGCGCCGTCCTGGAAGGGATTGATGTGGCCTTGGGACTGCAGGGATTTTAGAACTAGGGCAGCGAGAAGACAGGATATGGTCAGATGAGCCCAGAGATGATGTTTGTCCTTCGGGCATCACCGTCAGGTGCTCGGGCCTCCCCCCCACCCCGAGCCCCGGCCCCCGCAGGGTGGAAACGGTTCTTGGGTCCACACTGCACGTCAGAAACTCAGCTCAGTGACTGCTTTCCCGATCTGATGTGGAACTTCCCAGGGGACTTTGAGAAAAGGGAAGACTGCGTCGTGTCCCTGGTGGTTTCGTCAGCGCCAATAACCCAGCAAAAGATGCTGCCTGCTCGTACCCGCTGTCGCTGTGCAAAGCCACTCAGTCGCACTCTCGTGTGACCAGTGCAGAGGACTTCCCAGCACCTCCCCCCCCCCCCAGAGCAGCAGAACTGGGGTCGCCTCAGGGCCTTGTGACATCAGCCTGTGGCCGGCCTCCCAGCAACCAGTAAACCCGAACGGCCTCCAGACAGCCCCTCTTGTGACCATGGTCTGTGCAGGCCAGCCCTTCCTTTAAGTTCACTCACTGAGGATTCAGTTCTGTCACCTGCCCCACGCGGCTGGACGCCCAGCCTGACGGGCGCCTGACACACCCCACAGAGGTTCCCAGCAGCGCATCGTGGCTCCGGTGAGCGGAGAGCAGACAGCTGGGGAGAAGCCCTGACAGACAGATAGCCGCAGCCCCGGAGGGGGGCACAAACCTCAGAATGAGAGGAGCTATGTCCGGTGGCCCAGAACAGGGCGGGGGGAGTAGCGTGATAACAGAGACGTCGCAGGAGTGGAAGATACGACCAAGGAGCCCTCCCCGAAGGTGAGCAAAGAGGCGGAGAGAGAGTTCGTGGGGTGGAAACCAGGAGGAGCACAGGTCCCTGCCCTCGACCACCGGGATTCCCAGGAAGAGAACACACAGCATGGGAATGAGTTCGGAAACAGCACAAGAAAAAGCCAGATCCGAAGTCCCTGTGTCTGCGGGGACAAGACGGGATGCACACCGGACCCACCCTCCTCGGAAGCTCCAGACGCCCCCGAGGATGGGAAGTCCCCACGGCTCCGAGGGAGAGGCCAAAGCAGCCTCTGCGGGCGGTCAGGAGCGTGAGCGTGCCCTGCAGAGGCGTCCGGGTAGTATGAGTCGCTGCCCCAGGTTCCGAGGGCAGCGTGCACAGCTGAGCGGGAGAGCGGCTCCGGCCTGGCCACGGGGAGAGGAGGGGACGGTGCGGACGGACACGCACGCTCCGTGAAAGCCACTTCTGGGAGCACTGTCCGAGGCCGCCGGCCGACGGAGGCTGATTCCCGGGCCCGGCCCGTCTGCAGGAGAGCCGGGGGCTTCCGGAAGGTCTCCGTGTTGCGTGGCCTCTTTGGGGGCAGGTCACGGTCCTGGCAAGGGCTGTGCTCTGGGGCAGCACCAAGGCGTCGAGGGCACCGCCGGGCCCGGGTCCAGGCTGGCCTGCGCGACTCCAGCCAGCGCCTGCCACCCGGGGCGCGTGATGAGGCCACGTGCCGTGGGCGCACCGCTCCTGTGGCTTCACGGGGCATCGGGCAACTTGCTGCCTGGGCAGGTGCAGGACCCCGCGGGAGGGAGCTTCACGGTGAGGGGCGCGGGGCGTGGGAGTCACTCGGGTGAGTGCCTCCGAGAGCCAGCGTCTTGCCGTTGGTGCATGTGGGGTTGCGGCAGGCGGGAGGAGGTGAGAAGGTAGAGTGCCGCGTGGCCCTGGGGATGAGGGCGGGAGGACGGCCCTGGAGTCTACATGGCTTGCCCCCCTTCAGATGCTGGCGGGCCCTCCCTGATGAGCCGTCGGGTCAGAGCATCGCCTGTCAGTATGTCGACGTGTGTCAGAAAATTCGTCTTGAGGCAGAAGCCTTGGTCCCTGAAAATCAAAACGGCGACGTTTTTTCTGTGAGTAAGCAGCGTTCCAGGCCACACCATGAGCCTTTGGGGCAAAGTTGTGTTCACCAGGAGAGAAAGAGAAGAGCCTCAAACTGCTGTGGAAGAGTACGACACAGGCACAGTTGTCTGGGGTGAGGACTGATGGTCACGCACAGCAGCCCCTCCCGGAAGCACGTCTGTCCTTCGTGTCAGGACCGGTCACCAGCGACCTTCGTGTCAGGTGCGGGACCTTCCAGTAGGCGTGTGCACACGGCACCTGGGGAAGCGCCACACACAGCGGGTTTTGCCTTTGAGACTAAATCCCCCGGAACCTTGAGGTCTGGATCCTATAGGGAATGTTGGGGGATGCGCCTTAAAGTTGCAGTAAGTTGGGGCGCGTGGGGGCTCAGTCGGTCGATCGTCCGACCCTTGATTTCGACTCAGATCGTGATCTCACAGTTCATGGGATCCAGCCCCACCGTCCTGACAGTGCGGTGCTTGCTGGGGATTCTCTCTGTCCCTCTCTCTCTGCCCCTGCCCTGTTCGCACTGGCTCGCTCCCTCAAAATTAGAAAATAAACATTTAAAAAATGAGTAAGTTGCCATGAGTCAGTTATTGTCTTTCGGTTATGGTTTAAAACATCTTACGGGGCGCCTAGTGGCTCAGCCGGTTGGCCTTCTGACTCCTGATTTCAGCTCAGGTCATGATCCCAGGCCGTGGGTTGGAGGCCCGCATCGGGCTCCTCACTGGCCGTGGAGCCTGCTTGCAACTCTCTCTCTCTCTCTCTCTCTCTCTCTCTCTCTCTCTGTCTCTCTCTCTCTGTCCCCCCCCATCTCCCCCTCCCTCTCTCCCTCCCCCCCTCCCTCCCTTCCTCCCTCTCTGCCTCTCTCCCCTGCTCACGCTTGTTCTAAATAAATAAGTAAACTTTACAAAAAAGCAACACTGTATGCCAACACGACAGGCAGGAACACGAAAGCAGTGAAACCACAATTACAGATGCATTTCCCATGGTCACGTTTACCACTGGCAGCTTGCGAGGTCCTGCTACCCCCTTCGCCTCTCCTCTGTCGTCCCCGTTCCTGGCCTGTTTTCAGACAGGTGCAGGCAGAGTGTCTCCGGAGCTTTCTTAGCTGATGTTCTTGTTTCTTTCACAAGGACACAAATTTAGCAGAAGAGTTGGAGACAGGCAGTGATGACCAGTCTCCCCCAGTTTCTCGCTGACTCTCCTTGTGCCACAGGTTGGCATTGGGCTGTTCCCCGCTGAGGTTCCCCCACCTCTGCTGGGTGAGGGCAGGTGCCCAGGCCTCTGCATCTGCTGCTGAGAATCGCGTCCGTCAGGGCGCCGTGCATCCCTCCCTGCGGCTGGTTTTGCTTTTCTGTCTTTAGTGGTTGAGGCCCTGGAAAACACTGGCAGGGTTTTTCAAAGCACGGTTAAATCCAGACCATATCCAACCGTCTGCGGGCTCGGCCCTGGCTTCGACGCGTGTGGAATCCGTGAGTCCTGCCAGGGCGAGAACGAGCACTGAGTGTGGGCTCCCGCACGCGCCCTTCCCAGGACGCATCCGGGCAGCCCGGCTTTCTCCGCCTGGGCGGAAAGGCGAGCCTGCGGGCCCCTCGGGCTGACGGCCCCACCCGCCAACACAGAGGTCGCGGTGCGCAGGGTCACCTCCCAGACCGGGTACGACAGACCGCGCCGAGCCTCCACCCGCCGGAGGGCATTTGGGGACGTCATACTGGGTCTCTAAGATCTGGCTTCCGTTTCTTCTGCTGAAAGAGCCCATCACGCCAGGTGCGCGGGCCCGTCTCTAGCGTCTGCGGGGACGCGCCACGGCCGCGGGTCTGCGGCTTCGGGCCGCCTCTTCAACCTGTTCCTGCCTCTTCCCTACAGATGTTGCCTTCATCACGACCGTGACCTTCGTGTGGAAAGTGTCGGCCATCACCATGGTCAGCTGTCTGCCGCTGTACGTCCTCAAGTACTTGAAGCGGAAGCTGTCTCCCCCCAGCTACACCAAGCTCACGTCCTAGGCCGGCCACAGCGGCAGCTCGGGGGCCGTGCGGGGCTGCGGGGAGGTCGGGAAGGGACGAGCCCGAGGGCCCGGAGCCCCCGCCGCCTGGACGTTCCCGGCCCGCGTGGCGAGTCGCGCTCACTGTTGCTCACGACTGCGTTTCCGTGTCAAACCACTCGCGTTTCTTTTGAAAAGAAGCCCTACTTCTCTCACTGTTACTGTAAAGCATTCATCTGACTCTCGTGTTCTGAGAATTAAAATGAGTTTATTTAGCATTTGGCCATTTCCTAACATTCAGATTCTCTCTCCGATGTCACGGTAGAGAAAGCCCCTTCCGCTCAACCAGAATAAAGTCTAGACGCCAAACGCTGGTGTCTGTGTTTGCTGCCGATGCCTCCCCGCCGGTCACACTTCCCCCGCGGGGACTCGAGTTCCCAGCGTGAAGGGCCGCGTCTCCACACGCGCTGCGGCCAAGGCGGAAGAGGGGCCGCCACCAGCGACGTGCGCTCGAGGGCGTCGCCGCTGAGTGAACCCGCTTCTAACGGGGAAACCCCCGTGCCGGGTCTGGAAGTGGACCCCGGCGGTCCTGTGCGCGCACAGCGCTGCCTCGCCCGCCCCGTCCCCGCTGGTCCCGGCGCTGGGGTCGTAAGCGCGCACACGCACCCGACAGCGTCCTGCTAGAAGCAGC
Source organism: Panthera leo (assembly GCF_018350215.1). Lineage (NCBI taxonomy): Eukaryota > Metazoa > Chordata > Mammalia > Carnivora > Felidae > Panthera > Panthera leo. The sequence continues at coordinate 93,694,802 of NC_056690.1, forward strand.
CCGTGTGTTTCCGGCTGCCATTAGGGTTTCGTGCGCCCACGCAGCTGTGTTCGTCCAATGGGGCGTTTTTCCAGCCGCAGAGGTGGCCCCCACCACTCTGTGGAGCACCCTGGGTGTCACTGGTGACCCCCGACCCCCTGCCCGTCACCAGGAGCGTACTGGGGGGTTCCGAGCGGTGGGCTCTTGGCTGGAAGGGCAGCTCCTCCCTGTGTCCCGAGGCCGGGTGCCTCCCGTGCCAGGTGGTTCCGGTCTGTTCTCACCCTTCAGCTCGGCCTCCCCCCGCAGGTGGCCCGTCCCCCAGTCACCACGGGGTCATCAGCCACCGGTGGAGCCGCACACCGTGTCCTCGGGCACCACCCACCGACCCGGCGTCCCTGCGGTGTCCTCCCAAAGCGGAAAAGCAGCAGCTGTGAGGAAGGAGCGCGGGCAGGAAGCTGCTTCGGGGCGGGGGGGGGGGGTGGCCAAGCGCTGGGGTCCCCGCTGCCGGCCCGACGTCGCCATCTCCGGCCGCGGAGCCGGCCCCGCGCGCTGTGGGCTCAGGTCCTGAGGCCACCGCGCACGCAGCCTGTGGCGGGGACGGGAGCACACCCTGAACTTGGGGCATCACAGAAATCTCAGCCCGTCCACAGCCGACGGCCTGTGGGACACGCAGGATGTCCCAGAGCAAATGGGGGGTCCGCCTCGGAATTGCTTGGTTCCGACATAATGAGTTGTGAGCGACCAGAAACCTGAGAAACCAGGAAGCGCTGGGAATGGTTCTGCAGAGTGATGTAAAGATCCAGAGGGACGCCTGGGTGCCTCAGTCGGCTGAGCGTCCGACTCTGGGTTTCGGCTCAGGCCATGGTCTCTCACGATTCGTGGCATCGAGCCCTGAATCGGGTTCTGCACAGACAGCACGGAGCCTGCTTCGGATTCTCTGTCTCCCCCCCCCCCCCCGCCCCTCCCCCACTCACACTCTCCCTCTAAAAATTTTTAAAATAAAAATAATGAAAATTAAAAAATACAGAAACTTCTCCAAGCCATGGGGTCTTAGCTGGACTCTGACTAAGCAGACGGAGCTCGACCTGAGTCCTGAGAAATGAAGGTGCATTACGTCCGAATTAGACTCCGAGCTCAGGTGTGTTTTCATCTGCGAAGGGGGAGCGATCTCTGCCACCAGGGCTGAGTGACGGGACAGTGGCAATAACAGAAGCTCTCCGTGGGCGGCTGGCGCACGGTGGTGGCACGGGCGATGTCTGTGACTCCAGCCCTCTGCCAGGTGACACAAGGCGGCTGCCCCACGAGGGTCACCCGGTCCCAGTCAGGTTCACGTGTAGGAACCAGCCCTGCAGAGACGGGAGGGCGCTGCACGGGGAGGCGGCGGGCAGCGACCGTCCCCGCGCTTGGTCCCCGGCCCAAGTCGCCAAGCCCCGTCAGCTCTATTTGCGAAAGCTGTCCGACCCTGTAGGACTTCAGGGTTGCTTTGCCGCCTTTTGGGCGTGCAAAGTGCGTTTTAATTGTCTGATAGCGTAGCCGTGTTCTCCCTGTCTGCTGTGAGCCACACGCAGTGCGTGGTGTCTGTTGTGCACACAGTGGGTGTGCACGGTGCCCGTGGTGGGTGCCCGCGGGGCAGGTGCTGCCCTCGCAGGGATGGGCCTGCTCCCCTGCCGAGGAAGCTCGCCGAGGTGGAGAGGCGCGCTCCGGAAGCCAGGGGCGGGTGACCGGCTCCTCCGAGGAGGCGAGGCCCACGCTGAAAAAGAAGCGGCAGCAGCTTTCTCCAGGCCCCGCGGTGGGGGAGCTCGGCAGGCCGGGGCGGGACCAGAGGCCCACAGCTGGCAGGCACCCGTTCGTGACCTGGAGAGGTCACGAACGCTTTGGGCGGAGGACGACACCGCGCATCAGACAGCCCCAGGGAATTCGACGAGCGACAGGAAAGGGTCTCGAGGTCAGGAGGTGGAGGGCGCGTGCGGAGGCCTGTGTGTTCACAGACCGTGACAGGCGGTCAGGACAGCCCGCCGCCAGGGAATTTAGGCCAGTTCGTGTTAATGAGGAACACGGGCACAAGAGGGGCCTGGTGTCAGGAGGTGCTGAGTGTTCTACCCCAGTGCCTCACTGCCGCTGGAGCTCTGACGCGTGCGGTAGGGCGGACGGGCGGGTGACGCGGTGGGCAGGTAGATGAATGGGCAGGTGGGAGAAGGGGTGGATGAAGGCACAGTTGGGTGCATGGGTGGATGACAGGGTGGGCGGGCAGGTGGTGGGTGGCCAGGTGGATGAGTGGAAGGATGGGTGGACAGGTGGGTGAACGGACGGATGGGAGGCCAGGTGGATGAACGGATGGATGGATGGATGGATGGACAGATGAATGGACGGATGGACAGGTGGATGAATGGACAGATGGATGGACACGTGATGAAAGGACACATGGATGGACAGGTGGATAAATGGATGGATGGACAGGTGACGAATGGACAGATGGATGGACAGGTGGACGAATGGACGGATGGATGGACAGGTGGATGAATGGACGGATGGATGGACAGGTGGATGAATGGACGGATGGGAGGACAGGTGGATGAATGGATGGATGGATGGATGGATGGATGGACAGATGAATGGACGGATGGACAGGTGGATGAATGGACAGATGGATGGACACGTGATGAAAGGACACATGGATGGACAGGTGGATAAATGGATGGATGGACAGGTGGATGAATGGACGGATGGATGGACAGGTGGATGAATGGACGGATGGATGGACAGGTGGATGAATGGACGGATGGATGGACAGGTGGATGAATGGACAGATGGATGGACACGTGATGAAAGGACAGATGGATGGACAGGTGGATGAATGAACGCATGGATGGACAGGTGGATGAATGGACGCATGGATGGACAGGTGACGAATGGACAGATGGGTGGACAGGTGGATGAATGGACGATGGGCAGTTCGGTGGATGCCCTCTACAATTTTGTCCTATTCCAGACAAGCACCTATTATCACGTGTTGTCCTCAGTATTTCTGAATATTGAGGGCTGAGCTGTGTTAGCAAAGCCCACAGACTACACCCCAAGGAGCCAAAGCAGATCGCAGAAGTGGCCACCTGTTCCTTGCTGCTTAGGCCAAAGAGGCCCCTTGTCGAAATGGGATGGCCCTGGAGTGACTGCCTCGGACCCTGTTCGTCCTGTCCTGGCTCTGGGGGCATGAAGGCTCAGGGTCATCGGGCAAGGGACCCCCAGTGAGGAGTGGACTCCCACCTGTGGAAGGAGGCCACGACCCCCTGCACCTTGAGCCCCGTTGGGAGGCCCCCGTGGGCTCTTCTTGTCTCCCCCCCTGCCTCCCGCATCACTAGGGAGCCCAGGCTGCTGTTCAGGGACACAGGTCAGGGTCTGCTGCCCTTGTCACCTGGGCCCCTGACCCACAGATCTGCCTGCCTCACTCAGCGTCACCACATCTCACCTGAACGCTGCAGACTCAGCCCAAGGGGCCGGGCCCCAAGCAGATGCCAGCACCACCACCACCCCCCACCCCCGCCAAATTCCTCAGGCTCTGAGGACGAGGAGACCCACAGAAGGCCCCCCGTGTCCTCCAGAGGACATGCTCCCCCCGCCCCAGAGATGGGGTCACCTCCCTCCACCCCAGATCGTGTCCACCTGACGTGCCCCACGGCCAGTACCTGTGAGCAGGTGGGTCACCTTGGACGGCCCGGGCTTGACCGAGACCCTGCCCTCCTCCCTCCCGGACTTCCGTCCAAGGAGGTTATGTCCTGGGATTCCTTCGGTGGAACTGGAAGAGAAACAGGTAGGCGCTGACCCGGTCTGGTGTTTGGGGGCAGAAGGACACCTGAGTTTAGGGCTGTTCGGGCATGGCCACCGTCACGTCCCCCTCTACCAGTTCTCCCCTCAAGTCCTTGGGGGTGGGCTGGCCTTGTCCCCCTCCCAGGACAGCAACGGTCACCTGACGCCTCTGAAAACTTTTGACAGGGTGTGTGGAGAAACCAAGGCACAGGGAAGTTTAAAGTGATTTCCCCAGAGCCTGGGAGGCCGTCTGCTCCTTCCTGGCATTAACCTGAGGCCGAGGTGCATGAAGATCCCTCCCCAGACGGTGCGGTGGGGACTCGAGGGGAGCCGTGTTGCCCCCCCAGGGCGAGTGGTCAGGCTCCGCCCCTCTCGGTGGCCCCCTCCCAGCCCGGCAGCCACCAGGACAGAGCGCGGCAGGCTTTCCCGCCAGGACCCTGCAGCCAGCCTCCGGGCCGCCGTGTCCCCCTGTGACGGGGCTTTCTGGCACGTCTCCTGAGAGCTTTCGTCTTAGAATAATGTCGGACCAACAGAGGAGCTGCAAAGACAGTCCGTCGGAGCCCCCCTTTCCTCCCGCAGCCTCCCCGGGCCGAGCGGCCTCCCCTACAAGGGCTCTGTCCCACTGGCCCAGAAGGCCTCTCGTGTCCCTCCGTCCTGGCGGCGGGGAGTGCCGGGTGGAGTTGTGGGGGCCACTCTGAGGCAGGAACGTGGCACCGACGTGCGTCCTCGGGCATCTCCAGCCCCCGAGATGCAAGATGCATGGGGACGCTTCGAGCAGCGCCTGCTGCTGGGGGCCCTCGTGCCCTGGTGCCAGCCTCAGACCCGCTCCAAACACACAGGAAATGCCTCAGCATCTGGCGTACCGCCGGGTGTCATTTCAGAAGATTCCAGAAGGTGGTGCTGGAAGCTAAGAAATGACACCCCGCCGGTGCGCGGCAGAGGCCGCGGCTTGGGGACAGCAGAGAAGAGTTCTTACACCTGGGTGTCCTCCCTGAGCTGCCTCGGGGCCCACGGGCTTGTGTATACATGTGGTGCCTGTTTTGTCTGAACGGGAGCCACGGGCTCCTCCTCCCAAACAGGTGAGAGGCAGGCCCCGTGTGTCGGGCGGGGGTCTCCTGGTCCAGGGGAGGGCCCCACGAGAGCTTGCCCCGGCCCGCAGCCCCCTCCCCGTGGACAGAACCTCCTGGTGGGTCCGGAAGTTTCCGGAGGCCGAGTTGGCCGAGTGGAAGCCGTGGGGACCAGCAGAACCGATTCTGTGTCCTTTTTTCTGAGTCTTAAAAACACTCAGCGGTGAGAGAACGAGAGAGAACCCAGAAGCGCCCTGTGTCCGAGGCCACTGGGCGGCGGGCGGGCGGGTGCGTGCAGGTGCCGGCTCTGGGGCCCCAGAGGCGAGTGACACCAGCCTCGCGCCCTGAAGAGAGGCGGCATCAGGGGCCGCGGGGCTGCTCCCGGCATCCTGGCGCATCCCCCCCCTGCGGGTCCTCGTCACGGGGACCCCTCCGGCCCCAGCCCTGCTGCCCTCCCCTGCTCTGTCCTCCCCCCGTAAGCCCGGCAGGGGCTCGGAGCAGCGACCGGTCGGGGGCGGGCAGCCGTGTCCACCCCCAAGGCCCGGGCCCGTCCGTCTGTCTGCCCCCTCTTACCGGGCTGCCCGGCGCTCCACCACCTGTCCAACCGGGGCTCGTGGGGAGTCCTGGGCCCAGCCCGCAACCTGTGCACAAAGAAGGGGAGAAAGACCCAGGCCCACCAGGGGCGCCCTCAGGGACCAGGGCACCGCAGGGCCCTGCAGGGGAAGCCCCGGGTCACTGGCACAGCGGACGGGCCCCCAGAACACAGCCGCACCTCCTCACCCCGTCCGCACTCAGCTAAGCCGCCGGCAGGTCTGGGCCCCTGCCCTCGGCAGAGCCCGGACAGGGTCCCGGCCAGAACCCCAAGGCTCCGAGAGCGGGGCCCCCGTCCTGCCAGGGCCCCGGAACGCTGTCCTGCAAGCCAGGCGTGTGCGACAGCAGATTCAACCCTCGCTTCTGGGGGCCTCGTGTCAGAGGCCAAAGTGCCCGGGGCCGTGTTCCCGGGGCGTTCTTGGGCCCGTGGCCCCGTGGCTCCAGTCTCTGCCCCCGTAGGCGAGGACACCTGGTACACGTGAATTTGCGGGGACACAGCCCAGGACAGTGGGGTGACCGCTGGAGGCCGGAACGGTGTCGGTGACATAACAGCCACGTGCCGTCCGCCGAGGTTGCTCCTTCCGCCTCTACCCGAAGGCGCCAGGGTCTCAGCAGCCGAGCAGAAAGGTGGTTTCAGTTGTACGGCTAGTAGTTGTGTGTCCTCGGGCGCTGTGCCCGCCCCCCTGCCCTGGCCCCCAGCGGACACGTTCCTGAGAAAAGGGAAAACCTGCAAGTTTGTGTCAAGGCACGAGCTCTCGAGTTAGTGGTGGGGTCTGAGTAAACCCAGGGCGCCGGGCAGCCCCTGGGGGGCACCGTCCACACACCCATGACCTGGACTTGGCCTCGGGCGTCTCTCTGTCTTGAGCGGCGCTGTCTCTCTTCTCTGTGACTCGGTTTCTCCCGGTGGCTCCCAAGCGAGTGGCCGCGACCGAAGAGACTGGGGACAAGCAGGGTTCTCTGAGCATCTGGACACTGTTACCACGGGAGCAGCTTTGGGTTCTCACACCGGAGAAGGGGACGCCGTATTCTCACTGTTTTCCTCAGATTAGAGCCGAGAAGGGGCCACACCATCAAACCCGCAGCACGGACCTTACCTTGTCTGGGGTACCCTAAGCAGAGCGAGGACGCCTCCGGCCCGCGAGCCCTGGGGGGGGGTCATCACTCCCGCCTGGGAGGTGCCGACGGCCTCCGGGTCCGGAACAAAGCAGCCAGCTCCCCACTCCCTGGCACACCTGTTCCTGCCCAAGCATCCTGCGTTTAGGGCAGGTTCCGTGGAGAAGGTTAGCTTGTCGCGAGGAGGACTCACACCATTACCTTCCAATTATGCATCCGACTCCGACGTCCCTCTGATGTGCTTTTAATTGTCTGTATTTCTCTGTCGTTCTCTAAACGGTCCATTTGTGGTCCCAAGTTGGGAAGCTGACGTTCCCCGCCTGTAGGGGCTTGGGGAGAGCAGTGCCCCTCTTCCAAATTAAAGCGGTTATTGATAAATCCACACGGTACATCTGGCTCCGTTACCCGGGCGAGGTCTGTGCGCAGGGACGATCCCTGCGGGCTCTGTGGGGGCCCAGGCACGATTTCTGGGGATCTGGGCCCCTGCCCGTCCACACCGTCTGCCCTGGTGGCCGAGCGTGGGTCGGACGGGTTTCGTTCGGTGCAGTGGGCTGCTGACGGCGGAAGCCGGGCGCGTGCGGGCGCAGGAGGTTGGTGCTGGACGTTGGAGACAGAACTGCACGTCTACCCGAGTCCCAGGAGAGAAGTGCGGTCCCTCCGATCCCGAATCGGACCGTGAGCCCCCGGCTGCTTAACAGCTGAGCACAGACGGAGCGGATGAAACAACACAGTCCTGGGGGGCAGACGTCCGAAAGGGGCTCCTCCGGGAGAAAGTCCGGGAGCTGGCAGGGCCGGCTCCTTCTGGAGGCTCCCCGGCCCCCGGCCGCCGGCCGGCCGCCCTGTCCTCCCGGCCCCCACGTCCAGCCTCCCTCCCACGAGGACCCTGAATGCACTGAGCCCACCTGGAACCCGGCACTGTCCCAGCTCGGAGTCCTTTGTCGCTTCTGCCACGAGAGACGACAGGCCCCGGGTTCCCGGGACGAGGGCTGGACGCCTGCGGGGCCGTCGTGACCGGGGCGGAGGCCCGTGCACGCGAGGGCTTCCTTGGGCGTGCCAGGAGCAGGACGCCACCCCGGCAAGTCGGGGGCCGGCCCTGGCACCCCAGCTGGGTTGCCCGGCTCTGCCTGCCCCTCGGACACCAGCCAGGGCTCTGTGTCCGCTCAGCTCTCACCTGCGGGGGCACCGTCTCAGGAGACACGAGCACTTCCCACAGGGCGTCCCCCGCGGGTGCTGGGGCCTCCTGCCAGCTCAGAGGACGCTCCAGGTTGGCCACCTGGCCCCCCGGAGGTGCTGCGTCAGCCACGCAGCAGGGATGTGGACGCCGGGACAGAAGCCACCCGGAGAAAGGGGTGGGGCGGTAGAGCGACGGGAACCCGCCGTCCAGGGCCCTGCTGTCCCTGGGAAGAAGTTGGCGCCCAGGCGGCCCTCTGAGCATGGCGCCCGCGAGGGGGAAAGAGGCCGGGAGCCCTCGAGGTCCCTGCTCTCACTCCCTTGCTCTGCCCGACACGTGCCCAGCGGGGGAGGACCGGGTGCACAGGACAGCAGACGTGAGGCACACTGCAGGGCCGTGCGGGTGACCCAACGCCTGCGGGGCAGGGGGGCGCGTCACAGCCACGGTGGGGGCTGCCCCCCCACACCCCCGCCACCCCCTACTGCACCGCCCCGGACGGATGCGGCCGACGGCCCACCCTGAGCCCCAGGGACCCTCACGTTGGCTTCCGCTGCTCTCCCTCTCCCCTCGGCCCCCCTGGGCACCCCCACCCCGATGTGTGACAGAAGGAGAAGAAACCGAAACAGCGAGAGACGGCGGGTGGCCTCTGTCTGCTCCTCCACCCCCCGCCCGGCCGGGTCTCGGGACAGGGGCACCAGGGAGATGGCCGGCCGGAGCAGGCGCGGAGCCCAGGGGCGTGCGCATGAGGCCGCGCAGGGAGACCCGCAAACACAGAAGCCCAGGCAGCCTCTCCTCACCGGCCTCCCTGGGCCCAGCAGCCCAGCCCTCGGGGGACACCTGCGCCCCATGTTCGCCGCAGCACGGTCACGAGAAAGGCACAAGCGAGCCCGACATCCCTCTGTGGACAGACGGATGCACAGAGGGTGGCACACACACCTGAATATTCTTCAGCCTTGGGGGGGGGAGTTCTGCAAGATGGGGGAGGGTTGAGGACTCTCGGAGGGGGGGGGTGAGGGGGGCAAGCAGGAAAGTCCCCAGACTCAGAAGCAAGGGGACAGAGGGTCGGTCAGTTTGCAAAACGAAGGGGTTCTGGGGACCGGGGACTGCCGGAGACCCGCGACCCAGAGTGGCTGCTGGTAAATGTTTATGCGCGTTTTACCGCAGTTGTAAGAAAGGGCACCTTTGGAACACTCTCGCCGTCTGAGTGCCAGAGGCCCAGGGGCTGGCGCGGGCACCGCTCTGCCCCGCGCGTTCCGCGGCCCCCCTTCCCCCCTCCCCCCCTCCCCCCCCTCCCCCCTCACGAAGCAGCCAGCCCAGGTGGGCGATTCTGATCCCTCACAGGGCACTGCCCGCCCGCCGCCCGCGGCTCCAGGGGCCACACGGCCCGGGGCCGCGGCTCGCGGCGTGGGGTTTGAAACGGCATCAGCGTTCGCTTGCGCTCTGGCAGGATGCCACTTCCTGTTTCTGAGAGCAGGCTTGTAAAAACTGCCGTCTGCCGGACATCAAACGGCTCCCGCACAGCATCTTGATGAGTTAAGTGTAAATGAATCGGAAGCACATGGGACCAAATTTCCCTTGAAATTCACTCCGGTTTACAGATTAATGGAAAAAGCGCCTGGCAAAACTTGTTTAGACCTTTATTGAACCAAAAACACTTTAAAAATAGTTTGGGGAGCTCAGCGAACAAGCCCGGGCTGGGCTCCGCGTCTTGCGTGGATTTTGGGTGGCTTCCACTCCATTCCCTGGGGTTTGGAGCCAGGACGCTGGGAGGGGCACCCGGCTTGTGCCGCGGCCTGGGCCTGGGGGGAGGGGGCGGTCCTGCAGAGCCCCGCCCCCCTCCCCCCCCAGCAGCACGGCACCGGGCCTAACAGGGAGGTCACGGAGAATCGAACAAGGGGCTTAAGACGATCGGCATCCCTGTCCAAGACCGGGGATAAAAACACTCCCGTTTCGTTGCCGCTTCATTGAACAGATCCAGGAAGCCGGCTAGCTTAAGGGACGCGTTTCGATGCTGCCGTTAGGAGACACTGTGAACTCACAGGTACAAACCCAAGTATTGTCAGAAACAGAAGGCGGGAGGCTGACAAGAGCCAAGGCCACAGCGTGAGGAAGTGGTTTCTCCTCCCTGGACGTGGCCAGAAGGACCCTCTCAGCCCGGGGCACGTGGGGCCGATAAGGCTGAGGCCCCCCGTTTGCAGGTGCCTCTCGCGTGCTAGAAACTAAGGTCGGTTAACGGGAGTGTGACATCTCCGGGCGCCTGTGGCCGCCCAGGGCTGGCCGGGTGGGGAGCACGGGCGCGGGGGGCCCGGGGGCCGCTCGTCCGGGGCCGGCACAGGAGCCCCCGCGGTATTTCAGCAACCTGCGCCGCCCGACGGGCACACGCCGTGGACCGCCGGCTCGGCCCAGTTTGTGTTTCCCAAGAGTATTCCAGGTGCAGAGCGAGGCAGCGTCCTCCGTGGGCTCCGGCAGACCACGCGGCCCAGCGCCTCCTTCTTCCTGCCTCTTCGGGGCATCGCTTGGTTCTCATCTGCCTCTGAAGCCGGGCCGTCCCCGTCCACACGCAGGAGGAGGAGATCGTGTCTGGCCACGTGCACTTGCTGTGTCTTGTACGCCGCGTGGCTCCCGTAGCCGTGGCAGCACCAGTCAGACCGGCCTGAGCAGGAGGGGAGTCGTGTCCTCAGCCCGGCGACACGCTCACAGGCCTGCGGACCCGGCTGGATCCAGACGCTTGAACTGCTCGCAGACCCGCCTCCGGATCTGCTTCCCTCCACGTCGGCCCCGGGTGGCGGAGTTTCTCCAGGAGGAGCCACGGGCTGGCCCCACAAACCCCAGAGGAGGAGACGCCTCCTTCCGGCAGGTGCAGGAAGCCTGCGGGGAGTGGGGGGGGGTCCCCCTCTGAGGGGTCTCCCTCAGAGACCGTGGGCCAGGCCCCGAGGCAGAGGCTGCGTGACAGGGGAGTGCTGGTGGCCGTGGCTGGCGGCCACGCTCCCGCGACACGTCCTCTAGGGAGAGCTGGGTGGCATCCAGGGGATGGGGGCCGCGGGACAGGACGTGGGGGACATCCCGGAAGGAGACGAAACCGCACGGTGTCCGTGTCCACCCCTGGGGATGCCGGACGGTCACCTCGGCCGACACAGCTGCCAACCCTCCGGAAGTTCCGAGTCGAAGCACCACTGGGCTGTGGCCCTCGCCAACCCGTGGGGGGCCCTCCCCGTCTCTGCCCAGCCCCACGTGCTGGCGGCACCTGGCGTTCCGGTCCCTGCCCTCCGTCACCACGTGGTGACGCCGCCACGTGACCCCTTCTGACAAGGACCCTGGTCACACTGGGTTAGGGCACACCTACCGGCCTCCTCGGAGCTAATCACGTCTGCAAAGACCCTCTTTCCGAATAAGCCCCGTGGGCACAGACCAGGAGCTAGGGCTCTGACCCATCTTCTCGGGGGACGTGGTTCAACCCGTGACCATACTGCCGCGGAATAAAGGGTCCAACGTGTCGAGTGACCAGCGGGAGGCATCAGTGACGCGAGCGGCACCGTCTCACAGCCTCACGGAGGCGAAGACCCTCACGGCCGCGCCCCTCGGGGGGCAGCGGGACACAGACCGGGTCGATGCAGGGATGCCGCCAGGAGAGCTGCAGGCAGCCGCTGAGCCTCTCCAGGTGGAAGCAGAGGACACGCTTTCAAACAGAACCACCATTTGAAGCCTGTGGATGCGGTCCTGAAGGCAAGCAGCACATGAAGCATTTTTCTGAGAAAATCTGGGAAAATTCATCAGGAAAGGCACGAGGCATCGGGGTCTGAACCAGGACTGCCCCTGCCCTCGGCTTCGTGAGGACAGAGACTCGCTCCGGAGGCTGCAGCCCGGCACACGGGGCCCCTGCGCCCGCCCCCCGCCGGAGGGCTTTCCCTGCAGGAGAAGCAGGGCGCAGACACCCCCACTCTGGCCCCTGGGAGCAGCGTCAGGGGCTGGACATCTTGGGAGGGCAGGAGACGTCACTAGATGATCCGGTCACTGAACAGATAAGCAAGCGAAGGACAGGAACAGGCCCCCGGTGGGGGGGCAGAACCCCAAGTTGCTACGATATATTATCTAAAATGTCCAGTTTCCAGTAAACAATTATGAGGCACTCGAGACGCAGGAAGGCACCCACACGCGTCGGAAAGCAGGCGGGCAGAGAGGCCGCCTGGGGGAGCCGGCAGGTGCCAGACTTCACAGAAAAGTACTGCAAAGTACCCATCGCAGAACTCAAGGCAGCTGCACTCGAGAGAAAAAGGGATGTCACGTGAAGGAGACTGTGGAGGAAGAGGGAGAACCCATAACAAAGAGCCAAATGGAGGTTCTGGAGTTGAAAGGCACCGGCACTAAAGGGAAAGGTACACGAGAGTGGATGACAGAAGATCGGGACGGGCAGAAGAAAGAACTCCTTGGCTTGAAGACAGACCAGTGGAGATTGCAGCCGAGGAGGCAGAAATGCAGGGAAGAAAACGCAGGGGGCGTAGAGGAAGGGGTTCACGGCACCAAGTGCGCAGCGGGAGACAGAGGGCAGGAGGAAAAGAGAGAAACGTGGGCCGATGTCGCCAACCTACCACCGAATAGTGACGTACGTGCCCGGGAAGCTGGATGGGGATAAGTGCGGACTCAAACCCACACGTGGCTGTACGAACGCCGAAAGCCAAAGACAAGGAGAAAATCCTGAAAGTAGCGAGGGAAAAATGCGCCCCTTACGAGGGACTGACGGTGACTTCTCGGCAGGGCCTGCGCGGGCCCGGAGGCCGTGGGCCGCGTGTGCAAAACGCCTGTCAAGCAACAGCACGATCGTCAGCAAAACCATCTTCCGAAGATGAAGGGGATGGAGACTTTGCCGGGTTAAAACAGCAACGGCGACAATGAGACGGAATTTGCCGCCCGCAGGACCCACCCAGCTCGCAAAATAGAGCAGGACACGCTTCAGGCTGAAGTCAAGCGCCCCAGACACAGGCTGAGTCCGCCCGAAAAGCCAGATCGCCGGTAGAGACAAATGGACAACGTTTCTCCCTCCTTCTGTAGCCAACTCAGAAAGCAGTTGTGTAAACAAATGTGTCTGTGACATGACATCGGGCCCATGATTAATACAAGGGTGATAGACGTGGAATACATGGGCGATAACAACCAGAGGAAGCGGGTAGGGCAGAGCCGTGTGGCCTAAGGAGACGGAGAGCGATAATTATCGGAGTGTTGCCAGGACCGTGTGTCACATGACCTCGTGAACTCGGGAAAAGGGACTGAGCGTACCCGGGACTGAGGTTCACACCAGCGCCAGAAGCAAGCGAGCATATCGTGAAGCGGATTGTGATTGAGATGCCGTAACATCAGGGAAGAGTCGGCCGGCATCTTGAAAAAGCAACGGAAGGGAAGAGGAGAAGGGAGGCACGAGAAAAGCAGAAAACAGCACCGTAGACGTAGAGCCAACCGCATCGATAAGAACATTAATGCGGATCGACCAGACGATCCAAAGGGCAGAGATTGTCGAGTGAAACAAACAGAAACCCCACGATCCGCCTTGCAGCTGGAGACGGAGAGCCCTTAGGGGTCAAAGGCACAAATGGACGAACGCGGTGCAAGACAGCGTCTGATACAGGCCGGCAGAGGCGAGAGGCTCGTGCGAACGTCAGACAGAACGGACTGTGACACGAGGGTGTGATTAACGACACAGAGGGACGCTCGATACCCGACCCGTCAGGAGGACGCAGCCGCAGAGCTCCCAAACACAGCGAGGAAACCCGTGGAAAGAAGGAGAGACGGACGGTTGTCCCACAGTAGCCGCGGACGGCGTCGCCCCACCGTCCGCAGCGCTCAAGCAAGCTAAGCGAAGGCCAGCAAGGAGACAGAAGAACTTCACTGCATCATCAAGCAGCCGGACCCGCCAGGCGTGGACAGACAGTCCACCGCGACAGCAGGGGGGTCGTACTTCTCAGGTGGCACGGAAGGTTCTCCAGGCTGCGAAACAAACGGGCCACCGCGTGAGGCCGTCACGCCAGGAAGTGAGAGGGGGCCGTGGAGGCGGGCCGAGACTTATCAGGGGGAGGTGAGGACCCTGGGCAGGGGCGGCAGGCGGCTTGGAGGAAGGTTCTGGTGCCTGGCCAAATACAGGTGGGGAGACAGTCCTCCAGGCCCTGGGACTGAGGCTGGTTTCCCGGTGAGGAGGTCCCCCAGGGCTGCCCCAGGTGTGGAGCGGGGAGAACATCAGGTGCCAGGCTGACCACTTTGGCCTTGACCTTGGTGCCCTGGGCAAGTGCCCCGGGGAGGGAGGGTGAGTGAGTCTGTGACGACTGAGGTTTTAGACCTGGCGTGCCTGGACTGGGTGGTCGGGCTGTGTCTGGGCAGAGACACAATAAACGAAGGGCCTCTGCAGGGCCCCAGGGGAAGGGGGTGGGTTACAGAGAGACTCTGTGAGTCAAGTGCAGCGGAGAATCTCAGAAGCCCACATTCACGGAGCTCTCGGAACACCTGCACCTGGGAGGGAGTCCGAATGCTCTGACACAGGGGTGCCGTCAGAGGGCACCCCGTCTTCCCCAACTCCAGGAACAGTTGTGAGACTTATCTGCACTGGCAGTTTTTAAAAACATCAGCAGTTCACCTGAAAGCCAATGACCCTCCGTAGTTGTGATTTCTTAGTAAGCACCATCTCCACACTCTGCTGGATGTCAAGTTCACCCCAAGCTCGCGTCCTGGCAGCTCTGACCCGCCTGGGTGCCCCCTTCCTGCCGGCGAGAGGTGCCGTGAGGAAGGAGAAGCCCCACCTGCGGCCGACAGGGGTCAGAGGCTCAGGGCCCCTAAACGGAAGAGGTTTCAGAGTGGCCTCGGCTGTGGTCTGGAACACAGGTCCAGCAGGAACCGCGCTCTCCCCTAACTCGCGGATGTCCCAGGTGACGTCCAGGAGCAAGAAGTGACGGGTTGCCCAGCTGAGTAACAGGAAGAGGGGCGGCCGGCCGAACCCCCGGCCCAGGGGCGGCTGCGCTTGGCCGGTGCGGGCCGAGGCGGCCAGGAGGATCGGACCCCGCAGGCCCCAGCGGGTCCCCCAGGGCAGGGTGCCGAGCCTCGGCTGCAGGGCAGCGCAAGCAGGCCCTCCCGGCCCGGCCCGGCCCGCACACATCACATCTCGGCAGCACTCGTGCATAAACTTAAAGCCGGGCGACAGGCATGGCCCGGGCTCTGGGCGCTCGACACTCAGGTGCGCTCCGGGAGGAGGGATCTGGCGCCCAAAGGGACTTTGAAAATGGTCAGCTTCCCTGGGTGCATCGCCCCAATAATCCACAGAAACAACAGTAATCTAAAAATAGTCTTGTTTTCTGTCCTCAGCTCCTTTTAACTTCGTTAGTCACCGATCCTTAAAATAAAACCCGTGTAGCGTCTCTCCTGGTAGCAGCGATAAACACACCCGCGCGCAGGCCGCGCCGACGGGCGGAAGGGAGCGCAGGGGCCGCGGCCGGGGACCGACCGCGGTGGCCCCGGGGTGGCCGCAGGAGCCGCCCCGGGCGGACCGGGGGCGCGCTGGCCGAGGAGCCGCCGCCGCCTCCGGAACTCCCTGCGCCCTGGCGCGCGGCCACCGTGGTCCCGGCAACGGCATTAAACAGAGGGAAACAGACGGGGATCCCGTCACCGGGCGGGGAAGAAGGAGGCATTGAGAGCAGACAGGAAGAGAGCTTTTCTGGATGGAGTGAAAATTATTTACTGAAGGGGAGGAGGGGGGAGGGGGAGGGGGAGACGAGGTGGGGGGAGGAGGAAGAGGAGGGAGGAGACTAGGAGGAAGAGGAAGCGGAGATGGAGAAGGAAGTGGGGGAAGAGGAAGAGGTGGGGAAGAGGGAGGGGAGGAGGGAGAGGAGACGGGGAGGGGGGAGGAGGGAGAGAAGATGGGGAGGGGGAGGGGAGGAGGGAGAGGAGATGGGGAGGGAGGGGGAGGAGGGAGAGGAGATGGGGAGGGGAAAGGGGGAAGGGGAGGATGGAGAGGAGGGGAGGGGTTGGAGGGAGACAAGAAGGAGGAAGAGGAGGGTGGGGAAGAGAAGGAGGAGAGGTGGAGGCAGAAGAAGATGTGAGGAAGGGGAGGTGGGAGAGCAAGAAAACGGGGAGGAGCCTGTGTGGGAGGGGCGGACAGGAAGCGATGGGGGTCAATTTTTATTTTCATGCAACTTGTGAGACCTTCTTGCCCCGGTGCCCGGACTCTGCCCTCAACCCTCCTCGTGGCCCCAGATGTGGGCCACTAAGACCCCCAGGCCGCAGGATCTTTGTAAGGGGCGGGGCGAGGGAGGGGCAAGGGCTGTGAGGCCCTGGCGCCCCCTGGCGGCCTCCCACGCAGGAGGCGCGCCCCTCCCCCTCCCAGCCTCAGAGTCTTCGCGGGGTCCCCCCAGCCTCGGGGCATCCTGATGGGGTGCCCCCAGCTTCAGCATCCTCGAGGGGTCCCCCCAGCCTCGGGCATCCCCGTGGGTGCCCCCCCCCTCCGGGGCCCTAAGCCATAGTATCCTCCCCCCCTCCCCCGCGTCACCTTCTCCCCGGCCCTGGGGCACCAAGGCACGTGCCAGGCCCAGTTCACCGCGTGGGGGCAGATCTCCAGGTAGGGGCACCTGGGAAGTGTCCTGACAGCCACCCAGACACCCGCGGGAGCGCGGCCGCCTGACCGAAGAGTGGGTGGAAAGAGAGATTTCAGTTCTGTCCCCAACGGACTGGATAACCCAACAGACGGCGGTGGTGACGGCTTCCGTCGGGCACGGATTAGCCAGCGAAACTCACCGGTTGGGGCAAATGTTGCACCGCCCCCCTCCCCCCCGCCTCCCTCCTCCCCCCCCCCCCCCCCCCCCCCCCCCCCCCCCCCCCCCCCCCCCCCCCCCCCCCGGGTCCAGGCCCTGGAGGCTTGTGGGGCGTCCGCTGCCTGCAGGCCTCCTGAGTCCGCGCGGCAGACACAACTTTGCTTTTGGGGTTATTTGAAACCACATAAGGGTGTCGTGCAGCAGATTTATGATTTTTATACACCAGACGTTTTAACCGCCCTGACGCCCCAACCCCTTCCATCCAAGGCCAACACGAAAATACGGTCCGGTTTTGGCAGCTGAGCCGCGCCGAGGAGAGGCGGGGAGACGGGGGGGGGGGGGGGGGGGGGGGGAGAAGAAAGTGTAAAGTGAACCGGGCGGCGTTCGAGGGGCCTTCCCGAAACCAGCTCCCGGGCTCAGACCCCTCCCCCTCGGCTGGAACCCCAAAGTCCCTCCCGGGGCGGCTGGGAGCCCGGGGGCGGGCGTGGGGGCTGTGCCCGGGTTCTCCGGGACACCCCCCCCCCCCCCAGCTAGCTCACGCGGCAGGCAATCTGGGTCGCTCAGATATTTACAGAGTAAAATGACAATAAGTCCACGTCCCGGGACTGCCGTGCAATCTGTTAGTAATTTAGCGGGATGGGAATTTCCTTTCTCGGGCCTGCCAATGGAAGCGCTTTTCCAAATTTCCACAGCGGGGGAAGCCTGCGATTTTACATAATGACTTCAGCATGCAGGGCGCTCTCGACCCCCTCGTCTCCGCTCCCTCCGCCCCCTCTTTAAAGCAGAGTGTGACTCCCTTAGGACACGGGCTGGACCCCGGCGTCCCGGCCGGCTCGTTGTTCGGGTGCGCCCGGGTCTCACCCGGGGCGCCCCCGCCCTCCACGGGCGCCCCCGCCGACACCCCCCGTGCGCCCCGGCCCTCCGCGGGCGCCCCTGCCCGCCCCCGGCGCGCCCCCTCCGGGGCCGTGCGCCCCTGCCCGCCCCCCCCGTGCGCCCCGCGGGCCCGGCGAGCAGCGGGCCCGGCGGCGCGGGGAGGGCAGGAGCTCGGCGACTTGTCCTCCGGGCCCTGCGCCGGCTCGGGCGGGGGCGTGATGTCACGGCAGGGAGGGGGCGCGGGAGCGGCCGGGCCGGCGGGGAGGCGGGGGAGGTGTTTTCCAGCTTTAAAAAGGCAGGAGGCAGAGCGCGGCCCTGCGTCAGAGCGACACTCAGAGGACTCCGAACTCGCCGGCACAGTCACCGCGCCGGGTCGGGCGGCCGGGCGCGGGCACCGGGGCGCGGGAGCACACCGCCGAGCCCCCGCCACCCCGCCACCCCGCCACGCAGCTCGGGCCCCAGGGCCGCGGCTCGGCCCGCCACGCGCGCACACGCCCCCCAATGACATTTGTCCGGGGCGGGCGGCGCTGAGCCGGGGGAGAGGTCCCTGCCTTCCCGGGAGACCCTGCCGGGGCGGCGGCGCCGAGCGCCTCCCGCTCCTCCTCCCGCTCCTCCTGCTCCCCGCCGCCGCCGCCGCCGCCGCCGCCGCCGCGTGGATGCCAAGTACCAGTTTTCCAGTCCCTTCCAAGTTTCCACTCGGGCCTCCGGCTGCAGTCTGCGGGAGCGGAGAAACTTTGGGGCCCGCGCCGCCCTCCGGCGGCACCATGAAGTCGGCGGAGGAAGGTAAGCCGGCGAGGCCGCCGCCCCCCCCCGCCCCCCGCGCCCCCCGGGGTCCCGGCCCGGGAGCGGCGAGCGGGCCGGGCCCGGGTCCGCCGCCGGGAGGGGCGCGGGCGGCGGGGCGCGCGGCGCGGCGCGGCTTGGGAAGCGGTGTCCCCCTGGTGTTTCCCCGGAGCAGCCCTGGTCTCGAGCGCGCCTTCCTGCCAATAGGTGTCTCCTCTCCTCCAGCGCTGAGCGCAGCCTCGCGGCGGAGCCGCTGCCCAAACTGCGTTCAAACGCAGGCGGTCCGGGGACCGGGCGAGGTTAGGGCCGTCGCCACCGCGGGAGACGCCTTGCGACCGAGCCAGGAGGTTTCTTTGGGAACGAAGTTCGGCCGGTTTCGTCCCCAGCGGGGGCAAGGCCACCCTGCGGCCTGGGAGAGCAGCCACGCG
Source organism: Panthera leo (assembly GCF_018350215.1). Lineage (NCBI taxonomy): Eukaryota > Metazoa > Chordata > Mammalia > Carnivora > Felidae > Panthera > Panthera leo. The sequence continues at coordinate 93,713,385 of NC_056690.1, forward strand.
GCGTGAGGTGGGGGTCTGCTCCCCTGCGCGAGCTCCGCCGGTGGCGGGCGCCGTCTCGCCCCCCGCCCCCCCGCCGCGGCTCTGCCCCGCTGGTGGCTCGACCCGCAGGACTCCAGGCATCAAACGCGCTGTCTGGACACAGCCCCTAATTCAGAACATTTTGCAACCTCGTAGAGGGCGAGTTCCAACCGTAGAAAAGGATTCAGGATAGTTTGAAGAGGGACCGCCAAGTTTCAAGCCGCTTGTTTATAGTCCCAAAAGTGCATAAAGTGAATGAAGCCTGGTGATGGCGACTCCGCTCCCGACAGGGAGTCTCACGGAGTCCCCTTGGCCCGCTGCCCTTAGAAGCGCCACCACCTCCAGCCGGGCGGCCTGGAGCTCCCACCCGCTGTGCTCCCGCAGGTGTCTGAAAACGGCCTCCCACCGGGGTGACCGGCATCCTGCCGGGGCATCGGGCCGGCGATTGCACCCTGGGAACCGGAGACACCTTCCCAAAGGCCTTAGGAGCGCCCGATGTTTTATTTAAATTATTTTAAGACAGCAGGCAAACTTGGTAGTGAGTTTTTGGGGCGGACGTGCTTCTGAGGACCAGAACTTTCCTGCGGCATTTGCAGAGCAGACTTAGAGCCGCGTTCTCCGAAGCCTGCCAGCTTCGAGAACCTACGTTCTTTAACAGAGAGGAGCCCAGGCCAGTCGGTACGCTCATCAAAAGGAGATCAATTATTTGCCGGGTGTTTTGTGTCGGTGGAGGAAGACGTGCGTTTCTTACCATTTCATCCCAGTTGAGGAGATGTTTAAATGTAAATACCAGGTGATGGTTATGGGCCAAGCTCTCGCTATTGGAACAGTTTCTAAAAAGTGTGCTGAGGTTTTGCTGTCGGATTCTGGGACACCGTTTTCGGAGTGTCTTCACTTGAACAGCCGGTGGCCCATCCTGCAACAACCTCTTCTCTTTCACAAGGAAAAAAGCCATCTGGGGGGGTGGGGATTCTTCCTGTTTCCTGCATTTGACAAAGGGCCTCTGCAGAAAAGACAGCAGGCCAGGTGCAGCGAGGCCTTTGGACCAGGTGAATATCCGTGTATGTTGTGAGAACTACGAGGCGAGGCAGCTAGAAAGCGTGGTCGAGTCCTTCAGGGAGACAGGCTGAGGGTATGACAGGCGCTCCGTTTACTGCAGGTCAACGCCTGCCTAGCCGAGCGAGCGCTGGAGGACGCGTGATCTGTCCCCTCCCCAAGGCCTGACTAAGGCGTCAGCTGCCCCTGTGAGAATCTGCGTGATTCCCCGGCACTTCCCTCCAGTTTAATGAGCATCTGGGTTGAAGCTCATTAGGCCTGTTGTTTCTGAAGGCCTTGTGCTTGTTTTTCCGCGTGGAGAGCGCAGGGAAATGCAAGGCCTGGTAGGTAGCCACCCACCCACCCATTCCGAGGTTGCTCCACACAGAATGCCCCCGGGGCTCTCCGGAACAGAACAAAGCTCGCTCTGTTCTCCCGACACTTAACTTCGAGCCGGCCGCGTAGTTTCCTAATCCAGATTAGGAGAGGCCCTGCTCTATCACACCCAGGGCTGGAGCTCTGTGCTCCCACACCCGCAGCCTCAGAGACTAAGCGCCAAGCTAAACATTTGCATCAGGACAGGAGTGTCTGCTGAGTTGGCAAATAGCTCCACACCATCTACCAGTTGAAAGGCGCTCACCGGGAGGGGGGTGCTGGTAAGGGGAGCGTTTAAAAACCTGGCCTCCCCATGTGGTGGCTTTGGTTGGGGATCTGAAACTAGGTTGGGGGCGGCGGGGAGCTCAGCCTTAGGCAGGGCAGGGCTGAGTCCTGGTCCGGTGGCCCAGGCGGGAAGCTGGTGGGCACCCGTGTGCGTGCAGAAGTGCGAACCCACTTTCTCTGAAACGGTCGAACAAAAAGTTTTCGTCTAAACAGATGACAAGGGCTGTTGTGTGTACATTTTCGGTGGGGACTAGAAGGTGGCTGCAGAGAAAACAGCTGGAAAGAAAATGAAATGTTGCGGCTTCTCAACAGAAACAGACTTCCATTTGCCCGAAGGTCAGCAAAAAAAGCGAACTAAAACAAAACAATCCTCCAACATGCATCTCAAAGTGAGCACTATTATTAGAAACTAAATCAGGCCAAAGTGAACTATAGTTTATCACTGGAGAAAACCAGGCATTTTGAAAAGGGTCAGGGGAGAGAATCAAGGGGGGGGGGGGTCACGTGCTTTGCAGCTTATTTGCTTCCGGAAAGAGCAGTACCCCCAGGGCAAAGGGCCTGCAGGGCAGAAAGGAGGGCGCTTGTTCCTTAGCGGACCAGCAGCAGTGGCTGCGGTCCCGCCCTCCCTCTCTTGGACGTGTCCTTCTCCGTGGCTGACGCTCACTCTCCTGTAAAGTTCGCGTGTTCTTGCAGATGCCAGTTGTGCGTGGCGCTGAGACACTGGGGACAGTCGGAACGGACGGCTGAAGCAAAGACGTAGGAGACAATGGTGCCCAGACCTGCCTTGTACATTAGATTTGCTGTGCCCGGCTGCTGTGTCCTAGCCTTGGGTTTCAGTCCCCACACACTGAACCTTTGAAAGCTTTGCAGTTACTTGTGGACGCGTAGGAGTGTGCACGTGTGTTTTAAGAAGTTGCAGGACTGAGGCAAACGGTGTTGCAACGAAGCTAGGTGGCGGGTGGGCACGAGCCTGTGAGGAAGACGCCACAGCACAAAAGGGCTGCTGTGTGCCAGCCAGCGGCGCCTAGATGTGCGCAGCCTGCGGGCCACAGCAGAGTCTCCCACTGTACGGGAGGGCGTTTCCGGTCCCTGCGGAAACCCGCACGTTTCCTTGGCATTTGCGGGTGAGTTAGCCACGGGGGCTGAGAGATGGTGCACCCCCCGCTGCGGGTCCAAGGGGCAGGCGGGTCAGAAAGTGAGCACAGCTATCCAGTGGACTGCATCCGCACTCGGGCGAGTGCCGGCCTCTGGCAGGACGTGCATGTTGTAGACTCAGGCAGCAACCAAATCCTCGCTCCAGACGAGGCCCCGGCAGTTTGAGAGATTTTTTTTTTTTTTTTAAACTTTTACACAAATTTAGCAGGCGGGACGCAGTCTCCCGTCTCGGTGGCACGCAGTTTTCCACCTTTGGGCCACTCGGTGCCTGGGAGCGGCGCCCTCTCGCCCCCTGGGACCCGGCGGGTCCGCGGGCGGGGGGCGGGGGTCCCGGACGCCCGCCCTCCGCCCGCGCCCCGCCCCCCCCCCCCCCCCCCCGCCCCCAGCCCGTCGGGCGCGGGCCGCGGGGGGTCTGGCCGGGCGCACGTGGACCCCCGGACGCGGGCGGGGGGCGGGGGACACGAGGGAGCCGCGTGCGCCCCGGCTGCCCCGGGAGTTTATTTAAAACTCGGAAGCCGGCGGCCGGCGAGCGGCTTGTTTATGTCAACCCGGAAACGGCGGGGGGGCGGGGGAGGGGCGCGGGGGCGGGCGCGGGGGAGGGGCGCGGGCGGGAGTCACGTTACCCGAGGACGCGCGGCCCAGCGCCGGGCGCAGCCGAGCCCCGGGCGGCGCGACCACAGGTGCCCGCGGCCGCGGCCCCGAGCCAGGCCGCGACCCCGACCCCGACCCCGACCGACCCCGGCCCGGCCCGGATCGGGGCCAGGGCCCCGCCCCCCTCCCTCCCAATCCCAGACCGGGACCGCCACCGCCCCCCCCCCACCCGACCCTGACCGGACCTTGACCCCCGACCCCAGACCCCTACCTGACCGGCCCGCACCTTGACCCCAGACCCTGGGCCCCGAGCCCGGATAAGGACCCCAACCCCGACCTGGCCCATCCCAACATGACGGGGCTGGAGGAGGACCAGGAGTTCGACTTCGATTTCCTTTTCGAGTTTAACCAGAGCGACGAAGGCGCCGTCGCTGCCCCAGGTGGGTCCGCGCGGGGCCTGCGGAGGGGGCGCGGGCGAGGGGCGCAGGGGCCGGAGGTGCGGGGGCCTCCAGTGCTGTGTTTCGGGGTGCGAGGCCGCAGGTGCAGGACCCTGGCGGTGCAGGGCAGGGGTGGGGGCGCAGGAACCAGATTGAAGTCAGGAGGGCTGGCCTGGGGGGTGTGCCTGGGGCCCCCATCCTGCCCCTAGGGCGCCGAGACCCAGTTTAGTGGGGAGTTGTGGGAGGGTGGGACAGGCCATGTCGCCAAGTGGCCACAGGGAGAGCATCAGGCCTCCTGCCTGCGGGTCACACTGTGGGGTCTCTCGGGCACTCATGCTGGAGAGGCGGCTTCTCCAGGGTGGGGGTGTGCTGCTTCTGCCAGGGGACACGAGTGTCCGAGGCCCTGGACTTGGACACTGTCGAGGGACAGGTGGTGAGCGGCCATTGCCAGAGGGCAGGGGGCCATGGAGCCCCTCCAGACCTGTCCCTGAGCGCCCCGGAGGCCCCGGGCCCCTCCCGGAGGAAGGGAGGAAGGGAGGAAGCGTTAAGTGAGTCTGCCCTCAAGAGCGGGAGCCTTTGTCTCTTTCATTTTCTCCTCTGCAAAAAGAAAGGTTTCAGTTAAACAAACAAATAAACGAAACCTCCAGCCTCCCGGAGTGGATGCTCTTGAGTCAGAGTCAGAACTCGAGCTGAGGTGTTGAATGTTCACAGCCAGCTCCTGGTGGCAGGCGCTGTCTGCGGGCGGGAGGGCTTGGGGGGGGGGGCGGGTGCAGGACCCCCAGAGCCAGGCCCCTCACCTCTGCATTCTGGCCTGCCCACGTGGCGCGAAAGCGAGGAGGCTGAAGGCAGCTCTTGGCGCTGATGGGACGGCATTTCTGCGATGATTGTATAATATTTTCCACGTCGCTCACTACTCCTCCTTTAAAAACTGCAACGTCCTGTTCGTTTTTAAAGAATAAACGTTGCAGCCAGGCAGAGGCGGCCTGAATTTTGTCATCTGCACCCCGTTTTCGTCTTCCACGGCTGTGGGTCTCCAGGCCTCCGGGGTCAGTGGGAGCCAAGGCAGTTCAGGAGAGGCTGGGACTGGAAGGGCCGTGGTCCCTGGGGCCGTCTTCACTTTCTTCCCTGAGTCTGGCGGATTTCCAGCCCCCGGTTTCAGGCACTCAGCAAGTGTCTTTGCCAAGAGGCACAAGGTGAAAGTGGGGGCCGTGCCTGTGACCCCCCCCCCCCCCCCCACCGTGGTGTAAAGGCCCATCCTGGGCAGGGCCTCCCAGCACTGTCCTCCCACCACTGGGCCCTCAGGGGTGCTGCTGTGCCGGAAGGCTGGGGGGCACAGACCCCATGTGGCTTCTGTGGTTGGGGGCTTCCAGAGCTGGGGAGGACCTCGCCGCCTCCCTGTGCCTCCCAGAATGTCTGCTCCACACTCAGAGCCGACCCTGAGCCAGGAACCTTCATAAGGCTGCTTTTAAGCCTCAGCTCAACATGTGCCCCGGCCCCCAGGCTCCCAGGGGAGTACAATCCAGGGAAAGTCTCCTGCGGGAAGGCTTCCAGGGTGCCGGCACCTGGGGCCCAGCATTCACCAGGCTTTGGGGGTTGGGCGGTCCCGAGCAACTTGGAGATAGCTCTGGGCAGAGGAGGCCAGGCAGAGAAGGAAAGGCCTCCTTCACATCATCACGTGTTAGAAAGAAGTGTAGGAAACGTTCCTCTTTTAACGCATTTTTGTGAGAGATACTCGTGTTTTTTTTTTGTTTTGTTTTGTTTTGTTTTGCATTTTACTAAGACTGTCTTTTAAGAGCACTTTTAGGTTCAGGGCTGAAGGAGAGGAAGGTGGAGAGATTTCCCCTAGACCCCCCGCCCCGCCCCGCCTCAGCTGCCCTGTCATTTAACACCTGCCTGGAGAGGGCACCTGTCACTGTGCTGGACCTGTATCCTCACCCACAGTCCACAGTGGACGGTAGGCGTCGCTCTTGGTGGTGCACACTCCGTGGGCCTGGTCACACGTACGAGGACACGTGTGCATCGTGACCGTACCTCACAGAGCACTGGCACACGAGGACACGCAGGCAACGTTCCTGCACCCCACGGGGTCCTTGCACGGCCCTAGACACCCTGTGGGCTCCTTCTCCTCCAGCTCCTGGTGACCGCTGGTCTGTACTGTCTCTGTGGTTCTGCTTTTTCCAGAATGTCTTCCAGTTGGAGTCATACAGGATGTAGCCTTTTCAGACCAGCTTCTTCCACTCGGTGATGTGCGTTCCGGTTTCCTCCGTGTCTCTTCGTGGCTAGTGGTAGCTGATTTCTTTCTGGTGCTGGGTAATAGTCCCTTGCTGGATGGACCGGTTTATTTATCCATCACCTGCTGAAGGACATCTGTGATTGCTTCCGGGTTTTGGCCATTATTTAATGAAGTCCCTCCTCTTTGTTCTGAATAATTGATATATCATAATCATTAAATATTAAAATATCACGGTGTTATAGTAAGCTGTTACGTTAAATTCTCCAGCCTTTACTGGGTGATAGAAATGGCTTCGCGCTTGTTCTGGAACGAGCCTGGATGTGGCTCCGTGAATGGGTAGCTGCCCCTGCGCTGGGCTGCGAGGCCCGGGAACGTGGCCTGACAGGCCGCTGGGCGCACGGAGACGGGTGCTCGGCCGCGGGGGCGCGGGGGCGCGGACCGGGTCTTTGTCACGGCTCCCCCTGCCTTAGCGGCATCCCCCACCCTGAGGAGTCGTGGGTGGTGGGCCTGCACCCCTGTCACTCTCGTCGCCTCGTGCTCCCGTTGGGCAGGAGGCATGCACACGGCTTCCGTCTCGCCTGGCGCTTGAAGGGCTGGGGTGCACAGAGTTCCTTGTCCCCAGGACGCTCGGCAGACACAAGTAGTCACCGTTCGTTGAGGGAAGGGAGAGAGCACGTTTAGAACCATTTGCCCCCACTGAACAGGAGGGGTGCTTGTGCTCACAGGGTCCCCGCACCCCGCCCCCCGTCCCATCTCTGGCGGCCCCAGCGCCCCCCAGAAGGCTGGCGGGGCCCCTTTCTCAGGCTCAGGACAGAGCTGCCGCGTCGGCCAGGAGGCGGGCACCGCCCTGCTTCCCACCCGGGGCCGGAGCCCGGCTCCTAAGTTATTTTGGCCCCGAGCTGCGGTGCTGTCGCTGTGGCAACTTGGGAGGAAGTCGGCCAGGCCTGTGGGCCCGGGCTGGAGTGTCCCCGGCAGAAGAGCGTCCTCCGGGCCTCCAGGCTGGCGGGCGTGGTGCCGGGGGCCGAGGGCGGTGTGTCCCAGTGCGCACAGAAAGGAGACCTGTCTGCAGGGACCTTTATTCCTAAGTCCGTTGTCAGGAAGGTGGCGATGGCAGGAAGAGACCCGGGGTCTCTGGTGCTAGGGGCTCGGTGAGTGTGGGTCCTGCACCCTCAGGGGGCCTCAGGGGGGACCCTCAGCTTGCGGGACAGGCGCCCCTGCATTCAATGTGGGCGGTCCACCGTCCGCACTTTGTCCCGAGGTTCCGGGATGTTCCATCAGGATAGTTACTGGCACGAGGGTGTTTTCATTCAGGGCCTTTGTCAGAGGAAGACTGCAGCTAATAACGATTCCTTGAAGACAGGGAACGAGAAGGTGAGGGCCTGAGGGACAAGAGGTGTGCGGGGCGCCCGTGTGGCCCGGGGACAGGGGCGCCGCCGCCGTGAGGAGGCCGCAGAAGGCTGGGGTGGGGGGCACCTTTGGGGCAGGTGGTGGTGTCGGTGCGAGACCTTCCCGGGCAGGTTGTGGGGCCCCTGGGCTTCCTCGCGGTTCTGTGTGTGCCCCGCGGCCGCCGGGCCTGGGCCGCTGTGGCGCCGCCTCTGTGTGCTCAGGAAACAGGGCCGGGCGGCAGGCTCTCGCGTGGAGCGTGTTTCCGTTTTGTTTTGCTCTGTTTCCACCACCTGGGAAATTGCCGTCTTGCTGCCTGGTGGTTGTGGGGCCTCGGTGAGAAGGTCTGGTCGGGCGTCTTAGAGGACAGGACCGGGCGTCACGGGTGTGCGGTCCTCTGTCCAGCCCCGTGTCCTGCGGTCAGGCCCCAGCAGATGCCACAGGGGGGGGGGGGGTTCCTGGAAATGGAGAGCATCATTCTGTGAAGGACGAGGGGAGCCCGGTGGGGGTGAGCCCGCCCGTCCGTGCCCCGCCCGTCGCCGCCTGCAGGGGACGGGCCGGCAGGGCCAGGCCAGTGGCCGGGATGATGCCCAGAGGCCGTTGGCTTCAACACAAGACACATGGATGTCCTTTTCTGGTGGTGGTTCGGAAGTGACAAAATTGTCTGGTTCTGAAATAGATTCTTTCTCAGAACGGGAGGAAATAGTTCTGACAAGTCTGAGCGCCGGAGAAGCCTGGGGGCGGCCCCCGTCCCACCCGGGCGTCCCTCCTCGGGGACACGCACCTGCGTGGGGCTGGGACTCCAGTGTGGACGGCGGAGGGGCGGTGCGTGTCCTCAGAGGACGGGCCACACCGCTGTCACTCTTGCGCGTGGAGCCTTCTGAAGGTCCCCACGATACTCGCTTCGACTCGGGCGCTGTCTTTCGCGCTCCCCTGCTCTGCAGGTTACTGAACGCTCGTTGGCAGACGGCCAGGTCCCAGAAGCAGCGGCAGAAAGTGACCCTAATGGGTGTTGAGCGCCTCAGCGGCTCCTGACGCGACATGAATCAGCCTGAACATCTCAGGGTTGTTAAGAAAGTTACTGGAAACATTTTCATTGAATCGCTAAGTAACACAGATTTGAATACGGTTTAGGTGGGTCCTCAACCCAAACGGAGTGGGGAGCAGGCGGGAGCCCCCGGGCTTGGCAAGCAGGGACGTCTCCCTTGATGTGTTTTTGCCCCGGCAGAGATACCTCCATCATGCAGCGCCCAGCCCCGCCGTTGTGGGGCCCTCACGAAGGTCAGGCATGTGGCTTTCCGTCTGTAATTTGTTTAATTAGGGAAAGTGGTGTTTTAGGTGAGTCTTTTTTTTTTTTTTTTTTAAATGAGGCTTTTTGCTTTTTCTTTTCTCATTGACTCATGTTTATTGACAGCGTTTGGTTTGCATAAAGTCCCCTCAGTAGTTCCACAGCCCAGGCCCATTGTCTGCTCCTCCTGGTCTCTTCCAGATCCTCCTAGAAGACCGCGCTCCCGGGGGCACACCGGTCAGACCGGCCGCGCCCCCACCGGCCGTTTCACCCAGAACCTGCCTGTGACCCCCCGCATGCCTCCACTGGCTGTGCAGTCAGAACCTGGGGCCCAGGCACCTGCTGGGGGGGCCCCCAGTCCTGCTCGGCTGTTTGGTAGGATTTGTTTTTTAATTCTTCGGATTACCTTCTTGCCGACAAATGTTAGCTCAATTGCGGGCTCAACCTTCTCTCTTTTTTTACGTTTATTTTTAATTTTTTAAGGAATCTCTGCCCCCAACAAGAGGCTCAAACTGACAACTACGAGATGGAGAGGTGTTCACTACACTCACTGAGCCAGCCGGGTGCCCCAACTCTTAAACTGTAGATGCACCGTTTTCCTTTTTTCTTTTTAAATTTTTAAAATTTCCTTCTGAGAGAGAGTGAAAACGAGTTGAGGAAGGGCAGAGGGAGGGAGAAAGAATCCCAGGCAGGCTCGCGTGCTCACCGCAGAGTCCGATGTGGGGCTCGATCTCGTGGCCCTGGGATCCTCAGCTGAGCCCAAATCAAGAGTCGGCCGCTCACCCGACTGGGACGCCCGGGGAACCCCACCCATAGTGCTCTTTTAACCGTGTCAGGGAATACAGGGATCGGTCCATTAAACTTCCTTTGAGGTCCAGACAGCCTGGGAGCTGGAGGGGGCCCATCACAAGGGACACCACTTCCTTGGCGGTGACCCAGCACGTGGCTTTGTGACACACATTTGTATTTGTGGCGTTTAACGTTCCCCTCAGCCCCACGCCCGGTGCTCTGTCTGCTGGAGGCGGTGATTCCCTTTGAAACGAAAACACGTTCCTCACCGAACGCTGGGACGTCACGTGCGTCACGGGTCCGAGGGCTCTACGGCAGGGCCCACGGTCCGTGTGGGTGTGAGCGCCCCAGCCACAGGCGGGCCAGGGCCTGGGGGCCTCGTCCACCGGGAGGGTCTGGCGAGGTGCCCCTGTCGTCGGGACGTTGCCACCCGGAGGACAGAATGTCGAGACCGCGCTGGTCCTGGGAGCCCTTGGACCTGAGCCCACAGGCGGGCCGCACACTCCGAGCTGCTCCAGGGAGGGCAGAGCCCCTCATGCCTGTGGCTCAGGGCTCGCTGGGGGCCCCCAGGGGTGTCTGGCCCCCCCGAAGGCCAGAGGGGGCCGAGACCACAGGAGAGTAGCAGCGTGGCTTTCTCGGTGGTCTGGGAAAGCGCGTGTCTGGACAGGTGTGACGGTGGCGCGGGCAGGTGGCGCCCAGGCGCCCAGGGCGCAGACGCAGACGCGGGCGGGGATGGGGCGTCTGCAGACCTGCGCTCACTGCCCCGCGGGCGGGGGCTGCAGGCGCCCAGAGAGGCGTGTGCGGCCGGTGCCAGCGGTTGTGGGATCGGCGCTGCTGGCTGGGCGCCTGTGGCAGCCCAGGAGGCAGGGGCTCCGTGGCCGGCAGCGAGCCGGGTGCTGGGGACCAGGACAGCCGAGCGTGTCTTTTACTCACACTCAATTTTGCAATATGCCAAACACACTAACGTCGTTTCTTGACGTCTGATTACTAACACTCCTGTCCTCTGAGTGTGTAAAACGGACTCACGCTCTCCTTGCTGATATTCTGCTTACCGATAATGATACTAATACGCGGGGAAACGTGTTTACTACACGGGAAGGCGTGTGGCTGCGAACAAACGTTTTCTGCTGAGGTGGACCTTTCTGCCGAGACCCCGTTGCGTGCGGAATGGCCCGGGTGTTGGCGCCCCTGCTGCTCCTGCCTCGTCCTGTCTGCTGAGGATCCGGGGTCTGGGTGGGGCCCTCCTTCTGGGGGCTTGTCCCCTCGCGCCTGCCGGGCCCCTCCCCCTGATGACGTCCCGCTCAGGCACCTGTGTGGCGGTTTGCCGGGTCCGGGTGTGGGGATGTGCACACGTGTCCCCGGGGGGCACGGCCGCCATGCCACCTCTTCCTCAGGAACCGTGACCTTCTCCGGGAAGTTCCTTTCCAGGGTTGCAACTTCTTGATTTTTACCAAGACTGTAATCGTATTTGTAACTTTTGATTGCAGTTCCTGTGTTCAGGTGTCAGTGGCCACGTGGGGAGCATGGGACACGGTCCCAGGGCAGGCGGCCCGCGTGGGCCCAGCTCCCCACCTCCCGCCCTGGGGAGACGAGGGGCTGGTCTTTTCCCCGCCTTCAGTGTCCCGGGTCCTGCTTGCCCACGGGGCCGTGGGAGCAGGCGGGGACCGAGACGGGAGGTGGGCGGCAGGGCAGCTGGGCCGTCCGGACGGGATCGCGTCCTGTCGCTCCCAGCGTCTGGTCTCCCCAGAGGCAGTGCTGCTCTCTCTCCCTCGGCAGAGCTCTGCCCACGCTGCCTCCGCCAGGGCGTCTTAGCACCGCTGCCCGCCGAGCACCTGGGGTGCTCTCTCGGAAAGGGGGTGGGCCTGCGCGCTCTCCCCAGGCCACCTGTGAGGGGCCTGGAGGAAGAGAGGCCATTTGGGGAACAGCAAGCAGGTTTTCACGGGGGGCATTCAGAGCAAGAAAGCAAGAACTTCTTGGTAGCAAGGACGGCAAGAGCCTGGGTCTCCAGAGAGGGTGGTTGAATGGCTCCTTCTGGAAAAAATAAGAACAGCTGTAGACCCTTCCCTATTTAGGGTGCTAGACTGCTTCCTGTGAGCAAATACGATGGGGTTCGAACCTGTACTTTGAGACCCTTGATTCTCCAAGGCCGGTCCGTGCGGGTCTCTGAAACACAGCACAGGGGCGGCACCCTCGTCGAAGGGAGTGTCTTCTGGGCAGCAGTGCCCTTAAACCAGGGGACGGTGTAGGGTTCCATGTGTGCGTTTCCATTATTCAGAGACTGTGCAGTCCTCCTCTCCGGGCCGACAATAATGAGGCACCAAGATGTGGCTCCAGAAATGCGGCTTTCCTATTAAAAGTGACTAATTACACCGGTAGTGATTTTTTAGAAACGTTTTTCTTGAAGTTATAATTAGCATATAACGATTCTTAAATACAGCTATGTGCCACTGTCATCTGCTTCCCAGGCCGTGAGAGACCCCAGAAAAGCTTTCCGTCGGATCCTCGGGTGTTGTGTCTGTAGCCAGTAGTCAGGACATCTTGACAGCGATGAGCTCATCGTATTCTTTACATGTGCAGGTTCCTGTAGCTAAACCCCACCCCTCCGCCCACCTGTCCACTCACCCATCCTTCCATCTGCCCACCCACCTGTCGATCCACCCACCACCCATCCGGACGTCCAACCATCTACCCACCCGTCCTTCCACCCACCCACACTTCCATCCACCCACCCACCCATCCATCCATCCATCCGTCTGACAAACCGAGGACCTTGTCTGTGCCAGGTACAGTCATAGGCTCCGAAGACAGCCACGAAGCAAGCTAAGCTAAAGCAGGCAAGGGGTCCTGCTGTCACAGAACTTAGTTCCTTCTGATCAAAGAGGTGATGACCGAGATGATGTTAAGTGCCGAGGAAAAGAGATCGACTGGGGTGTCTGCGTGGAGAGCGGTTGGGCTGGGGACCGAAACCTGGGAGGGTGGCCGGGGAAGGGGCGTTTGCGTGGAGAGTGGAAGGGAGGGGGGAGCAGACAGCTCTCTGCGGGCAGGAACTTGGGGCGGAGGACGGCCAGTAGGAGCGTGACGGTGGCGTGAGGTGCAGCGGGTGCCCTCGCGCTGCAGGGCGGAGGAGGGAGGGGAGGCGGGGTCGGTTCCTGGGGTCCCGGCCCGGAGCTGCGCGGCGCCGACGGGCTCGCCGGGCTGTGCGTGTGCTTTCTGACGACTGGCCCCTCACGCCGTCTTCTTCTCTGGCCCCTTTCTAGAGCACTACAGTTATGCACCCCCCAGCATCAGCACCGCTCTGCCTCCCGGCTCGGCTCACCCCTCGCTGCCGGCTCTGTGCCACGACCTGCAGAGTGCCGCCCCGGGCATGCCGGGCGCTGCGGCCGGCCAGCCCCCGGGCTACGGGGGGGCTGTGGACAGCGGGCCCTCCAGCTACCTCCTGTCCTCCAGCCACATCCGGCCCAACGGAGCCCCCGCCCTGGAGAGCCCCCGCATCGAGATCACCTCGTACATGGGACTGCACCATGGCAACAACCAGTTCTTCCACGATGTGGAGGTGGGAGACGTCATTCCCAGCTCCAAGCGGCCCCCCTCGACGGCCACCCTGAATCTGCCCAACCTGGAGGCCTACCGGGACCCCTCGTGCCTGAGCCCGGCCAGCAGCCTGTCTTCCCGCAGCTGCAACTCCGAGGCCTCGTCCTACGAGTCCAACTTTTCGTATCCCTACGCGTCCCCGCAGACGTCCCCGTGGCAGTCGCCCTGCGTGTCCCCCAAGACCACAGACCCCGAGGAGGGCTTCCCCCGCGGCCTGGGCGCCTGCGGCCTGCTGGGGTCCCCCAGACACTCGCCCTCCACTTCGCCCCGCACGAGCGTCACGGAAGAGAGCTGGCTGGGGGCCCGCACGTCCCGGCCGTCGTCCCCCTGCAACAAGAGGAAGTACGGCCTCAACGGCCGGCAGCTCTCTTGCTCCCCGCACCACTCGCCCACGCCGTCCCCGCGCAGCTCGCCGCGGGTCAGCGTCACCGACGACACCTGGCTGGGCAACAGCACGCAGTACACCAGCTCCGCCATCGTGGCCGCCATCAACGCCCTGAGCACCGACAGCACCCTGGAGCTGGGCGACGGCGTCCCCGTGAAGGCGCGCAAGACCGCCCTGGACCGCTGTCCCTCGGTGGCGCTCAAGGTGGAGCCGGCCGGCGAGGACCTGGGGGCCACGCCGCCCACGTCTGAGTTCCTGCCCGAGGAGGTCCCCCCCTTCCAGCACATCCGGAAGGGCGCCTTCTGCGACCAGTACCTGTCGGTGCCGCAGCACCCCTACCAGTGGGCCAGGCCCAGGTCCCCGACATCCTACACCAGGTGAGCGGGGGTCGGGGGCGTGCGGGGTCCGCGGGCGGCGCGGGCGGCTCCTCGCGGCCTGGTGGCTGCCGGTCGGGATCCGGGTGCCCGCAGGGCCGCTGCCTTCTGGCGCTTTCCGGGACGCCCACGCGGCCCGCGGCAGCCTCAGGGTTTGCCGTTAGAAGCATCACGCGTTCCCTGGGCCTCAGCGCCCTTCTCCCCGCGTGGCTGTATTCAAATCCGCGTCTTGTAAGGACACCCTCAAACCTCGTCTTCACTTAATTATCTCATTAAAGGCCCCGTGTCCCAACAAGGCCACGTTCTGAGCTGCTGGGGGGGGGGGGGGGAGGGCTCCCGCACGTGCGTTCAGGTGGGGACCCGCCGGCCGTAACCAGGGCGCACACGTGTGCGCTCAGCATTTTTTCCATAAAACCAAACGATCCCTGTTTGTGTGCTTCCCTCCGCTGCTCACCCGCTCCCGTTCTCCCGCCTAATTGCCACCGTGGCGTCGCTGCAGCTGGGGCCTCGGCGCTGCGATTCCCCAGAGCCGCAAACCCCGCTCCCCGCGGTCCTCGGAGAACAGCACGGCCTAGCGTCCCGGGAGAGCGGCGCCCGCTCCCCGCAGTCTGGCGACGGGAGCTCGGGCGAGCGTCTCGGGCTGTTGATTTTACTCCTCAGCGGCGTGCGGGCTGCGCCACTCCGCCGGGTCCACTTATCCAGCCCGGCGTTTTTATTTTTAACTAAATAGCTTTCCCAACAGGTGGGCCACTAATGCCGCCTGGCAGAGTGCTTTCTGCACCTCGAGCTTTACCAGCACGGAGACGGGCTTCCCTCGCAGCATGGGGCGCCTCCCCGGACGCCCCCGTGTGTCCCGTGTCCTGGGCTCGCTGTCCTGTTTCTTCCGTCCCTGTTCTGTGGGAGGGCGTTCCGGAAGCGACACCGGGGAGCGGCACCCACTGGCTCCGGCGAGCGTGTCCGCAGCATCCTTTGATTCGGAATCTGCTCTGCTCAGACCCCGTGTCCACAGCGAGAGCCTGGGGCGCGGCCGCAAGGGGCGACGGGCTCGTGGGTGCCCGGCGAACCCGGCTGAGCCTGGAGAAAGTCTGTGGTGGGAAACCAATATGACGTTGACTGGATTCTTTTTTTAAATGTGTATTTATTTTGAGAGAGAGCGCGCACACGCGTGAGCGAGCACGGGGGGAGGGGCAGAGAGAGGGAGAGAGAGAATCCATCCTGAGCGGGCTCCGCACCGACAGCCTGACGCGGGGCTCGATTTCAGGATCCGAGGGATCATGACCTGGGCCGAAGTCAGATGCTGAACTGACCGAGCCCCCAGGCGCCCTGTTGACTGACGGCCTGTAGAGCGTTGAGCTGGTGGACGCTGCCTTCCTGCCAGCGTGCTGTTTAGGGTGGGAGTCGGTGATGAGAAAACAGGAGAGCTCGAATCGCCACAGATTTTTCTTGACTCGTGTCATTTCTATCCCAGCTTCTACTTTGCATGGTACGGAGCTTAACGAGCGGATGTATTCAGAGTTATCATCGAAACAAATGTATTTCAGCACCTGGATTTAATTCGTGAACATGGGAGTTTTAAAAATCCATTTGGAGGCATTTAAAAATTTTTAAGAACCTTTTATGCCTGCTGTCCTCTCTATGATTTTCAAGTAAAAATAAGACTATTTCCAAGCCAACGGCCATAAGCACACAGGCTCACATACTATGGTCTCCGTGGACCCTGAAGGCCACGGTCTCCCACTGGACTCCTTGGGCCAAGGCCACAAGCATGAAGGAAACCATGGCTCAGGGTGAAGCGTGACGTGTCGGTGACCCTGTGTGCTGGTCTGTGCCCTGGCGGCGTAGGCGACAGACATTTGTTTCCCGGGGTCAGAGGTCAGGGTGCCAGCGGGTTGGCTCCTGAGGCCCGTCTTCTTGGCTTGTGTCTGTCCAGATGTCCCCTATTTACAAGGACACCAGCCACTGGACCAGGGCCCACCCAGTGACCTCACTGTAACGTGACCCCATGCGCAAACACAGTCACATTCTGAGGTCCTGGGGTTAAGACTCCGGCCCAGGAATTTGGGGGGGATGCAGTTGAGCCCAGAGCACCCGACGTGGCCTCCGCGTGAGGACGGCAGGACGCCTCCGACGACGGCCCCCCCTTGGAGGCTCGCTCAGCTGCGGGGCGTCTGCAGGAACTCGGGTGTCCCTGGCAGGTTGCTGTGGGTGCGGACCAGAGGAGTCCGTCTGTCTTGTCTGTGCTCAGGGCCCCGCGATGTGCCCCTGTCACAGCGCCCGGTTGGGAGCAGGGGAGGGCGCCCGGAGTTCCTATGAGCTCGGTGAGCAAACACGGCACGTGGGGGGAGGGTGGAAGCTAACCTTTCCCCCTGTTTTGGTTTCACAGTGAAATATGTTTCCTGGTCCCTTGTCCTGTTCCCATGCTGTCCTGTCGGCTGGTGCCCCAGGGCAGCCGGGCCACAGGGACAGGCCGTCGTACCCGCGGGAGAGGGTGGCTGCATCAGGCTTCCTGTCCCACTCTGGCCAGCGCCTGGGACGTCAGCGGGGTCTCGGCTGTGCAGCCCCAGGGCCGAGTTTGTAACAGTCTCTGGAGTCTGGGATGTGGAGAATTCATCACAACAGATGTGCTGGGTGCACTTTTAATCCCATCCTGACCGGAAAAGGAGCTTTTTAATGAAAAGTGTGCAACACTAGCTTTTCCCAAGAACTCTGGATGCTGTGGGATTCTCTCCCTTTTGAGGTCTCTTTTTGTCCGAACATTTACGGCGACCCCTCTGTGCAGAGCGTCCTGATAGGCCCACGGCAGTCAGAAAGGGTACCTGGTTCTCGCTGCACTTGAAGAAATTGTGAAACTAACCATAGTGTTTCATAGAACTTCATTGCTTTATAGTTTTGACATGTTTTAGAGTTTAACAGAACGACCCTTCTGTTCTCAGAGCTTGGGAAATACACAGAAACTGCATCAATGTGTCTGAGTCCCTCTAAAATCTAGAATTTTCTAAGTCTTAGAGGCAGGCTGTGAGCCTCTTCAGAAAGGAGAGGGTGTTTGCAGTGATGATGCCAGTGATAACCGCTTCCCAGGTCAGCCTAGACTCCATTGCTGAGGCAGCTGGTGTGTGTGCAGAGGCTGGGGGAGGAGGGGGCGGGTGTGCGGAGGCGGGGCAGCTGGGGGGGGCGGGTATGCGGAGGCGGGGAGGCTGGGGGACGGAGTGTGGGGAGGCTGGGGGGGCCGAGTGTGTGGAGGCGGGGAGGCTGCGGGGGTGTGAGGAGGCGGGGAAGCTGGGGGGGCCGAGTGGGTGGAGGCGGGGAGGCTGGGGGAGGCTGGGGGGCCAGGTGTGGGGAGGCTGGGGGGGGGCCGAGTGGGTGGAGGCAGGGAGGCTGGGGGGGGGCGTGCGTGCGGAGGCGGGGAGGCTGGGGGGGCAGGTGTGTGGAGGCGGGGAGGCTGGGGGGGCCGAGTGTGGGGAGGCTGGGGGGGCGGGTGTGCTGAGGCGGGGAGGCTGGGGGACGGAGTGTGGGGAGGCTGGGGGGGCAGGTGTGTGGAGGCGGGGAGGCTGGGGGGGCCGAGTATGGGGAGGCTGGGGGGGACGGGTGTGCTGAGGCGGGGAGGCTGGGGGGGCCGAGTGGGTGGAGGCGGGGAGGCTGGGGGGGGGGGGGCGTGTGTGCGGAGGCGGGGAGGCTGGGGGGGCAGGTGTGTGGAGGCGGGGAGGCTGGGGGGGCCGAGTGTGGGGAGGCTGGGGGGGCGGGTGTGCTGAGGCGGGGAGGCTGGGGGGGGCCCCAGTGTGTGGAGGCGGGGAGGCTGGGGGGGGGGGCGGGTGTGCGGAGGTAGGGAGGCTGGGGGGGGCGTGTGCTCAGAGGCGGGGAGGCTGGGGGAAGGCAGGTGTGCGGAGGCGGGGAGGCTGGGGGGGCCGAGTGTGGGGAGGCTGGGGGGGGCGGGTGTGTGGAGGCCAGAACGGGATGAACATCTGAAGGCCTGATTTACAAGACACTAGCTTACGCTTGGTGACTTCTAGACGGTAGATGTCAGAGGGCAGCTTCTAGAGGCTTCCGCGGTGGCACGAAGGATCTCAAGTTTCGGTGGGTGCTCTTGACTCCTCGGGTCACTCGGCGGACCTGGCGGGTGTCCGTCCGGTCAGTGCACAACCGCCGGTGTTGGGGGTTGCCTCTGTGCGCATGGACGCCTTTTTTCCTAGGACAGGCTCACGGGACGTGTCAGCTTACAGGGTCTTAACGTCTTCGGCTTCTGCACCCAGAATCATCTCTGAATTTGCCTTCAAAGAGGCGTACTCACGTGAGGAATATAGACGGATAAGGAAACCGGTTTTGGAAGCGCAGAAGCCTTCTATTTGAGTTTGTTTTAAAGATTGTGTTTCGGGGCGCCCGGGTGGCTCAGTCGGTTGAGCGTCCGACTTCGGCTCAGGTCACGATCTCGCAGTCCATGAGTTCGAGCCCCGCGTCAGGCTCTGGGCTGATGGCTCAGAGCCTGGAGCCTGCTTGGGATTCTGTGTCTCCCTCTCTCTCTGCCCCTCCCCCGTTCATGCTCTGTCTCTCTCTGTCTCAAAAATAAATAAATGTTAAAAAAAAAAAAAAAAAAAGATTGTGTTTCTAAGTAACGTCTACATCCAACGTGGGGCTCGAAGCCGCAACCCCAAGATCAGGAGTTGCAGGCTCCACGGGCCGAGCCAGCCGGCGCCCCTAATGCGATCTATCAACCTCTCACTTGCAGAACTAAATTCCTATATGGGAAACTTTGCTCTTTCGATTTGAGCTCTTGAAGAGATTTACTAGGGGGCCAGGTAACCGTAATGAGCCGTCTTTGCTCAGAGCTGAGCTGGGTCAGGGACCTGGGGAGGCTGTGCGTCTAGGGCGGCGTGGTTGACATTTCTTTCAGGTTTTTGGCTGCAACATCGATTTTCATGGCGTCCCCGGCCCTTGTGCCCGGCGTTAGGTGCTGGCTTCTGGAAGTCTGTCGACCCCGACTGATTTTATGTTTTCTGAGTGTCTCAGAGTGTGTCCCAGCTTGGAGTGAGATTCAACTGTAGGCTGGTAACGCTTGGGACCATCACGGTGTCCCTGGGGTTTCGCCCCTGTCGCACCCCTGTGGGAGCCCTGGCCCCGAGCCGTCTGTGCTCAGGCGGTCTTGGGCCATGTCGGCATGTGGCTCGTGGCACAGCAGCAGGCCCCTTGGAGGAGGCTCGCTGACACGGAGCTTTAAGATAGGAGGGAGCCTGCTGGGCCGTGCCGTGGGGCCCCGTGGGGACTCTGTAGTGTCCCCTTTGTGCTGGCAGGACGCAGGTGCAGTCGGGGACGCCCGTTAGGGCCCTGGCTATCGAGGGGCAGAGCCAGAACTCAGCCCGTGACCCCTGACCGCTGCTCCCAGGAGACGTGTCCTGGAGGGCGGGGTGGGCGTCGGGACGTGCCCGGAAGTGACGAGAACGCGTCCTGCTAGGGGACGCTGAGCACGCTTCCGGGGCGGGCGGACGCCCAGCACACAGGTCCCGGGGAGGCCAGAAATTAACCTGAGGCACAACCCCTTCCGGGGTGAACCCGGCATCTAGCGGGGAGGACCCAGGCGCCGTCTGTCCCCATCGGGGACGCTGAACGCGCCGTGTCTGCTTGTCACACAAGTACGAGGGCCGAGAGGCCCGAGCTTGAGAGGCTTTGTGGAGACCCGGGCCTCTGCCTCTCGTGCGGGTTCTCTCTGCTTTTACCGAGCTCACGGCCGACACCTGGGAAGGTGCTTCGCGGCGAGTACTGCCTCTGCCTTGAAAGGTGAGCCTGCCGTTGGCGAGCGTAGTTAGCGGATGTGTGGGGGCGGGGAGGGCAGGGCGAGGCTTCTGCCCACCTCTGCCATGGTTGTCCCAGGTGCGAGTGCGGGACGTGGCCCTTAAGTCAGACCACCGAGATCCGGACCGTGGCTCATTTCATAGAACGGTCAGAGGGCGGGAGGAGTTACCACGTCGAGTCTGACCTGCTCCCGTCTGTCCTGTGCACACGGGGCCTTCAGGGGACCCCAGTGTGGAGATTTCCCAAACAGTGGGAGCCCTGCCGGGAGCAAGCGTCCCGTGACGTCCTGTGTCGCTGACCGCAGACAGATCAGAACTGATCTCTGCTCGGGCCTTTTCCTCTGAGGAAAGGGTGCGGGAAGGGGGTCGTCCACCCCCGGTGACCGGTGTGGCCTGCCGCCAGGCCAGCTCCTGCCAGAGACCATGGTTGTGCCAGAGACACATGCAGGACTAGACCTTCCACGCAAAGCACTAGGACTTGCTTGCCCGTGTTGCTTGGTTTCTTGAACAAAAACCACTTACGTATCACGATGGGGTTCGCTTTTTTATAAATAGTTCTAAACCGTCATCTGCGAGCTGGGACACACAGTATTCGGTCAGTTTTCAGTAAACAAGCAACTTGCCTAAGGTCTTGCTTCTGACGCAGGTGGTCTGTGCCCTGCCTGCCGCCTGCACGTGGGCCGTGGGGCAGGTGCATTTCCGGACGAGGTCGCTGCCCTGAGAAAGTGCACGCAGCAAACCCCACCTGTCAGGCTGCCTTCGGCTCCGCGCTGCAGGGACTCAGGGGCCAGGGCGTCTCTGAACCCCGGAGCCACCCGCACACTAGGTTCCCGGCTCTGTGGGCGCTGATCCCGGCCAGCCCCGGGGGAGGGGCAGGTTCTAGTCCTAGCATAAATAAACGCTTCTCCTGCAGAGCTCGAGCCGCCCACGCAGGACACGCAGGGCAGGGAGCAGGGAGTTACGCGTGGTGCTTCCGTGTTTAGTGCGGTGACAACTGTGCGACTTTATCGCCGCTGCCGTGTTGTTGCGACGGCCCGTCGAGGCGGACGCTCCAGGCCTTTCTCTGGTGCGCAGGCCGCTTGTAGGTTTGAGCGGACGGTCGCCAGGATGTGGTAGTT
This sequence comes from Panthera leo, assembly GCF_018350215.1. Classification (NCBI taxonomy): domain Eukaryota; kingdom Metazoa; phylum Chordata; class Mammalia; order Carnivora; family Felidae; genus Panthera; species Panthera leo. The sequence continues at coordinate 93,734,222 of NC_056690.1, forward strand.
CATCCCAGTGCCCGTGATCTCACACATGGTGAGATCGTGCCCAGTTCTCCAGCCACGTGGCAATGCCTCGATTTCCCTCGGCATCACTCCCCACGGGTGAACGTGGCCATCTGTGGGGTGGGTGCGCGGTGACGAGTGCCCCCCTCCCACCGGAGCCTGGGGTCCGGCAGGGCTGTCAGGGGCGAGCACTGTGGCCTGAAAGCCTAACGTGCCCCTCCCCAGGGCCCTGGACCCAGGCCCAGAGAGCTCCTTGCTGTGGGAGGCAGTGTGTGGGTAAGCCTCGTCGTACAGATGGACAAACCGAGGTGTGTGGCAATTTCCCGACTTAAAATAAAAGAGTAAGAAGCCACCAGGCCCCGTAAGGTTCTGGATGGCACGGCCTGCTCACTGGAGGGCTCTGTGCTCTGAGGCCACGTGCGGATCGGGGCCCACGTGCTGGCGTCTCCTCCCGGCCGGGGCCCGGAGCTGCTCAGCTGCAGGGTGGGGTCTCGGTTCCCATCACGGAGGGGCGTGCGGGCACGTGGGCCAGAGGCAGAGGCCGTGGGCGGTGGCTGATGCTTGCAGAGAAGGGGCCCTCAGCTCTGGCCGAACTGGGGACAGGTGCCGCGACCCCGCAGGCAGGGCCCGGGACCACGGTGATGTGGCTGCGGCATCCGCTGGCAACGGGGCTCCCGTGGCCTGAGCACAAGGGCTCGGCCCCAGACAGCGTCCCCGGCGTGAAATGCTGTGCTTGGACGCATCCTGAGCCGCTGGGTTTCTAACTTCACGTTAGAGAAAGAGTGGTCGCTATTTGATGAGTATCCAGGCTGCGGGTCCCCTATTGGAACCGAACCCATTGGGTGACCTCGGCTGTGTGTCTGTCCCTGCCTGTCCCGCGTGCTCCGCCCGGTGGGAGAGCCTGCTTCACGGCACCTTTGCACCCCAACCTGCGTGAACCTGGAGGTCCCGAGTTTCTCAGTCTTTATAAGCAGCGTGTGGCTGGTGGCGTTCTGCTGCCCGAGTGCCACCGGGAGAGGTGGTCTGTGTCTACACAGGTCCAGTCTAGTCCCGGAGGGGCGGAGCGCAGGGGCAGGAGTGAGGCGTCGGTACAGAGCTCCCTTCTGCTGGGTCGACGGCGGGTCCCTCGTAGTTGTTTCCGTCTGCGTCTGGATTTCTGGACAGAGCCTCCTCCTCTCTGCCTCCCTGAGCAGCCCCTGCCTGGTGGGACCGTAGGGAATCTCTGGCATTACTGGATCGGTCTGGGCTGTTCTGGAGGGCAGGGGGCTGGCGGAGGCCGTGGGCTCTGGGCCATCCCTCCCCATCTGAGTGCAGGGCAGTGAGGTCAGGGCACAGTCTGTGGCCGTGGGGGCCGTGGGGGCCGTGGAGGTGTGTCTGCGAGTTGGGGGCAGAACGCAGGTGATGTGGGTGCCCCGGGAGCCAGAAAAAGCCCGGGCGGTGGGACTCCTGAGGCAAAGACTATCAGGGAATTTACCGAATCCGTCAGTTTAGAACCCGGCACGAGTATGGAGTATGGCTCGCGCGCCGTAGGTTCCCAGTTTGTGCTGAGTGTGAATGGAGCTCCTGACTGGCCACAGCCTCTCTGGGCTGCTGAGCCTGCACGTGGGGCACAGGGCCAGGTCAGGGCCAAGGAGGCGTTGTCGCTGTGGATGGGCCTCCTGGAGGGGCTCCCGGGTCCCAGGACCATCACGGGACGCGTCGCCAACCGCGGGGAGGGGCGGGCTGGGGGCAGACGGCTCACTCGGGAGCCTGCAGACGATGGCCTCCTTGTGCCTTTCCTGCATCCTCTGCGTGACTGTCCTCCTGCGGCATCTGTCGCAGGTCCTGATCCGAGTCACCCTCAGTGACGGAGCAGAGGCAGCTGTCGGGCAGCGAGGGCCCAAGGCTCCGGGAGCAAAGTCCTGTGCGAGGTCTCCCCCGGACTTCTGTCCCCGCAGAAGCGAAGCCCCTCCTTCCCGGGGGGCCACCCTGTGGGGCCCCGACAGTGGGCGCTGCAGGGAGGACGTGCACAGGGAAGGGCGCCTGGCCCTGGAACGCTGGTGGGCGGTCAGCCAAGGTTTCATCGCGGGTGGACCTACCTGTCCCTTCCCGACAGGACTCAGCCGCCCTCCAGGAAGGTCGACCTCTCGGGTGTGGGAAGAAGCTTCTCAGCCCAGAGCCGGGCGGGGGCGGGCGGGCCTGTGCCAGGACTCCTGTGTGGTCCCGGGCGCACCCTGTGCCCGGATCCCGGGCGAAGGGCCTGAGAACCGCACTGATAACCCTCTTTAAAATGAGAGGGAAAACCAAAATAAACAGATGAGAGGAGAGGAGGCCTTTGGCCGCGACCCTGAGAAAATGTGTTGCGTTAAAACTTTGATAATTTCGTTTTCCTTAAGTTTCGATTGTCCTTCCTTTGGGCGGGCCTGAGTCCTGCCAAGTTCAGAGTTTACGGCTTCAGTTACTTTAGGAAAATAGGGCTCATAAAAGCCGTTACAGCTTTCTTCTAAGTGGTAAGTACCTATAAGCTGTGGATACACAGAAAGAGACACGAATCACGTGGCCGGGCCCCGAATACCACAGCGGCCCTGTGAGCGCTGTCGCCTCCCGTGACAACCTGGCCCCGCCTGCTACTTGGTACCGCGGAGAGCCGAGGACGCGTGCGACAGAGTCCCCGCCGTCCCCTCCTGGCTGTCCCACAGCCCAGACGTCGCCTCATCTCATCTACACGTTCAGCGGGCGTCTCTTTGGAGCCACGACCCCGTCGGCCATCAGGGCGTCCCCCCACCCGGGCTGGGTCTCCCTGGTGCCCCCGTGGTGTTGCTTTGCAGGCTCTCCTGTCCTGGGTAGTCCCTGTTTTGTTTTTTGTTTCTCAGACTGGTACTGAATTTGGTCATCTGGCTTCGTGTTTTGGCAAAATGGCGAGTGCACGCCCCTCGGGAGGCAGACGTCCGGTGTCCCTCTCTGGCGTCAGTGGTCACTGACGAGGTGATTTCCATCCAGAGTCTCGGGGCTTTGGAGGTCTGGCCTGAGCCCTGCCGTGGCCCCGTTAGCCATGGGTCTCCCAGAGCGCCGGCCGGGTGGCTGAGTGTCGTGTGAGCCGCGCTGAGGCTTGGAGACTTCCATGTGCCCCGGGCCCTGGCAGGAGCAGTGCGGTGTCATCAAGGTCACCTTGGTTTTGAGTTCCAGTACAAACAGCCCCCCCCGCCGGGCCTCAGCGGTTCTCCCGGCGGCTGGGCCTCTGGCTCGCCGGGTCCCCTGCACAGAAACGCTGGAGGGCCCTGCAGAAGCCACGTCGCTGTCCAGCTTTGTGTGCGAGGCGGTCAGGGCACCACGTGTCAGCGAATACCTGTTAGGAACTGGTGCTGTGACACGAGGAGGCTGTGTTGTGCAGCAAAGCACAGATGCGTGGCTCAGCGGACGGCCCTGCTGACGGTGCTTCTGGGCAACGTCGCTGAAGGGAAGGGGCCGTCGGCAAGGTCCGGCGGGTTCTAGAGACGCCGGCCTCTGTCCATGCGGCCCGCGACTCTGGTGAGGGGTGGAGCTGGCGGCCCGGGTGGGAAGGGCTTCTCCAGGGTCCCGGGACCGGCCAGGCAGACGCAGCTGGGACCTGGCCGGTTCCCTCCTCACGGCCTGGAGGTGCCGCGAACCAAGCATTTAAAAGAACCCTTCACGCTTTTCCTACGTGGAGGAAGACTGAGGTTCAGTGAGAGTCGAAAGGCGTTTCTCGTGGGAAACGGGCGGTGGCAGCCGCTGCGAGAACCCGGTGATTCAGACTGGGAGCGCGAGGCCTCCTCTCCCCACGGGAGGCCTCGCCCACGCTCGGAAGGGGTGCCGGGGAGACTGTGACGGCTCGAGGGAAGCCGTCACACAGGGCAGTGCTATCCGGGCCCCTGGCACACGGCAGAGCTCCCGGCGGAAGGGGCCCCTGCCCCCCCCCCCCCCCCCAGGCGACTGGCACTGACCCAGGCCCCAGGGCCGCTCTGGGGGGAGAGGGGGGTCCACATGCGACAGCAGCTCGGGTAGTTATGATAGTAACGGGCACACGATTTGGATTTGTGTCTCCCGAGACAAGGACGACCGTTTTTTTTTTTAAGTTTCTTTATTTTGAGAGAGAGAGAGAGAGAGTGGGGGAGGGTCAGAGAGAGAAGAGAGAGGGAACGAGTGGGGGAGGGACAGAAAGAAGAGAGAGAGTGAGCAGGGGAGGGTCGGAGAGAGAAGAGAGAGGGAGTGAGCAGGGGAGGGACAGAGAGAAGAGAGAGAGTGAGCAGGGGAGGGTTGGAGAGAGAAGAGAGAGGGAGTGAGCGGGGGAGGGAGGGCGTCCACAGGACGCTGCTTCTTTGTGGTTGCAGATTTCCCAGAGTCCCCTCTGCGCCAGGCCCGGCAGCTGAACCTCGACCAGTGGTCTTGGGGGACGAAACGAGTTCGGGCTCTTCAAGCTAAAAGCAGCTTTGGCCAACTGTATACCTTACACGGGGCTGGTGTTCCTGTGCTGTTTCACCGGTTTGTGCTTCACACGGAGTTTACGAGACCTGTGTCCTGCAATTGTGAAATCATTACGTGTCACTTTCAAATGAGTGTGAACAGAACTAAGGACGGTGACCGTCAACCCGGAGCAGATCTGGAGGACGCGGCAGGACCGGGCCGTCTGTTGGGCTGGGCGCCAGGCCTTCAGGCCAGGGGTTGGGGGCACGCGTTGTCTTCGGAAAAATGCATATGAGAAATCAGACGATGGGGCTCCTGGGGGCTCGGTTGGTTGAGCGTCCGACTCAGCTCAGGTCATGGTCTCACGGTTTGTGGGTTCAGGCCCCACGTCAGGCTCTGTGCCGCCAGCTCGGAGCCTGGAGTTGTTTCAGATTCTGTGTCACCCTCTCTCTCTGCCCCTCCCCCGCTCCTGCTCTGTCTCTCTCTCTCAAAAATCAATCAACATTAAAAAAAAAAAGAAATCAGACAGATATGGAGCCTCCTGAGATCTTCAGAGGTTAGTGCTGCTGGTTTGAAGTGTTTGTTATTAATATCTAACGGGCTGTTTTGCACTTGGTGTGTCTGTGACCACGAGGCCCCAGCAAGGTCTTTGGTGGGTTGTGTTGGCAGGATGGGCGCACGTTCTCCAGCGGGTTCTCCACACGCACGACCCGGCCGATGAGGGGCCTCCCGGAGTGTCTCGGGGCGACGTCTGGAGACACATCCAGAGGTTCAAGTGTTTGCTGCCTTTGATGTGACCAGGAAGGTGGCCTAGGCCTCTTACTTGGCCGTTCACCTCGCTGGTGATAGCGACAAATTGGAAACAACCCAGAATCCGAGCAGCGAGGTAGCAATCAGTTACTTATATGGCAAAATAGGATACTGGGATCGAACCGATGTTTAACAGTATGCCAAAATGCTGAACATCTTTAATTTTAAAAAGGCAGGGTATCCGGTTACATATTTTACTTTATTAAAATACACCCTTTTTTAAATGAGAATACTCCCAGATACACATCCAATTGTGGAGATCGTTTCTGGGGAGGATTTTGAGATGTTTGAGCGCGTGCACGTAGAGAGCTTCAGGTAGTCTCTACAGGTCACGTGGATCGTACTTATGGATTCAGCCACCTTTTTCTTGTTGCACTGAGAGGATCAGATCAACTCGAAGATGGGTCTGAAGTACGGAGTCGTCTGCTACGTTCAGCGGGCAAAGCCCAGGAGCCGGGGCCGAGGCCGGGCGGCAGCGTGGGGACCGGCCCGTGGGGACCGCGGAGCTGTGGCCCCAGGGCCCCAGATATCTCTCCGGGCTCGGCCCCGTCTCTGAGCCGGAGACAAGTTTGCATCTGTTGTCACACCGGAAATTTTCAGTGACTTTAACCGCGTGTAGCGTAGCACTTTGTGATCACGCGAGACCACGCGGTAGCGCACCGTGGGCACACTCGCCGATGACCCAGAGCGGGTCGTTCGGGCACGTTTACTCTCCGGTCACGTTCAAGTGCGCAGGGGATTAGAAAGCGCCTGTGCCCAGGCCCACGCTCCAGGGACCTGCCGCGGTGCCTCCCACCTCCTTCCTGCCCCCCCTTTCTGGTTTTACCTCCGGGAGGCAGGTGGCCCCAAGAGTTTGTTTCTCTTTCTGTTCACCTAGGTCGGTGGAGCGGTTAGGGTCACACGGGGCTGGTGTGTGGGACACTGAGCGGAGGCGCCCTCGCCACAGCGGGGGTGCGGTGTTTGCCTGCCTGCGCGCTGCGCTGTGCGGAGTCCGTCCGGGCAGGGGAGCAACCCGCCGACCCCCTTCCCGCCCTCGACCCCTCCCCAGAAGTCCTCCCAGATGGCCTTTCCTTCCGCCCTCGGTGTCACCGGAAGCCGGTGCTCGGCTGATAACCTCGTCTAGGAAATGCCTCTGACCCACCAAGGCGTTTCCTTCGTCAGGAAAAGTCTCATTTGACGGCTGTGTAAGCCCTTTAGAAGCGACGCTGGCATTTCACGCCAACTTTGGCCCGTTTTAGTCCTGGGCAGATTCCCTGCGCACATGTGTCTTTACCCCACTCTTAGCTGGTCAAGTTGCTGGATCGGTTTCTCTAGAGATCCCTGAGGTTTGTCTACACAGTGAGAGACCCTGGGCCTCAGGTTTTGTCTCAGCATCTCGTTACGACGGAGTTGACGCGCACACAGCAGGCAGGGGCGTGAAGGGGAGACGGGGCCCCCAGAAGCGGGCTGTGGTTGGAGCGCGGTGGCCGGTGGACCAGACCCCGGTCCAGTGGGGGGGGACACAACGGCCAGCACAGGTGGCCCAGAGCTGCTCAGGGCTGCGCGTTAGCTTCCTAAGGGGTGGGGCCCTGAGGCATATACTTCGTCGGGAGAGCGGGACCTGGTTTCAAAGGGGAAATTGCCTCCTTTGCAAAGGTCGCCAGCTCTGCAGCTACGAAATGGGGCTGTTAAAGCAAACCTCTGTGCCACGAGGAGACAGCGTGGTTCCGTGGCTCTTAGGATGGGATCTGGCAGGTGCACACGCTTGCCCTTGCCAGCGCACACATGTGACCTCGCGTGACACCCCCGGTTTCCCTCTCTTCTCCTGGGTCTGCGCCCTCAGCGAGCAGGCCGTCTCGTTTGTCCTGCGTGGGCCCTGGGTCGAGGGGGCTGGGGTGCGGTCACCGCGAGCTAGTTAGAAGGGGGGCCGGCGAGCCCTGGACGTCCGGCGAGCGGGGCCGTGGCCTCCCGTTCCTATGGTCAGGCTCGTACCTCGGTGACTTTGAAAGGATCTTCAGTTAGTTCCGGAACCCGTCCTGCCACGGAGGATAAATCATTTAAAAAGGCCTATCCCGACGGGAGGGAACTATTTTGAGGTCGTGCGCGACGTCTGCCAGAACCTCGTCTCGGGACCCGACAGCCTGCGGCGTGCGTCCCGGTCACGCGACCGTTGGCCTCACGGGGTCGTTCCCCTGCCCGACGGGAACGTCGGACGTCGGACGTGGCGGGGCGCTGCCACGGCGCGCGTGCGAGGAGGCGCGTGGCGTCGCCATCTAACGCCCTGTGTGTTCTCCCGCAGCCCGTCCCTCCCCGCCCTGGACTGGCAGGTGCCCTCACGCTCGGGGCCCTACGAGCTGCGGATCGAGGTGCAGCCCAAGCCCCACCACAGAGCCCACTACGAGACGGAGGGGAGCCGTGGGGCCGTGAAGGCGTCGGCCGGAGGACACCCCAGCGTGCAGGTACCGGTCTGCTGGCCGCAGGACGCGCCGGGAGCCCGAGGGGGCCCCTGGTCCGCCGCTCGTGGTGCTTCTATCTGTGCTTCTCTTTTTCTCTTAAAGCGTAACTGTTCTCCCCTGGCCCCTTCAGCTGAGAGCATACAGTCCTGCTTTCCTCCTTCGTAAGACGGTGGCTGGCAGTGGACGACCACGTAGCTCTTGGCTCCGTAGCTTAAACCCAGCTGTAAGCAGCTAAGACTGTGTGCACGTGGGATTACTTTCAGGGATTCCCAGGGATCTCTAGGGCCGGGGGTCGCCCGTGTGGGCCTGGCCCTGGGTGGGGGCCGGGGGTCGCCCGTGTGGGTCTGGCCCTGGGTGGGGGCCGGGGGTCGTCCCTGTGGGTCTGGCCCCTGTTGGGGGCCAGGGGTCGTCCGTGTGGATCTGGCCCCTGGTGGGGGCCGGGGGTCGTCCGTGTGGGCCTGGCCTCGGGAAAGGGCCGGGGGTCGCCCGTGTGGGTCTGGCCTCGTGTGGGGGCCGGGGGTTGTCCCTCGGGCGGGGGCCGGGGGTCGCCCGTGTGGGTCTGGCCTCGGGTGGGGGCCAGGGGTCGTCTGTGTCCGCGTGGGCCTGGCCTCGGGCAGGGCCAGGGGTCGTCCCTGTGGGTCTGGCCTCGGGTGGGGGCCGGGGGTCGTCCCTGTGGGCCTGGCCTTGGGCAAGGGCCGGGGGTCGCCCGTGTGGGTCTGGCCTCGGGTGGGGGCCAGGGGTCGCCCGTGTGGGTCTGGCCTCGGGTGGGGGCCAGGGGTCGCCCGTGTGGGTCTGGCCTCGGGTGTGGGCCGGGGGTCGTCCCTCAGGCGGGGGCCGGGGGTCGCCTGTGTGGGTCTGGCCTCGGGTGGGGGCCAGGGGTCGTCTGTGTCCGCGTGGGCCTGGCCTCGGGCAGGGCCAGGGGTCGTCCCTGTGGGTCTGGCCTCGGGTGGGGGCCGGGGGTCGTCCGTGTGGGTCTGGCCCTGGGTGGGGGCCAGGGGTCGTCCCTGTGGGTCTGGCCCCTGGCGGGGGCCAGGGGTCGCCCGTGTGGGTCTGGCCTCGGGTGGGGGCCAGGGGTCGTCTGTGTCCGCGTGGGCCTGGCCTCGGGCAGGGCCAGGGGTCGTCCCTGTGGGTCTGGCCTCGGGTGGGGGCCGGGGGTCGCCCGTGTGGGTCTGGCCCTGGGTGGGGGCCAGGGGTCGTCCCTGTGGGTCTGGCCCCTGGCGGGGGCCGGGGGTCGTCTGTGTGGGCCTGGCCTTGGGTGGGGGCCGGGGGTCGTCTGTGTGGGTCTGGCCCCTGGCGGGGGGTGGCCCACCCACTGCTGTTGCCGGCAGGTCCAAGCTTGGCGGCCACCCCGTGTGGCATGTAGGTCCTGTGGGTGGCTGGAGCCTTGCTGATGCTGCGTCCAGTCGGACGCCTCCTCTCCCCACGTCTTCCTAGGCTGACACGTTTGATTCAGACGAGACGTTAAGAGGAAGAGGAGCCCGAGGGCCGGCCTTGCTTCCCTGATGGCACCCGTGGGCAGTGTGCGCGGTGGGCCATCTTCCGCGCCTCTTAGGAGCCGTGACCCTGGCTGTTACTCCTTCGTTGAGGGCAAACAAAGAGTGAATTAAATATAACCTCGGAATCAAAATGTTTTATTTTTGAGGAGCTCTTCTGTAAAAGTCTGTAAAGTGTCAGCAGAGCCAGGGGGCCGCTCACGGGGCTCTGCAGAGACTTCGCACCCGCCCTGTCCCGCCCGCACTCCCGCTTGGCCCCGTCCCGCCCGCTCAGGTGGGGGCGATGAGGAGAAGGTGCCCGCAGCCCCGGGCCGTACCTCTTGCCCAGACCTCGCTGTCCCTGGAGCGGCGGCCTGGGGAGACCTCAGCCGCCCCGCGTCCGTCCAGGGCGTCTCTAACAGCAAATCATCAGGAGCAACAAAAGGTCCCCTTGGCCACTATTTCGGTGAATTCCATTCACGTGACGCTGCTTTTGGCTTGGGTATTTTCGGTGGTTTCAGTGGTTGGTTTGAAGACTTCTTTCTGAAGGACAGAGGTTCTCAACGTGAGGGCCCTGACCTGGGAGTCGCTAGAAATGCAGGTTCTGTGGCCCACACAGACCACGGATCGTGGAGTTCCTGGGTGGGCCCGAGGCCTGGTCCCCTCGGCTCCCTTATGTGGAGCGGGCCGTGTGCGGTCTGTCCCTTCCCACGTCTTGGGGACCCTCATGCCGGACACGGGAAGAGCAGAGGACATGCCTTGAGGCGCCTGGGCATCAGGGAGCCCCGCGCTCCCCAGGAAGAGGCGCCACGCACCGCCGGGCCGTGCTGGGGTCTCCTGCCCACGTGTCGGGGGTGACTGCGGGTGCTGGCCTCCCAACTGAAAACACTGGACGGGAAGAAGATTCATTTGGCGTTAGAGCCGGAGTGTTTGTCACTGGTGTTCCGGGGGCACCTTGGTAACTGTGACGGGGACAGGTAGTGTCCACCGCCCGAAGGCATCACCCTTCTACCTCAGGGAGGACGTGTGGCCGCAGAGCGTGGCCGCTGTGTGACGTCGGTGGACTCCGTTCCTGACGAGCTTCGGCCCTCCTGCCCGGGCCCGTCGCCGTGACTCTCGGGCGCCCGTGTGGGGTCGGGCTTGCTCTCCTGCCCAGAGCTCCAGGCGGTGGATGGGGAATGCTCGGCCCCCACCACGAAATCAGGAGCCCTGACCGGTCACTGGGGGAAGGAGGCCAGCCGGAGGGCGCCTGGCAGGGCACGGCACGCTTTTACTTTATTCCGTTCCGATAAACAGAAGGCCTGCCAGGGAAGGAGCCCCAGAGAGAAAGGCCGTCCGCCCAGACGGCAATCAGCAGCTGGAGTTTGCGGGGACCGTGCTTGAGGCCCTGCGTTTCATGCTGACTAGTGCTTGCCTGCTTGGCTGCAGGACGCACACACCGCGGCCAGCTGGGCGTTCTCCGTCCCGCCTTCACGGCGGCGGGCTGAGGTCGGGGGACGCGGGCATCAGCCCGGCTCTGTAACTACAGACATTCGACTCCCTTTCCCGCAGCCGTTTTCACCGAACAAAAGTGCACTGCTGTGGACAGGAAAGGCCGCGGAGCAGCTCACGGAGAAGAGAGAATCCGGCAGCAAAACACCCCCATTTCTTGAAAGTAAACGCAGCAGGGGGAGCGGGTCCTGCAGTAGGGACAGCCGCGTGCAGACGTTAGCACCTTCCGCGTGGACGTGTGACGCCCGGGACTTGGCGCGTGTGATTGAGGACGGTCCGCGGCCGACGGCCACTGTCCTGGGGGTCGGGGAGGGCGACCAGCAGAGCCCGGGTCTCCGGGTGCTTTGCGTCCGTCCGCTTGTGCCCCTCGCGGGACCCCCGCCTCCAGTCTCTCGTGTGGATGTTACGGCGAGGATTACGGAACTTGAAGTGGCATTTACAACGTCTGAACGATTGTTTCAGATTAAATGCAAGAGTCGGTTGTGGGTTTGAACGGGCCGAACGCCCCCCCAGCCTCACGGGGGAAATACAGCAAGAAAATGGTGCCTAGCAGAAACTGTCAGGTGCTGAGAGGGTCTCTTGCGGGTGAGAAATGAGCGACGGAGGCTTTTCTGATGGATCTGTGGGAAAGTGAATTCCCGTCTGTGCACGTATGAGGTGAGCAGTTAAAAAGAAGGGGTGTGGGGGGTTTGCTCTCTTTTTCAGTCGGTGGCCCGCACACTGGGTGAAAATAGCGTTAGTGCGTAATTACAAAACACGTGAAAATAGAAAACCCTCTCAGGTGCCGCGAAAGCCTGCTAACCGCAGGTTTTATCCTGTGGGGAGTCATTTTAGCGCATCCTGACACGGGGCCCCAGCGCCATGCCCGCTCCTCCCTTTTCGGAAGCCGGGTGCCCGCCCTTGCCACCAGGCCGCGCAGGGGCGGTTCCTGGGGAAGCCTGATGGGAACATGACGTCCCCGCGCCAGCCGCTGACGACCAGGCTCTGCCGCGTTTCCAAGTCTGTGCGTCAAATCGCAGCCCCTGTGCAGAACGGGACACCCAGCCGTGCCCCAGGGCAGGACCTGCTCCGGGTCAGCCGTGTCCCTGACCGCAGGAAGGAGCCGCCCGGTGCACCTGCCTCCGGGAGGTGCCTCCTTCCCAGGCACGGGCCGGGACTGGAGGGTGGGAAGGGACTTCAGCAGTCACGTGGGCTCTGCCGGCGTCCGTGTCTCCCGATGGCCCGCGTTAGTACCTGTGGCCTCCTGGGCCGGCCTTGCCCCGGCTGTAGTCCTGGCCCTGGGAGGCCGGCGTGTGGCCGTCAGAGGGTCCGGCAGAGCGAGGCCCCCGAGTCCTGGGCAAGGTGGGAGGCGTCAGAAGGGCCTGCGTGAGACTTGCCTTCCCAGGGGGCGCAGGAAGGCTGGCCCTCTTCCAGTGTTGCCGCTGAGAATCCAGAGGATTCTGCCCTGAGGGTCCCTCCTTCAGACTGGGCTCCCGGCCAAACGGGTTTGCTGACCCTGGTTTTCTGTTCTGTTTTCCTGTGTGACCCCGCTGCCTACTCTCCCTGCCCTGTGCTGTGCCCGGTGGCCCGTCTGCAGAGAACCTGTCTGTTCCCAGCTGCCCTGCAGGGACCCGAGGAGCAACCTGGGGGACATCGCTGACCTCTGAGCCAGGGGTCAGAGAATTAAGCTCTGTTTACCAAGCTCCCGAAATAACTGTCTGATAGCATCTAGCCCACCACACAGGAGGCCGGGTCTGCGTGAATAATTAATAGGTCACTGAGACGAGAAGCCTTGGGAAGTCTCGCGAGGTCGTAAACGGCACTTTAGACTTTTATTTGGTGTTGTCGGTTCCAGGCTCCCGGTCGGTGACGGGTGGTCGGTGACCGGTGGCTGGCATCAGTCCTGCCCGGTGATGCCAGAATCGGCCCTGGAGCAGAGGGCGGGGGCCTCGAGGGACCCGGGGAGCACCCTGGCCTCAGGCTCAGGCAGGCTGCCCCGGGTGCATCGGGGCTGAGCTGTGCCCCAGCAGGCGCGTGGCAAGTGTCCCTGTAATGTGAGGCCTCTGAGGCCTGCAGCCCGGGGACAGACACGCTGGGGAAGAGCCCACGTTCTCCCGTCCTGGAGGCTGGGCTGGCAAAGTCTCGCTGCTGTTGTCTCACCCGCCTGAACGGTGGGGCTGCAGAGCTGTGGGGTGAGAAACCTGGGCGTGAGCGGGCGGGTGGAGAGAGGCTTGCCCGGGCCCACGGCACGGTCTTTCACCCAGACGTGCGCCCCGTCGTCTGCTACCTGGCTTGTCACGGCAGGTGTCGCTTCTGTCCAGACAGGGCTGCTAACCCGGAAAGCCAGGATTTCCACAAAAGGCAGAGAGATAGATGTTGCCGGAATAAACTAGTACTTGATGACAATCTTTCACAGGCCCGCTGGGTGGGAGCGTCGGGATCCACGGAACGGCCCCTCCCACGGAGCCCTCATGCAGTGGGGATTCAAACGCAGTTCTGACCCCAAGCCAATGTCAGCCGGCCCCGCAGTCCAGTCTGGCCGACTTGGAGGGGGTGTGGACCCACGTTCCCGGGGCCGCCCATACCCTTGCAGCGTGCCCAGGCAGGTGGTCTGCTGAGTACACACAATTCTGTAGGTGCCGCCCTGTCCTGGTCAGGCAGGGGGGCCATCTGGCCCCCAACACGGGTGGGTCCACAATGGTTGTACCTGCCCAGCACCCCTGAAATGTGTTACCAGCTTTTATGACGACGAGGGCTCGTCCCTCTTAAGAAAGCCAGAGACGTCCGCTGGGACCGTGGAGAGAGGTGCCCCAGTGCCTTGTGTCACTGTAGTAGTGCCATTCAGGTGGCCAGTCTGTTGTCATCTCAGTTGGGGGGGGGGGGGGGGGGGGTCCTTGGAATATTGTTGCCACCTGCTGGTGTGCAGAGAAGGCAGACGGACTCAGGCGGGCTCCTGGACGCCCGTTTGAGTTTGGTTGTTCCACCAAGCTGATGGAAGCGTGGTTTTGGTTTCCGTGCCGCCCAGACATCCCCCTGGGAATAAAGTCCGTGAGTAGCGTTGCAGTGGAAGCCGCCAGGAATCTCGATTCAGCACTTGAGCTTTCTTGTTGCAGGCTGTGGAAACTGTAAAAGAGTGTTCTCAGGCGGTTTTCCGAAAGGCCCTCTGAGGGCAGAGCAGCGTGTGGGACTCTTCCACGTACAGATGCGTGCCTGTGCCTCAGAAACGTGACATCAGGCGCATGCGTGATGGGGGGGAGGGTGTGATGGGGGGGGGGGGGGCGCCAGGCAATTTAACCGGAGACAATGGTGAAGAATTATAAAAAGTTTATTTTGAGAGAGAGAGTGAGAGAGAGAGAGAGGGCGAGCAGGGGAGGGGCAGAGAGAGAGAGGGGAAGAGAGGATCCCAAGCAGGCTCCACACTGTCAGCACAGAGCCTGATCAGGGCTTGAACTCACGAACCGTGAGATCACGACCTGGGCGCAAATCAAGTCAGATGCTTAACTGAGCCACCCAGATGCCCCAAGAAATTATCATCTTTAATAAACATGTCAAACTTGGGAAATCCACATCCCAGCTGTGCCTCCCCATGGCGGCCAAGTGACAGGCGCCTGGTGCCCGCGGGTGGGGCTGCGCATGGCAGGGGGTCCCTGCTCCGTGTGCTCTGAGGTCCGCCTTCGTTCCCACTGGCTGGCCCTCGGCCTGTGGTGCCTGGCGGGGCTGGTCTTCGGCCTGTGAGCCAGGCTCCACCCCGGCTGTTGTCCCCCAGGGGCCCCACTAGTGCAGGGCGACGCAGGGAGAGGCGGACGTGCTGAGACCTACAGTGTAGACCCCCGCTGCGGGCCGCAGGTAGCTCAGGACTCCGCGCTCCTGCACGCCAAGGAGGCGGGTGGCCGGTGACCGACTGTCCAGATGCTTGGGTTTTCGTCTGTTGCCCTGTGGTTTTAAAGTCTGTCCCGTATTTGAGAGCAGTCTGTGGACTGGAGAACGCTTCCTTCCTGAGCTGCTGTTCCGTGACTGTCCCTGAGCGTCGGCCGTGTGTCCCGGGCTGGCAGCCGCGGTCCCGCCGAGCCGGGCTCCCCCCAGTCCCTCTCCCTGCTCCGGGACAACGCTGGGCTCTGCTCTGCGTCAGCACAGATGACGCTCGGTCCAGCTGCGGCCTGAGAGAGCCAAGGTGGGACCCACAATCGCGCCCTGACCGGCCTCGCGGGCGGTGTCCCCTCAGCAGCACTGGGTGCAGGGAGGAGGGCTGCGGGCAGCAGGCTGTGCAGCACCTCCATCAGCCGATGTGCCGGGGCCCTGCCCTCGCTGTCCTTTGGGTCACTGACGGCAAACACCGAGGGCCTGGCCGGGGGTGAGTGGCCTCCGCGGGGGGGGGGGGGGGGCACCCTGTGGGGCCGGGAGGTCCTGAGGGGGTCCCAGACACCCTCTCCTCCAGGGCAGGCCACCAGTGGGCAGGTCCGTGAGTTCATGGGAGTCTGTGCCTGTGTAGACGCCACACCTACCACACCGCTGGATGGGCCTTTCTTTGAAGATGGAAGTTTCCAGAAGTTTTCTCCACCATGGCCAGGTTCCTGGGGGTGCTCTGGGTTCTGGAGTCACCGAAGTTATGTTTGCTGCTGTAGTTTAACATTTCCAAATGGTTTCTGAGGCTCTTACGCGCTCTGTTTCTAGATCATTTTTCCCTCAGCAGAAAGTTGGGTCTTCTCAGCATGTTTTTAATTAGAAACAGTAAATGTAGTGTTTCCGTGCAAAACGTTCTTTGATCCAGAAGTAATGTAATTTCTCTCCTCTGGATGCTCCCACGCGTGTCTGTGTGAATCCTGCCCGCCGGCTCCGTGGGTGACGTCTCTGGGTCACCTCAGAGCCGTCCCGTCTGTAGGGTCAGCCCGCAGGGGTCGGGGCTCGGTGGCCTCGGCTGCCCTGCTCCCGTGAGGGACGACGCGCCTGTGTGTGGTGGGCTAGCGGGCGGCAGGTGCCCGCACGGCCACAGAGCTGCCGCCCAAGCCTCCCTTCCCTCCCTCTGGCCTCTGCCCGCCCGCGCTCGGCTCAGCCGGAACCAGCTGGAGACCGTGTGTTCCACTCAGCGCTCACACACAAGCACTGTGCCCTGTAGCCGTACAAAGCCCCGGGGATTCTGCCCGTCTCCCTGCCCTTGGCCGGAAGCTCCTGCTCGGTCACTTGCTGGATGGGAACCACTTGCAAGGAAGGCTCACGGTGACGGCGTGCCGGAAAGTGGCGTCCCGGGAAACACGGCCTGTGGACTAGGACCTTACCTCTCTCGGCGTCTGGACGTGTCCTTGAATTAGGGACACGCGCCAACCGTGCCTGCGGACTGGCCGTGGTCCCGGTGCCAGGTGAGCCCCTGCGCTGACCTCGTCGGACCCACGTGTGTGAGCCCTTCTCCCCCGTCGTCAGTGGGGGCAGGTCTGAGGTCTCGATGGGGAAGAAGATGAGCCCCGTGGCGAGAGGCGGACGTGTGCCTGGCGCCCCTGACCCCCTGGAACGACAGGCTAGCTTTGCCAGGGCCCGAGAACAGTGCACAGCTGCTCTTGAAGCCCCGGGGGTCGTGCGTTCAGGTAGCTTCGCAGGCTGGGCGTCCTTGAGGCCAAGTCCCGAGTGAAGACGGGACCTATGTTTCTTGCAGTCAAGTCTGGAAACCGAGTCAGCTAAGGCCTCACAACTGCGGAGCCACAGGACGCTGTCCACCTTTTCCTCTCAAAGCCCCTCCCTCCTGGAGACCACGTCCCGATCCCGGGACGCAGCGGGGCAGCCGGGAGACGCGTGGCTCCAGCCCTGCCTGGCGCCTGCCCCATGCAGCACCTCACTGGTGGGACGGGACGTGCTGGCAGGTGCTCCAGACCCTGCCTTCGCCCGTGTGTGCGTCCGGTGAGCGCCCCAGGCCCCGGGAGAGGGACAGCCGAGCAGTTTCATCCACGTCTCATCCAAGATGCACGCCCACGCTGACGTGAAGTAAAGTGTAGGGGGTTTTGAGTGAACAGTTGGCCATTCGAGGCCTTGAACAATTTAAAATCTGTCGTAAAATGTAACCGTCCCATTAACGGAAGTGAGTATGAGTCACAGAGGCAGCGACTGTCCCCGTGCCGCCCACGGGCGGTGGCCAGTGGTCCTGGGCAGGCACGGTCTCTGGTGTCGTGTGTCCTGAATATTTAGACGATGGACTCGTTAACCACAGCCCTTGGCTTGTTTATTTTGCGCTTTTTCAGAAAGGTAGAAAAATTCTATACACCCAACGCGGGGAACCCTAGAAATGAGCTTTTTCCTGAAAGGAACGTCGTGCAGCCCCTCAGAGCCGTTTTGTCGCTAGAACCGTGTGTGACTGTCAGCTTTGAAAACCACGGCTGGAAGGCTTCGTGGGCTGGCGGCGAGCACCTCTAGATCTGGCTTACGCTGCAAACCTCGTGCGAGTCAAAGGATTCCCTCGCGGGAGGAATCCCGAGAACTTACGTAACACTGTGCGGTGTAAACCCAGAAGGTTTGCTGGGTGTAGTGCACACGCAGACACACGCGTGCACACGTGTGTACGCTCACAGGCCTGCGTGCACGCACAGGTAGATGTGCCCGCGTGTGTGCACGTGTGTGAGCCCGTGCGTACTTCATGTGTGTGCACATGCATGCGTGTGTGTGTGTGTGTGTGTGTGTGTGTGTGTGGAGGGAGTGGGCCCCCCCCCAGCTCCCCTTCCGTGGCACAGGGTTTGGGGCGTCCATCACCAGGTCTGTGATCCGTTACCTCCAGACTGGAGCCCACGTCGCGTGGGTCCGTGCCCAGATCTGGAGGTGCACCGGGCACCCGGGGAAGGTGCTGGGAAGACGCAAGGCTGCAGAGCCCGGAGCCGCTCACGGCTCTGTCCGCGGGCCTCTGAGCCCCCCGTTCCCCGCCGTGGATGCTCTTTGCTCCGATTACCGGTTCTTCAGATGCGGCCACAGGATGGTGTGCGCAGCCTCACGTGGCACCATTCGCTGGTGTCCCATCTCCTGCCTCCCGTGGAGTCTGCTGGCCACACCCCACACCCACCCCAGACCCCGCAGCCAGGCCCTCCGGCACGGTCACCCTGGGCATGGCGGCGAGGAAAGGGGACAGAGACAGACCGAGGCCAAAGCCCCCGGGGGGCCCTGGGGCCCGGGGACAGCTGGGCGGGCTGCCGTGGTCTGTCAGAGGTTCTGCTCCTGCCTGAGCGCCCCCCCTCCGTTCCATCCTCTGTCCCCCTCTGACGGCACAGCTGCTTTTGTGAGGACGTTAGACTCACACATAATTGATTTTCCGGCGAGAGCCACAGTCCTCCGTCTTCTGTCTCCCTCGGACGTGTGCCAGGACCCACTTTTGTCCGTGACTCTAGGTCCTTCTGGACCTAGCTGCGGCCAGCCAAGGGGCCGGCACTTTCCAATCTTCCGAGAGAAGGGAGGGCCCGGGTCTGGGACACACGGTGCAGCCACTCCTGGCCCTGCCTGGCTGGTCACACCTGCTAATCACTTCCCCGGCCCCCTGCAGACAGGGACAGATGGACCCAAGAGCGTGTGGACACAGCCACAGGTGACGGACATCTGACCCCACGACCTCGGGCGTTTCTGCCCTCCGAGAAGCCGGGCCTCGTGGCGACGAGGTGCTGTGTGCCCCCCCGCTCAGGGCCACTGTGGGCAGCGGCTCCGAGAGACCCGGTGCGGTACACGGTCCTCATGGTAACCGAGTCTCCCTTGGCCCTTCCCGAGAAGGCAGTGTGGTGCCGACGTTAACAACATCAGAAAACGGCCTGTTTTAGCTGCTTTCCTTGAGTCCCTGAGCTTTTTTCCAGGAGAGACTACAAGTCTTACATTACGTGGTTAAAACGGGTCAATTTTATGCCGTGGAAAACGTTGCCTCAGTAAAGCTGTTGAAAATGACTTGTGGCGTTGCCTGCGGGAAGTCTGCCTGGATTTCCTGCAGGTGTTTGGGGGCTGTGAGGGAGGGTGGGGCCTGCACCTGGGCCGTCGCCTCGTCCTGCCCCACCCGCTTCTCCACGGGACAGCCACCCCCTCTACCCACACCCGGCACACCTGCTCATGCCTCCCCACAAGCACGCGTCTGCACGTGCTCACACCGTCTTGCGAGACACGTGCTTCTGCGTGTGTATACTCGTGCACGCACAACACCGCCAGCCTCTTGAGGTCCGTACCGTCTTTATCTGGCGGCTTTATCCCAGGCATCGTGGTGAGGCGGGGAGGCTGCGGCCCCTCGCACACTTACTTTTCAGCAGAGGCACAGCTCAGAGATAGCTCTGCCCGCTGTTTTTAGCAGCTGCCTGGAGGCCCGGCCGAGAGAGGTGGGGCCGGGTGCTTGGAGAAAACAGGCCTGCGTGGACCCGTCACGTGTGCTCAGTGGGGGCTTCCGCCAACCTCGGCCCCACGTGTTACGCGGTGGTTCCGTTCTCATTCGTGGTTTTCTCGTTTCCCGCTCCCCTTAACGCGGCCTCCGGGAGTGGGGGGTCGGCATCTGACGCACTGGCCGTTTGTGTGCCGTGGAGGTCACAGATGTGAGTTGGCGTGACGGCCGATCCCCGGGCCCCGCCGTGGTCGGTGTAGCCCCGTCCCCTCCCGTGTCCAGCGATGGTGCCGGCGAGCAGGCACGTGGGATCTTCCTTCCCGTTATTTGGCAGGAATTTGTGTGGATGTAGGACACCCTTGTGGGGGGCGGGGGAGCAGCGCGGGCGTAGGCCGTGAGGATTCGGGATCCGGTGTGACAGCCGCGCTCACGCCCCGCGGGCTCACAGGGTAGCACGGTGGCCAGAAGCGTGGGGGTAACAAGTGGATCCCGTTTGGGGGCCGGGTCTCCCTCTCCACACGGCTCCTCTTTGGGGCGTCGTGTGAAGATTCGGATCCAACACCCAGATGGACGTAATTTCCCTTCGGACGGATGGTTCTGCGCGAGCGGCTCGCTCGGCCCCACCTGCCCGAGCACGAGCGGCAGCGCGAGAGGACTTGCCCCACTTGTCACCCGCCTGTCACTGCCCCACAAGTGCTGAGGTAGCACAGGAGCTAAAAACAAACACGCACGTGTAGAAAACTTAGCGGCTCTCATAGCTTGAAAACGGAAGAATGCATTTTGTTTAGTTTAGTTGAAGCAAAGAGAGGCCATTGTTATGACAGGTAATTTTATAAATAGCGTTTTACAGATACTAAAACGTGCCAGAGGCAGAAAACCCATGCAGCGGAGCACGTGAAGTATTTAAATTACTTTCTTAAAATGAACTTCGTGTTTTAAATAATAGATGTTTATCTCCCAAGCTAAACCTTAAGTATTCCCGTTTTCACTGAAGTAGCATGTTTTTAAAAGGGGAAGTTATACCCACAATCCGCTGCGTGCAATCAGCAGTGCCAGCGTGGGTCCCGGGGGGGCTCTAACCTGTCATTTCCAAACCGCCTGAGTGCCACCGGGCCCTCCGCACGCCACCGACCCGCCTCAGCCGCACGAGAGACCGTTTCGGCCAAAGACTCATTTAGGTCTTGTAGCGTTAGACGTCACAGAACGGAACACCGAGGGGCAAAATTTGCCCCTTAATCAGCCTCTGATTTTACTTTTATGTTTTCTGTTGCAAAAACATAGATTCGAGTCCAGCACGGAGTAGGGGTTTCTCATTAAAGCTCACGAAATCAGCCGAGGCCCGAAGGCGCCCTCCCCACAAGGAGGCGAGAACTTCGGTGGTCGCGGCTGCTGCCGTCCCGACCCAACGGCGCTCCTCTGGGGACAGTCGTGTGTGCACACAGGAAGAGCTTTTCAGTTCAGAAAGGAGAGGCGTCTCTGCGGGATTAAGCCGCATCAGCAGGAACGGCCTCGAAAGGAGTCGTGTGCGGGTTCTCCGTGCGCGGCCACAGCGAGGCCCCCGGCGAGCGGACGGGCAGGGCAGGGAAGGCGCCCCTCGGCCTCTCTGCCCACGCGCCCACCACACGGCCGTGGCATCTCCCGTCCCTCCGCAGAGGCCCGGGCTTACGTCCGCGCTCGGCTCAGCCGCGCTCTCTGTCTGCGTGCACATGCGTGTCAGACGCGTGTTTAGTCTGTGTGCATCAGGCACCCGTGGATCGGGACGGAAGCGCGATGATTTTACATGAAAAAGCTGCTTTGGTGATGTCCACGTCCACAGATGCGTGGGACCCTGTCGAGGCAGAAAAGGATGCGTGTGTCCCTGCCGCCGGCCGGCAACGAACCTTCCCAGCCGAGCACAGCGCTCCAGAGTATGTGGGAGAGCCCTGGTGCGAGTGTGTGCGTGTGCGTGGGCACGCGACTGTGTGTCTGGGCACACCCTCCTGCACTGAGCGCCTCTGTCTCCAGGACGTCCCACGGGTGGTGGCCGGCGTCTCTCGCACGGAAATTGTGACGTCACGTGGACGGGGCAGCCTGGCCCTCCACGCGCTGGCGGCCTTGACCACGCGGTCTCCTTCCTCCTGGCCCTCAGCATGCTGGCGGGGGGCGCGTGCGCCTCCCGAGCCGTCCTCGTTGGAGGGCCCTCTTCCGAGAACCCCGAGCTTGCAAGCACCATGCCGTAATTAAGTGCAGTGACCGTCACTTAACGAGTCTTCTATCCGCATGGTTCCGGTCGATGGTTCACTGCTGATTTCAACTACTGTTTGCTCCTCAGGGTTAACAGATTCACAGGGTTGGATCCCATTTTCAATCTTAAATTTGACGTTCCGAGTGCTTGTGTTGGAGATCCTGGGTCCGTTGAGGGTGACGGCGTTCGCGTCCCTAGAACAGGTCTC